>NC_059425.1:49760656-50065156 GCF_021028975.2 Sphaerodactylus townsendi | reverse complement strand
CTGTGTCTGAGATTGTGCTTAAATTCTGTAATGGATACTTTGCGCTGGCCGCCAGAGGTCACTAGAGAATTCAGGTTAAAAGAGGCAAGGGGGCATATCAGATCTGCCCAGCCCTCAGCAAGAGCAATTTTTTTGCAATGGGTTTACTTTACAGAGTTTGCAGTACATTATTACTGGTTGTTAGGTTAGTGAGACTGTTGATGCAAGCAGAGGATTATAACTGGCAACAGGAATGTCCATTAAAAGTTTACTCTTCAAGAAAATAATTTTCACCAATAAAATATGCAAATGTATTTGGATTGTTCGTTTCCATTCCAGCAAACAGATTATAAAGTGCAACAGAGGAAACCTTTTGATTAAAGTGTTTCATTCTACTTTTATTTTATTTTTAATTAGGGAATGTTTCTAAATTAAAAAGGAAAGAAGAGCAGAAATGCTAGCCTGTAGCAACAAAAAAGCTGTTATTCCTCAGACAGCAGTTAGATTGTTCTGGCATATGTCCCACAAACGTTCACCCACAATAGATCCACTAATATTCAAGGTGTTTTGGAGTCTTTTTTGTCATTTGAAAATAAAATGTGCTAGCTGCTGAAAATATAGAATTTGGGGGGATGCAAAGTCAGATATCGAGTTTACTAGCCTAAAATGTGGTCTGATACCTTTAATGCTAAGGAATAATCTTATCCAGACTGAATTTCCTCAGTACTAGAGATAAAGATATGACAGTCATTCCTTTTCTTAATGTCGAACATCTTTAGTAAAATGGATTAGAATTTTTAAGTAATTGAAGCTATGAAAAAAATGAAGGGCATCATGTCTATAGATGGTAGGTTATATTCTCCAGTCAGAGAACAGGAGATGGAAAACACCCATGTTTAAATAATAGCAATAATTACTGAGGCACGGATCAGCTAATATCTGTAACTTATACCACGGAGGAGGGAAGAAACTTGTCTGAATGGAAAACATCTGTACCCGTTCAGTTCTCTTCCTCTGTATCTTTGTATTTGTTTTGTTCTCCATTTGATTAATATATTTCATTATTTTGCAAAAATTAAAAAAAATTGCTTCACTGAGGTTTTTTACATATACAGGAAACTTCAGACTAATTTAGATTGCTGCTTAAATTTCGTTTATAGGTATACCAATAGGAAAATATATTCCAAATTTAATTATTGGATAATTGATCTTTTCTATGTGATCTTTTCTATTTAATGCGTATTTTAAAATAATTAATTTTATATTTTGTGTGGGTTTATATAACCTTAAATTCTAGAAGCCAAGGATGGGTTTCAAATATTTCTATATTGAAAGAATTGAATTTTACTTTATTAGTATATGAAATCAGAGTTTTCTTTGGAATGACTTCAATCCTGGTGCAATGTCCTGTTACGAATTATAATTGACTGGCCATCTTTAATGTACTATCTATTATGTCAGAAGTCCTGTACTTTGATTACGGAATGTTAGCCTTCATGCATTCATACATTTTAACCAGACCCTAATCAGAATATGCTTTGATTTACAAAGTGAATCAATTACTTGCTTATACTATATTGCATAAATATTCCTTATGATAAACAAGAGTGCTTTTGTTGTACAGCTGAAGGGAAATGAATTTACAAACCTGAGAAATTACTAACAATCCCACCACTGTGGTACTATCTGACACTTAACTATAACTGTTGCTACAAGCAATTCAATCTTTTATACAATTTATTCCTTTAAAGAGTTTAATTAAGATTGTTTTGTGGCCATGACATGACAATGTATTAATGGTGCTTTCCTTTGTTTTGTTTTGTTTTGTTTTGTTTCATTCACAGTTGAAAAAAGAAGAGAGAGAGATTTATGATGAAAATCTCCACTACCCATTCCTTCTTATTTTAACCAAACATTCATAATATGTATGACAGGTATATTTTGATTGGAAAGAAAAAAATACTCCATAGTTGCATGAATATGCAATTTTTTTTTTAAAAAAAAGCAAATCTAGTTTGTTGTGATGAGAATCCTTTGAACTGTATAGTAAATATATAATTCCTAGAACTTTTTCTCCCAGGTTGTTTTTCCTTGAAAAGCCAGTTCAGTGCAACCAAGTCTTTTAAGAGCTCCGTTTCTCCCCTGGCCATGACTTCCATCATGCACCCGGTTACTTCATCTTGACAAAGAGTGTTTCTGCGATTACATTTGAATGCAACTGTTTTGGGGCTGTGTTTGACCATCTGTAAAAACGCTAAAGTATTTCTTGTTCTAGTAAGAGATGATGATAATTTAGGGGCATTGTACACATCCTATTGCATTCTAGATGCAATTCATGCTATATTTTCATTTCCCCATCTCTCTTTCACTACTGACAAAATTTGCCTTATGGCTTTTCCTCCCCTCCCCCCCCCTCTCCCCCCCTCTCCCCCCCCCCGGAAAACGTTTCAAACTTGCTTTGCTTGATTACTTAACGTTTTTTGACAACGGGATTTTTTTTTTGTTCTCACCCTGTAGACGTATAAGAAATTACTGCCTCAAACCAAAGCCTCATAAACTGACCATTTGTCCTCTGGACACAATGGCTTGGCCAGCCCTCTGCTCCTCCTCTCCAATTATGTGTGATTAGTCTCAGTGTGTTGTGTCAAGAAGGGGGAGTGTGCTGAGTACTTATTATCTGTTTAGGTACAAGAAGAGCACTGTGGCTATGAATGAAAAGTGAGCCTTTATCAGTGCTGAAATCTAACTGCAACTGTTCGCAGATCACTTGTTAAAAATAGACTACTATGCCTGAGAAATTCTCAGTGCCGCTGCAATTGTGAGAGATTTTCTTCCCCCACAGAGGCACACAACCCCCACCACCAAAATTAATGTTCCAACATCTTGTTTTAACCATTGCTCCACATACTGGGTGAATATTTAGTTACCAAGAACAATTGTAACAGACAGGACAAAACTGTTTGGATTTGTTCTCTCATGGGTTTAACAGAGAATTCTAACAACCTAAGATGCTGATGGCCTGGATTTTAAAAACTTTAAATACCTTTTTTTCCCCATAGCCCCCCCCCCCCATTTTAAAAAAAGAATCCTGATGATATCACAGACAAACACAGCCCATTCTGAAATTGGTTGATGAAATAAATTAAAATAGTTACCTTTAAAGGGTTGCTTTTCCTCTCTGGTTTAACAAACTGAGTTGTACACAAAAGTCCTGTTCCCTTCACTGCTTTCCTCCAATGCATTTCTTCACCACCAGTTTGCATGTCCTTGTATTCAACACTTTTTATGCTCCATTAGAGCACCTATATGGATCTCAGAAGGCACAGGTCAAGTCGCAGTTAGATCATACATTTCTTTCTCACAAAAACCTGAATTGCAATGCCAAGTGATGGGCTAACATCACAATAACAGCAATTTATTCCTCTTTTGATAAAACAGCAGTCTATTCTCAGTGCTGGGTAAAGACCAAGGGCAATGCAAACTAGTCATTTATCTTAGTATTTCAGTAGTAGATCTCCTTTTATAGTTTTTATGGATTTCACATTGAGACTCTTACTGTGTGGAATTTCTGCTAAGAAATTATAAGCATTTAGGAACAACTGAGGTTTATTGTAGAGGGAGCTCTCCTTTTTCTCAGTATACGTCCTGAAGATACAACATATCCCAACAAGTTGTTATGTTCAGTGTAATCTCAAAATGGACCCACAAACCCTAATGAAAGTATAAATCTTCTGTGCCTCTACAAAAGTTCTTAGGAACAGGACACATGGGTAACTTGCCAACTTTTCTCTAATGACTCTGGAAATTATTAGTTCACTCTTTATTCCTCTGAGGAGATAACAAGTATATCAAAATGAACAACTAATTATTGTTGTTTGTTTCTTTTCCTGCCTGTCATGTCAGTACAAGCTGGTGTCTCAAATGCAGGCTATTATCCCGTAAGGGTTTAATTGAAGGGGTCTTAAGAACACGATCCTGCAAACATTTATGCATTGAGGCTGAATGGTGAAGTGAAATTGCTCATGCGTATAATTGATGAAAGGACTGGGGCCCTCCTCAACTGTAACATTTGCTGTTTACAATCATTGTGTGAATAAACATTTTGCTTCATTCCTTCTTTTCAACGTTCACTGTAAGAAAAATCATAGAGTGTGATCTTTTTGTGTTTGATTACAGGATGCTCTTCTGAGTTTTAATTTTATATAATTATATTTCTCTCTGTGTGTGTGTGTGTGTGTGTGCGCGCGTGTGTGTGTGTGTGTGTGTGTGTGTGTGTGTGTGTGTGTGTGTGTGTAGAATTACAATATGTTACTGGTAAACATCTAGATGGTGTTTATACTCTTCCAAATGGTGGTAAAGATTTTTTTAAAGTTAAAAGTGTGGAAAATTTTTATGTGAAATAATATCAGGAAAGCGCCTGTATTAATAATAAATGTACACATAGGTCCAGATACGTCCAGCCCTACATTAATTGCCATCCATCTAGTCTTATGCACAATATATAATGCATATTAGTGTACCATTGAATAAGAGTTGCTTAATGAGCAAATGCCTTACATGCCCCCTGAAAATGTAAAACACTTCATAAGGACTGGCAACCAATGGAAACAATGCAAGTTTTCTCATAGGGTTACAAGAAGCTGAGAGGCTAGCCAGTTGTTTCTCTCATTCATATTGAAATGGCAGCTTAGGACCCTCTTCTTGTCGTAAGCTGCAGCAGAAAGAACACCCAGATTTCCCCAAACTAAGCCTGAATGTTGGAACTAAATGCCAAGAGAAAGCAAAAGAAATATCAACATCTTATTTTTTAAAAAAACTATGAAATTAGTATTGACATACATATAATTACTAAAAGAGGCTTTTTGAAAGGTTGCAGAGTCAAACGTTTTTCAATCAAATATCGAAACAATTCTGGGAAAGAAATTACGTACTGCAAAAAGTGGATGAAGCACAGGAGAGAGTAAGACTGTTACAATTAAACAATTTGTGGGGAGTTTGCAGTTGTCATATGTGTGAACAAAGCAAGGACTTCAGCTTGCTCTTCATTTTTTGAATGTGTTGCTTGCACTGCACATACGCAGTGCCCCTTGATTTTTATTTTTATTTTGAGGTCACATAAATGAACATGAAGAGGATAAAGCTTTTTTGTTGGCAGACTCTGCTCCGGTTAGGGGTTGGAAGGGAAATGGGCCAGTTTTTAGTCCAAGAGGTAATATACTCTAAGTTGATCCTTGAGCTGGAAGGCAAGGGCAAATTACAGTAAAATCAATTCAAAGAGAGGGAGGAGGAAAGGAAACAAACAAAAGTCAAAAGCAAGGTGAGGTGGGACACAGCAAAGAACAAAAGAGCAAGACAAGTTGGGGTCATAAGCCAGGAAAATAGCGAAGTTCTTGGGCTGAGTGCAATGCAGAAAGTTTTTATAGAACATAAAAGTGGCCATGTGCTCACTTCTAGCCAATCAGAATCTGAGGAAATAAATGTTAACGTCTCTGAGCTGTCTGTTTTTTCACACACAAGTCACAGCCTGGAAGGTGGTATGCTAATGCAGCTGTCTTAGAAACTCCTCCAAATCACATGCCACTGTATATTTGGTGATTTTTCATCTCTTCGATAAAGCTGAATAAATGCACAAAAAGTAGAAGAGATTTCCATATTTGATCTAGTAGGATTTTTGCAGCAGTTAAGACTTCTTACAGTATCAGTCTGATCCTAACCATTTTTACTTGTATGAAAATGTAACTGAAATTATTGTGCCTTACTTCTAGAAAAATATAGTTAGATTAGATTGCAAAGTCACACACTTTAGCATTTCCTACCTTCATCCAGTTAGCAGCCAATTTATATTGACTAAAAGTCATAATGGGCACTTACATTAAACAGGAAGAAGCAGTTGAAACCACCCATTCTTACTGCATCAATGGATCAGTGACATGTTTATACCAGTAGAAACTTCTTATGGCCAGTGGAAAAGGAGGTGCATAGGATCTAACCCATAGGCTAGAACCCAGATGGGCTGAGTATGCTCATGTGGAACAACCCAGTTGTGCTGTACTGCATGGTTAAGAAGGAATACACCTATATTCGGTTCCAGCAGCTCCTTAGAGCAACAAGATTTTGGGAGGCAAAGCTCTTGTTATCAGATATCTTTGCTTTGACTCTCGAAAACTTATTCCCAAAAAATCTTATTGGTCTTTAAGGTTCTCCTGGATTCGAATCTAACCATTCTACTGCAGATCAACAAGCTACTTTTTGAAACAGGAAGAAATACAGTGAAGCAACTTCCGAACAACTGTGATCAGGTTGGTGAACAGTCAAGCTGATTTTTTTTAAAAACAACAACTGATTCCTTGTCCTAGAATGGCAAACAAGATATAAGCCACACTGGCAGGCGTTTTGAATTTTTAAGGCTGCACTCCTAACTAGGGATGCTCAAATATTCATATCCTTCATATCCTGTATTCTGGAGTAGAGTACCAGTGCTTATGTTGGTTCAATGGTCCTCCTCTAGTGCTGGTGACCTTCAGCTTTCTAAACCAGATCCTGTGATACTGATGAATTGCAGGGATTCATCTGCTAATCTTTCTCAGCCGCCCTGTTCTTCATGTGAGGCATAATTTATGACAACACAGTTTTACAGAGGTCATGAAATATATTTTGGGTCCTAGGAAAAATAGTAATTGTACCTCAGCCATACTGGACCTCTTTTTGATGAAGCTGCCCTGAGCATTGAGTTCATTTTTGGAGGTCCTGTTTTGGCACTCCCATTGCAAGAGATGTGGAGGGCGCCTATCCAAGAATGGGCCTTTTCTCAGCTGGCATTCCACTGGCCCTTGTTGTAGTGGTCCACCAGGCACCTGATCTTTTTCAAGCACCATAGCAAGACTTTACCTGGGATCTTGGTCAATTTTCCTTCATTGATGTGAGCTGGCTTTTATTATTGTTGAAAAATGTATTGTTGTACATTGATTTTAGTATTTTATGGTCTTATTAAATTGTGATTGTATTCAATTTATCTGAAAGATGCCCTTGTGAATTGGAGTTGTGATAAACATCTTTAAATAAATGAAAATAAATACAGTCTCCACCCTGATCAGCACGGTTTGCTTGTGCAGAAAACCATGTAAGGCCAACATTTAGCTAGATTATGGTTATTCACAGTTGCAGAATACATTGAATAGAGCATCATATACTTCACAACTTACACACATTCAATCCAGGCTAACTATGGAAAAACAATTGTGCACACTGAAAGCTGGATCCAAAGGTGCATATATGATTTGCCCCGAAACAGTACAACACCACAACCCGAATAGGTAATCTAAAAATCAATGAGTAAGTGTAGTTTCAAAGGGTAGTTAGACATTATTGTGTAGTATCTGTATCACAGTGGCATCTAGAAATCCCATTGGATACTGTGCTTCAATCAGATCTATAATTAATTAGAACATAGTACATAGGGAGACTGCTTGTTGAGAGAGAGAGAAAAGTACTTTCCTTCAGTGGTGTATTTATGCATGTTTAAAATGCAGATTCCATAAAAGAATTGGGAGCCCATAGTTTAGGCACATGTGGTTTCTTCTGTAAGACATTATTGCAGTGACATGGGGACCAGACCACACAGGTCCCACAGGAATTAGACCTCCTAAGGAGACAAATATACATGGGAAGAAGTCAACAAAAGATATATGAGACAACTGTCCTTACATCCTAATCTAATGTTCTGTGTACATGTTGCAGCAAAGAGTTTTTTAAAGCCTAATTGAACAGTTATGGGTTACAACCTACATTGCCAAATACATCAAATGACTTGGAAACATTAGATAAGCAGCTGACCTACAGAAAACTCACACCACAACAAATGTATTCACAATCACAGGAATGTTCCCTGTTTTCTGTCTCTCGTTCATATGGCTGGCCAGGTTGGTACACATCTGCAGTATCAGTGGCTGGAATTCTGTTTGGTGTCTCAGTGAATACCCACACTGAAAGATTGGTCTTAAGTTATAAGTCAACATGATCCCCTTTTAAAAAGAATTTTCCCCTTGAGGCTCTTAGCTTAAGTTGGCTTGCTGCCACAGAGACTAAGTTTAGCACTTGGCCATTTTCCATGTGCCCATCAGGGACAGTGGATCCAATAGCCCTTCATGAGTCTAAAGTGTGTGGAAGACTGGGGAGGAGGAAGCAAAGTAGACCAGATGGCAACTCACAGTAGCAGAGGACACATTTTTGACCCAGGAATCTGGGTTAAATTCAATAGAAATGTTGACAACACAGTTGTTCCTAACTCTGGAACATCTGAGTTATTCTCCCTCAGAACAGGAATCTCAGTGGTTACAGAAATATAACTGTCAGCAGAGAATTTAAATCACTGCAATTGTCTGTGTTTCAAATCAGAAATTATTTGAATAATTATTATTATTCAAATAATCATTTGAATAATAATGTTGACTTTTAATTTTACATAAGCTACTAGCCAAAAGTTGATCAGAGGATTTTGCTTGCTCTTTGCGTGCCCTCAGAGTGTGTGAATTGCAAGCCTTCTCTTCTCTCCTCCCTCCCTCCATCTTCAATTAATGTAGTTTTAAAATGATTAAACATATCATGCTGTGACATCCAAAATGTCAACAAGCCCATAAACCTGGAAGACAGGAAGGTAATAAAATAGGTAATAGGAGATTCAGGAGTTAATAGAGGCCCTGATGTGTGAGTGTATACAGTAGCTATATATTGGAAACAGTGCAAGTGAAGATGGCTTAGCATTGCAAACTGAGGAAGAAAATTGTTTTTAATTAGCACCTTCATAAGAACTGCTGATTAATACTGTTTGGTTTGGTGAAAAGCTTTCAGCTGAGTAATTTGTACAGCCATTACAACAGTTTTGTTAGAGCAGGGACTCCTGTTGTTAAACACAAACAGCAGATGATAATGGTAGAAGATGAGTTTGTCATGTAACAATTTACCTTATTGAAAAAAAAAAGCTTTAGATAAAACCCAATACAGTTGTAGGTAGAAGCAAAAATCACATATTTAAGACCCTGCACGAAATTGCAGTGTGCTGTGTGTGTGCCTTTCCCCCTCCTTCACAGACTAGAAAGAGATTTTATATCGTTTATAAAATGATGTATGCATTTTAAAAGGTGTGGAAGAGGGACTGGCCACTATAATAGCAAAGCTTTACATTGGGACACTGAAGTGCTGGATTGGTACAGTCAAACATTTTATAACGAGATGAAAAGTAGTTTAAAGAAGAGGTGAATCATTAATATTGTTCCTCAGCAAACCTGAGCGGGTTCTTCAGTCTGTAAAATTATATTCCATGTTTGTGTAAAGTGCAGCATTTAGACCCAAGATATTCTTCCAGGCGGTGCATTATTCCAAGCTGTATGATTATTTATTATTGACTGCCTTGGCATAATGCTTTCCCATCCACTGGACAATTAAGTCTCAAAATCTCCACTGCCGTCTCCCCTAATAGGGTAACATGCATATTTCATTTCCACCCAATTGGATGTTCAGTGCAGTGTACAGAAAACAGAAGAACTTTTAAAAAAAGATGAGATGCAATAACAACAAAGGCATATATGCATTAAATTATTACACTAACCAAGGAATAGCTGATTGGGGTGCCATAATAGAACATGAGAGGTCCCCCCCCCTTTTTTAGACAGGCCTTCGGGGTAATAACAAGGGGTTGAGGCTCACGACAGTGCCAAATAAGCTTTAGACAGCATAATAGTCTGCAAAGAAAAGCCACCGAGCACTAATGTGAAAGAAGAGCTGTCCACCACATGCAGCAAAAATCACCAAAGGTCATTTTATGGTAGCAATTGTGACACAAAATTGGTGGTCATGCTACATGTCTAATACTCAGCGCAGCTTTATAAATGATGGGCCCCTAGCGATGGCTGTCATTAAGTGCTTTCATCATAATAAACTTTAAACTGTTGGCTTTATGAATCACCAGCCAGCTTCAGCTGTTCGGTGGATGGCGCTTGCAGTGCCTTAAGTGTGACAAGACCTATTAGGAACTGCAACCATGCTTCAAGCGTACTTGGCTTTCCCACTCCTGGGGTGATTGCAGCCTATTAAACGGCATCTGGGAAGATTTTCCTCCAGCAATCTCTGATCAAGAGCTTTTTTTTGGGCTTTGACCTGCATTTCCTTCAAGACTTTCTCCAAGGAGTTTTATAAGAGCAAAAACTCCAGAGGATTTATAGCCACTTCTGATTAATACCTTTTCAGGGTTCCCCCCCCCCTTCTCTCCCCCTCTCGCAACTCTCCCACTGGTACATGGAGAAAAGCTTTCATTGTTCCTAAGGTGGTTATTTGTGACCTTTTCTCTGCTTCTCTGATTCCCTCTAACATGTTCTCAGTGAAATCCTTGGTGTGTAACCAAGACAGTTGTCGAATTGTTACAGCTTTAGAAAGAGAGAGAGGCTTTTAAGGTAAAAAAAAAAGGACATTTTTTTTCACAACTCCTCCCATGTAAAAATTTAAAAGTGATGTCACTAGCCATTAGCGGAACCAGCAAAATTAGCAAACTTGCCTCCAAATCTTTATGGAAATGTATGTTCCTGTAATAGAAAATGAATAGCCCGCTCATATTATTCCAGGGGATGGTTCGGAATCTAATGTAATTCAGGGCTCATTCACATGATTATATTTATGTACAAACCTGTGTTTTATACCACATTATACCAATGGCCTATCTAAGCCAGTATTATCAATTCTGACTGGCAGTAGCTCTTGAAGATGTCAATGCTTTCCCATTCCTGCTGCCATGAATCATAAGAACATAAAAGTCCTGCTGGATCAGATCAAAAATCAATCCAGTCTGGCACTGTGTCCCACATAGTGGCCAACCAAATGCACCGAAAGGCATTTGCAGGGCCACTGGAGCCAGAACCTTCCATCTTGTGGCTCCCCAGCATCTGACATCAAGAGATGCATTGATCCTACCCAACAGTCATTGCTAGGCTTATCCTCTGAAATCTGCCATATCTGCTTTTAAAGTGGGTGCCACCAGTCCATGTGGCTGAGAGTTCCACAAATTAATTGTGTGCCAAATGAACTAGCATTTTCTTTTTTTGAAACTGTTTTTGAAACTGATCCCCCCCCCTCCTTTCCTCATAGGAAAATGCTCCAGCCTCATGTTCATTTGGCTATCCTCCTCTGCACCTTTCCCACTCTTCAGTGTCCCTTTTGAAGCATATGAAAACAGGAACCTACAAATTCTGGCTTTCAGACTATGAGGCACAAGTGGAACAGCCAAGTGTTTCCTAAGGTGTCAAGAACTAGACACAGTATGCATTGTAACACCAGCTTTTATATTTTGAATCCCTTCCTTAAAAATCTCAGTTTATGTGTGGGGGGGGGGGCGAGTGAGTGGGAAGAGCCACAACAAAGTCAAAACACTGAAACAAATTCTCTCTCTTAATTAGCTCTTTTTGAAGATGGGACATTTCCTGGTCCTCTTCTACAAAGGGGACCACACTGGCTAATCCTTACATGACACGGAAGATCTGTTGCTTTCCCCATCAGTCTGACTTTCCCAAAGTGGTCTCAAGCTTCAGCTTCAAGTTGGCATGTAAATGGCCTTTTCAAGCCATCCAGAATTGTTCTGCTGCTAAAATCTAAAGTTCCACATGAAGATTTCATGAGAGAAATTATATTTTCACTCTCTTTTTGCTCATGTGAGGTCTTTTAATTTCAGGAACTCTTCACTGTGGTTTCAAGCTAAGTCATATTTTGTGAATAATGCATGTTTAGGGATCACTCATCTATGAATGCAGCGTTTTTAAATTTACAAAGTCTGCACATTTTTGGATCTTTTAACTGGAAATGTTAACCACTTAGTATTTGTGTTGCATTTCTCTCTTTCTCTCAAACCTATAAACGTTTCTGGAGAGTCCAATCTCTCTTTCAAGAACTCTTTTTGCCCTCTCTGGCTGACTCAGGTGGTGGTGTCGTAATGCTAAAAGCTTTAAATGGGTAAAACCTTCTTAATACTCCTATTAGCAACTCTTCTAATCCATGAAATGTAATAGCAGAACTTTTAGATGAATGTCTCAGAGGTAGACCATTAAAAATAAATTGCCAGACCTTGGGGAGATTAGAATTAGTCTCCAGCTAGAAGCACCTTGGGGTGGTTGGGTGTGAAGCCAATTTCTGAAAGCCCAGGTTCCTATCAAGAACAGCATCAGCTTCTGCATTTTTACTAATGAAGAGACAATAGCAACAATCATTAGACTTAGCTGTGGATTTGTTACCTCTAGGAAGCAAATATGCAAAGTGGAAGGGGGGGATATTAATCATGGCAGTAGGATTCCTGGTTTGAAATGCTTTTGATTTTGAAACAGAACAAGGTGGGAGGAGGAAACCCTTGTAAACAGTCAACAAAGTACATCAAAGTCAGAGGAAGCAGCAAGGAGCAATTATTGTATGTGTTAATTAACAGTAATAATGCAGGGAATGTACACACCATAGCACCTTTTCAAGTTCAAAGGACTTTGCAAACTAGCTAATTAATGCTCACAACAGTCATACGAGATAAGTGATTGTGGACTCCTCCTCCCTCTTTTTCTGCATGAGCCAAGGAAGTACAAACATAAGTGAGTTGCCCAAGGCCCTGGAAGTTAGTGTCACAGTTAGCATTAGAATTCCACCTCATCTTGCTGAATGTTAGGGGTGGGTAGGGGTGGGTAGCGTGGTGGCCAAGTTTGCAGATGATACCAAATTATGTAGGGTGGTGAGAACCACAAAGGATTGCGAAGAGCTCCAAGCGGATAAATTAGGTGAGTGGGCTAAGAAATGGCAAATGCAGTTCAATGTAGCAAAATGTAAAGTGATGCACATAGGGGCAAAAAATCCAAACTTCACATACAAGCTACAAGGGTCAGTGCTATCAGTCACAGACCAGGAAAGGGATTTGGGCATCTTAGTTGATAGTTCCATGGGAATGTCAACTCAGTGCATGGCAGCTGTGAAAAAGGCAAACTCTATGCTGGGGATAATTAGGAAAGGAGTTGATAATAAAACTGCAAGGATTGTCATGCCCTTATATAAGGCAGTGGTGCGACCACACTTGGAGTACTGTGTTCAGTTCTGAAATTAAGCCATACATCTCCAAAAGAAGGATATCAAAGAGATAGAAAAAAAAAGTGCAGAAAAGGGCAATGTAGGGATGATTGAAGGATTAGGAGCACCTTTCCTTATGAGGAGAGGAGCCGCATGGCGTTTTAGGACTTTTAGTTTGGAGAGGAAGGCGTCTGATGCGGGATATGATTGAAGTCTACAAAATTATGCATGGGGAAGAAAATGTTGACAGAGAGAAATTTTGCTCTCTTTCTCACAATACTAGAACCAGAGAGCATTCATTAAAGAAAAATGCTGGGGGAAGAATTAGACTAATAAAAGGAAACACTTCTTCACGCAACGTGTGATTGGTGTTTGGAATATGCTGCCACAGGAGGTGGTGATGGCCACTAACCTGGATAGCTTTAAAAAGGGCTTGGACAGATTTATGGAGAAGTTGATCTATGGCTACCATAGGCTTGATCCTCCTTGATCTGAGATTGCAAATGCCTTAGCAGACCAGGTGCTCAGGAGCAGGAGCAGCAGAAGGCCATTGCTTTCACATCCTGCATTTGAGCTCCCAAAGGCACCTGGTGCGCCACTGCGAGTAGCAGACTGCTGGACTAGATGGATGGGAGAAGGGAGGGGCACTGAGGGCTTGCAAAGCATCAGGGACACCTGACAGATAAAGAGGTCATGGAACAGGGCCCCCCTGGAAGCACCCCCACCCTTCTCACTACCTGTGTGAATCAGCCCCACCACTTCCCAACTCTGCAAAGGAGATGCCAGCCCTCCTGCAAAAGGCAAACTTGGCACAAATGGAGAGAGAGAGAGAGCCAGAGACACCCCAGTGGCTCTCCTCTTCCCACCAGCCCTCTCCTCCACCCAGATCTGGGTCTCCAGTTCTGCCTGATTTCTTCCCTCCCCCCTCCCCTGCCAGCTGCTGCAGCAGCTTCCCTTTGCCCAGATGCCCCCTGGATTCATTGTGGCTCCTGCCTAAGAAAAATGAAATGGGGGGGGAGGGCAGAGGTGGGCATAAAACTCAGATTTTTCCCCAGGCTCCATTTTCCCTAGATACATCTCTGCATCCAGGTCCTTGGCATGCTGTGTGAACTTGCAGGTTTTGGTATCTTTTCTGTTCCAGCAATATTTGGGGTCTTTCACTGCTTGGTGGTAGAAAGTGCTGCCAAGTTGCAGTTGACTTATGACAATTCTGTAAGATTTTTAAGGCAAGAGATGAGCATAAGTGGTTTGCTATTGCCTGGCTCTGCACAGCAACCCTAGACTTCTTGGAGGTCTCCCATCCAACTACTAACCACAAATAACCCTACTTAGCTTCTGCAGTCTGTTGAGATCAGCCTAATCCATCCTGGTCAGCTCCACAGGTTCCTAGGAAAAGGGAATTGTGAAACATATTTTCAGCTATTCTAAGAGCTTACTGTGGGCTTATAGTGCTTAGGATAGCTAGCACTCTGTGAGGTGCCCTGGATCAAATGTGGCAAAAGTAGACAAATGTATTTGTACTAATTAATGCTATTAGAGAGAGATGTGGGCAGTACATTCTGTAGTGTTTGCCAGGAAGTGTTTTTGCTGCTCTGTGTGAGTCCAGGAGGACCTCTTCCGTTCTGATTAAAGCAATCAGCAATAGTCACAATATAAAGAAAAGGGATTTATTTGCAAATATTATTTTTAGAATTTTTACATATTTTACAATAATTATGAGGTCTAAAGATTTCCATTTACAACCTCTCTTACATATATGTTCAAAATTCTTAATGTACATTCTCTCAAAAAACATTGCAACAATTCTGTAGAAGAGGACAGGAATACTCCTCTATTGATGGTGACCAGAATTAGCAGTAAAATCCTAAAAAGAGTCATGTCCTTCTAAACTTACTGATTGTGCTTAGGAGAGTACTATCAGCTGCCTTACAATATGTAGCATCTCAATTCACTTTCAAAAGCCAATATACAACAGCGGCTCTTAATGAACCCTTTCACTAGCTGGACTGATGATTCTGGTTAGGCTGGATTCATGGATACTTGATGTATATAAATTCAAGGACCCTATCCATCTTGGGAGAGGACACCTTTAAGCTATGGATGTTTCTGATCTGGACACAGATATACATCTGCATATAAATTCACATTGCAGTGTTCTTATAAGCGCCATCAAACTGTTTAGGTGCAAATTTTAATGTGGAGATCATCATACCTTATATCTGGCAACACCAGAAGTCTTGCTGAACAGTGATTTGACCCACACTGGAATCAAGGAATGTATCCCCTTTCTGAGTTGTGGTGTCCACAGGTAATTTATCTCCATTGACTGTTCAGAATTGCTCCTCCCCCCCTTTCAGGGCTGACCCTAACAAAAGAAAGAGAACCTGCATTCCTCAACCAGCCTTAAAAATATCCTTTTGTCTTCAATGTGTTTCTTTCCACTCACAGGCTGAGCTCTCCTCTCACTGTAGAATCCTGACAAGCACAGTACAATATGGGTAACAGCTCAGATTTCACTAGAAGGAGATTTAGACCTCCTGCAGGCAACCTACTCTCCAGCCTATCAATCCTTAATGGTGTTCTTTGTTTCTACCCCATAGAAGGAAAATAATCCCCACATCCTTTCTACACCTGGGTTGGGAAATAGCAAACTTCCACCTCCAATCTGACACCTTGAAAAATGGACCAATTTGCTGACACATTTTTCCCCTGCAAGGGCTAAAGCCAGTGTGAATAGGTCTAAAGCTGGTGGCCTTAATTAGTTTGCAAGTTATCAAGCACAAAGCCCACCTGTTGCAGAATGAAAACAAATGTGTTTCTTGGCGAACTGCATGACAATCTTCACCACAACTAACCACTGAATGTTGTCAATCCCAAACAGGAGATGTCTTGGGATAGTGAAACACCCCCCCCCCCCCAAAAAAAAAATGGCCTGAAAAAGAGAATGTAGCCTCAGGCCTTCAAGGATTTAGCTTAGTTGAAACTCGGTTTGAATTGTGAACTCACTAATTTGCAGTCCATTTACTTAACTGTAAAATGTAAACAATTGGTAATGGCCCACTAATTTGCTTAGTAGCTGTGAAAATGAATGGAAAAGACCCTGAGCAACTCAATAATTTACAGAAGGACAGGGGTATAGGAGCCTTCCTGACCTATTCAGGCAGGCCATCCTGCAAGATGGGATCACAGCAGAGAAAGCACATGTACAGGTAGTTACTTATCTTGCTTGTTTGAAGATGAGTGATACCTGCAAAGGTCCTGAACAGATAAGTGGGCTGTCATGACTGTCATAGGTGGGCATGGAGATATAAGGGTTCAAGTCCATGCATGGTTTTGCACCTGACAGTTAGTACCTTGAACTGAATCAAGTAGCTGATGGGCAGCCAATAGAGTGACTGCAGAATGGGTATAACATCTAACTCCTGATAATAACCAAGCTGTGGCATTCTGTACCAAATGGTGTGTGCGTATACACACACACACGTGTGTGTGTTTCAGCTGACTTATGGCAACTCAATAGGGTTTTCAAGACAAGAGACTAACAAAAGCGGTTTGCTATTCCCTGTCTCTGCATAACAACCCTATTATTCCTTGTTGGTCTCCCACCCAAGAAATAGCCAGGGCCAACCCTGATTAACTTCTGAGATCTGATGAGATCAGGTAAGCCTAGATGATCAGGTGGAGTGAATTACAAAAATCTAATATTTAGGATGGCCTGAATTCAGGGAACTACATTGGCTAAATCAAGGTAGTGGGCATCTTCTAGGCTTGATAAAGTTGGAACAAAGCTAATTTTTGCAGCCACATTAACTTGGTTCTCCAATAGTAATGCTGAATCCCAAGTCAGCTGAATCAAAGGAATGACTTTAAAGGCCTCAGCCTTCCAAATTAACATTACTTTAGTCTTATCAGGATTCAGTTTCAGTTTGTTCTCTCTTTGCCATTTAACCAAAGCAATCAGGCAGTGGTTTGAGACCTCATCCCCAGAAGCTTTGAATAGAGGGATACAGAGCTGGATATCACTGGCATATTGATGATACCCAGCTCCAAAGCTATGAATGATTTCACCCAAGCAGTGAAAGCTTAGAATAGTAATAGTAAAGCTATATGCTATGGTTAGAATAGTAATTCTAACCTAAAGGTTAGAATAGTAATAGTAAACCTGTATGCTATGGAACTTTATAGGACAAGTGCCACACTGATGGCTACTGCTCTCTGATAGCATCTCTTTGTGACTGGTTTGTAAACAACAATTGAAACCATTTCAAAACACATTTCTGAAACCAACTTCCATCTCCAAACTACTCAGTGGGATGGCATGATCCACTCTATTGAAATCCGCAGAAAAATCTAATAGGAACACCAGTGAGCCATGGTCTTTATCTACGTTCAGTTACCAGCACTGTCCCCATCCCATCCCCACCTGAAAGCAGACTGAAAAGGATCTAGCGCAAGATAAGTTATCCAAAAAGACTTGGAGTTGGATACACCTGGGTCTTGGTGTATCATTGGGACCATGAGCTTCATCTGGGGATCTTGGCTCGACTGCTTTCCCAAGCTATACAATCACAAATTAAAAATATACTCTATATGTTAAGCAAGCAATCAAGCAACTTGTGGTATAGTGTGTATGTTCCTTTAAGAGATAAGTACTTAAGGGCATGGGAAGTTTTAATGTAATAATATTGTAATATTGTAATGGCCTATGGCTTTCAATAAAATTGATTGATTGATACTTAAGGGCATGCAAGGAAGGGGAGTGCATGCAGCTGTTAGAGTGTTTTATAGTGTGCTTGGTCAAACTTTAATAAAGTTGGATTACAAAGTCTGGAGGCTTATTGTGATGACATAACACAACTGTAGACTAGCAATGTACCACTGGCAGGATTACCTAAGGTATAAACTACACTGCAGGCATCAAATATAATTTCCTGTTCTTTGAGCATGCTAGGAGTTGTGGTTCTTTGAGAAGGTGGGGTTAGAGATCTCTAGCATGACATTTCCAGTACCTTCCCAAACCATACTTCCTAGGATTTTTTGGCGAGACACTCTGCTGGCTGCCCATCACCCAGGTCAGAGTTTTTCGTCACATGGAATACTTGCGAGATTAGGGAGAAGTTTAAGTTTAAGCTACAGGCATTTTTAGTAATGTATATGTAACCCCCATGCCCAGAATGGGTTGGCCCAGAATGGGTTGACCCAGTAAGGGGGTGGAGACTCGGAGCAGCAGAGAGGCTGAAAGAGCTCTTTTGCAGAAGAACAAGGCTACCAGACTCGGACCTTGATTTCTATAAGCCCTTAACACCTTGTGAAGGTAATTGCAATATTGTTGGAAACTACTGGGAAGGTAGTTGTTGTTTTTGCTATGTTGTAAATGTTGGAGTTTATTGTTTCAGGGTTTTCTTTTGTGGTTGTAATGGGTGAGAGTTCTCCTGGAGACCTTCATCATGTTGCAACCTGTTCATCAAGCCCTTGGAGTCTTCAGGAGCTAGCCAACTTGCAAAGAAGATTTGGACTTGGCAATATCAGTAGACTGTAAATAGAAGGACTTGAAATGCAACCTGAACAGGACCTTGAATTGTAACGTTAAATGTTGATGTTTTAAAAGTGTTAATTGTAAAGAAAAGTAAACCATTTTGTTGTTTAAAAATTGTTGTTGCAACTCATTCCAAGTACTGCCCCACAGAACCCACAGTTAGAGGTTACATATACACTCAAGAGAGGATTTTAATATGGCAAAAACTTCAGTCTCCCTCCTTAAAACACTGTCATGGCTTCCTCTGCCCAGCCGAATGACTTCCAACTCTGAGGCTCAGGAGAAGAGACTAAGGAGAGCCTGAGGGATCAGGGAGGGCCCAGCACTGCACAGGCACTGCTGCCAATGTTCCAGTAGAGCCAGAACCCCAGCCCCCTCACCAGAGCCTACAAGAAAGACCTTGAAATAAGTAACAAGCTGCTGCAGGATGCAAACCAAGCCATAGTCTCCAGGGAATGTTCCTATTCTGTAGGAATAGCGGTGGCAGAGGGCCCAGAATGTGGTCTAGTGGATGTGAAGAGCTTGACTGGCTGAATTCAATTCTATCCCAGAGCAAGGCTGTAAAAGCAGTAGTTCTTTACAGGTTCCTGACCAAAGCGCAGAGCAGCCACAGGAGCTTAACACTTCCAGTGGGGCAGCTGAGCCTGATTACTTCCCACCCTATTTAGGCTGAGGCCTGGAAAGACAACCTTGCTGGATCAACCAGTCCACTAGATACAAGCCTGGGCGACTTCTTCGGGTCTTCAGTTCTAGCTCCTGGCTACCAGCACTTATTGATGCTCCCAAGCCTTGTCTTCTAGACCTGAGCTGCTCTGGAGGAGACCTGATTGGGCCACTATGTGGAGTGCGGGTCACATACATTGTGACACATCATAATAATGTGAAGACACCTCCCAACAGCACCCCCTACTGTCTGCTGCAGCTCTGTAAGTCAGCAAGAGAAAAATAAATCTTACAAACACCATTGATGTGATAGCATTAAGTGATTTTTGGGGAAACCTAGAGCAATGTCACTCTAGAAATCATCAGAAGATCTGTGGTTTTACCATGGAGTTTCCAGCAATTCCTATAGTAGTGTGATATCACTTCTATGTTTTCCCCAAAAGTAGTGCAATGCCTTCATTCTGACAGTGACCCCCAAATACCCTCTTGCTTAGATTCCCACTGGCTCCATTTTTAAAAATTCTACCATTTTTCCAAGGAGCTCAGGGTAGTACACACACTTCTCATGTTTCCCTCCCTCCACCCCTCGTGAGTGTCTCAAGGTCATCCAGCAAACTTCATAGCAGAATACGGGGGGTAGGCGTCCTGTGTTCTAGTCCTACAAGCTAACCACTATACCACAGTGCAATGTACTCTCTGGTTACCATGACAAGTTCTTGAGTGTTAATTCCCCATACCGGATAGTTACATGTATTAAGTGCCACCAAGTCACTTCAGATTTGTGGCAACCCTATGAATCAATATTCTCCAAAATGTCTTATTAACTGGGGGTTAATAATAAACTGGGGGTTGTGGCATGCTTTATAGAGTCAGTCCATCTCACATTGGGTCTTCCTCTTTTCCTGCTGCCCTGAGCTTTTCCTAGCATGATTGTCTGTTCCAGTGACCCTTTCTCTTTTCAGAATGTGACCAACTATGATAGCTTCAGTTTAGTCATTTTAGCTTCTGGGGGAAGTTCGAGCTTGATTTGCTCTAGAACCCACTTAGTCTTTTTGGCGATCCACAGTATCTGTAACACAGTTCAAAGGAATCCACTTTCTTCCTGTCAACTTTCTTCATTGTCCAGCTTTCACATCCATACATAGTAATACATAGTAATATTCCCCATACATTGTGACATGAATTAAACTGATCTTGGTTGCCAGTGACAAAATCTTATACTTAAGAATCTTTCCTAGCTTCTTCATGGCTGCCCTTCCCAGTCTCAATCCTCTTCTGACTACTTGGTTGTAGTCTCCCTTTTGATTGATGAGGGAGCCAGGGATTACAAATTCTTGAACAATTTCAGTTTCTTCATTGTCCATGTTACAACCCAATCCAGATGGAGTGGGCAAAAAAGCGGTAAGGAGTGGTGGAGGGCTCCTTCCATCAGCGTAAGGGGTGCGCATGCCAATGGAGAGAACAAATGCACCAGTGGCCAGGTGCCACACAGCTCCACAGCACCGAGTGGATGTCAGCGGGGTGGTGGGAGTGGGCAGGGGATGTTCCCAGGGGTGGAGCTGACTTTACTTCCCACCCGGGAACACCATCCTCTGAGCCTGCAAGCTTATGTCACATAAAACTGTGGTGTAAGCCTATTACCCTAATGGGTGATTTGGGCAGCAGGAGGTTTTTTTTAATTTCCCTCCATTCTGCGCCACCTGAATCCCCTTTGGAAGTGGCGCAGCACCACCTTCGCCATGCCATCCCCAGTTGAGGCAGTACTCCCCCCCCCCCCATCTGGATTACGCTGCCCAAGCTGAGTAATTTCCCAGTCATCACTACTTCTGTCTTCTTGATGTTCAGCTGTAGTCCTGCTTTGGCACTTTCCCCTCCAACTTTCATCAGCAGTAATTTCAATTGGCTATTTTCTGCCAGTCATGTGGTATCATTGACATATGTCAAATTGTTAATATTCTTCATCAGAATTTTCAATCCACCATCTAAATCTAATCCAGTTTTCCTTATGATTTGTTCTGCATACAAATTGAAGAGACAGGGGGATAAAATACATCCTTGTCTAATGCCTTTGCCAATTGGAAACCATTCTGTTTTTCCCTATTCTGGGCTGATATTAGCCTCTTGCCCAGAGTATAGGGTGTGCATCAAAACAGATGCTGTCACAAACCCATGTCCTTTAAAACCAGTCAAAGCTTTTCATGATCCCCACGGCCAAAAGCTTTGGTGTAATCTATAATACACAAGCTGATTTTCTTCTGAAATTCTCTTGTATGTTCCTGTAATATGATCTCTAGTGCCTCTTCCTTTTCTGAATCCAGCTTGAACATAAGGTATTTTATTCATATGTGGTAATACACAATAGCCTATTTTAAGGTTGTCATGAGGACAAACATCAGAGGCACTTAGATCATTGCTAAGATTTTAAGTCAGTAATAAAAAGAACAAAACCTCAATATTCATTCATTTATCCTTTTTTAAATCTTTCTGTCATTAAGTAATTTTTCCAGATTCAGCTGTGATATATGATTGCAAATAAAAGAGCACTGACATTATTTGTTATAAAATATTATTAAATCGCAGGCTCACAATTGTATAAATTAGACAAAAACAGAAGCTTAAGTACTTAAGATACCATTATTTGGTTTCTGAACCATTCCAATGTACTTTCTACTGAGAATGCTGTTAATGTGAGGCAAGTTTATAGATATTTAACATTTCGTCCTAATTTTAATAATTATATATGAAGTTTACTTAAACCAGAAGAATCCCCAGAGTGTTAATTTATTATAAATGATGTATATCATTTTGAATAAGAATTACCTACGGTTGGCTTGTAAACTTTTCAATGCCCTTGTATGGGTATATGTCTAGAAGTGACATTGCTGTGACTAGCTATCCTTCATAATCCCTCTCTTCAGACTCATGCTCACAAAAGGCTCTAAATACTGAAGATGTCATGTGGGAGGAGAAACACTTTCCAAACAAGTAGTTTCTCCATCCCAGCCCAGGTTACAAAGAACCCTCTGGAATTTTCTGTGGGCCTTCTTAGAGCTGGCCTCTGGGGTCTTATGGCCGCCTGCTGCTTAAGCCATTGGTCAATAGATTAACTGCAGCTATTACTAAGTGCTTAGAAAAGCAAGTTATGTGGCAGAACAAACCAAATCAACCTGTGTTTAACACATGTTAATTCAAAATTTAATAAATGAGAAGAGGGAGAGAATGAGCACTGTAAAGCAGAAAGGGTGAAAGCTCTTTGTGCACATTTGCTTTTTTATAATCAAAGTATCACATTGCAGATAAAATGTCTTCATGGCAGCTGAAACAAGAAAAAAAAAACCTTTTTTTCCAACTGCAAGTATCGCTCAGCACTTTCCTCCTTTGCACTATCCTTTTTCTGTTTTATCTACAGTTGCTCCTCAAACACACATACTTTGGATGATACTGAAATGGCATTCAATTGGAAGACCATGGAAGCAGAAAATCACAGTAAACTGCTTTCAGAGGTGATCCAATGCTAACCACAAAAGCAAGTTATTGTGAGTGCACATATACACCAAAGGCCTGAAATTGTTCTTATTATATGACCAGACAAAAGAAGAGTCATCCGACTACAGCATTGTAGGGGGAAAAGAAAACAACCTCTGTTTCTCCCGCTACCTCTTGAGTCTGGAAGAATCTCCTCAGATTTTTCACTGGTGTCATTGCAGGGGTGGTGTTTGTAATAATTTATCTGAAGGAGCAGATCAAGTGAGGAGAGATTCTTAGATTCTCATAAGGTGAGTACATCAAATGGATTTTATCTGTGTACTTTACAGTGAGGTTGGGTATTAAGAAGGAAAAAATACTGTATCTATGTATCAATGAGGAAAAGAATGGGTAATTATTCAGACAGCATGCAGTTCCACGTTTAGCAATTGTAGTTGGAAATACAAATGTGATATTATTATTTTCCATAGCTAGTACAGGATGTGTGAGTGTCAGATACGCATTGTTAAATACCTATACATGTTTGGTAACTATAGGGCAATCAGGGTTCCCAGATACATGTGCACAATTTCCAGTCATCCATCCATTCACATCTATTACCTCTGACTGGGTCAGAGTTCCCTGACACATGAACTTGGGCATTTAATTTAATGGACATGGAATATCCACATTTTACATATTCATGTGAAAAGAATTAGCATAACAGTAGTGCTCACTACAGAAATCATATTTTAAAAAAGGTTTTATTTAAAAAGACCCCCCACCCCAAGAACTAAGTAAAAAAACTCAAAATCCCACAACTAAATAGGTTTAAGAAAAAAAGGGGGGTAAAGGCATACGTAAAATATAGGCACAAATATAATAGTGGTGGGAGATCTACTCATCAGTTTCTATAAAATGTTTCTGAATATCGAAAAAAAGTTCATAGGCAATTGTCATCTATATGCCATCCTGTTGTCCCCCCCCCCAAAAGGCTTGAAGAAAAGGACTTTCCCCCACAATTCCCTCTCCCCTGATGGAAGTTAAAGGTTTGATCAATTGTGATCCCAGGAGATCTCCAGCCACCCCACGGAGGTTGCCAACTTTGGTGATTTGATATGAAAATGTGTTAAAGCTGAAAGTTAAAGGAATAAATCAGACATCACAATTGAAAATAATATACCTTCCTGTGCCCCTTTAATAACCCCTTTATCAATCTGGGTCTCATCATCATCAGGCTCAGCAGACTCTTGATGGACCTGGTTTGTGGAAAATAAAAAGAACAATATTGCCTGTGACCTGAAGCCTCAACATTCAATTGACATAAAAAAGAAAAAAATTAGTCCTCCTTACCTGACCAGAGGGTCCGAGGGAGTGGATGTCCTCCTCTGTAGCTCATGTGAGAAAAGCTGTTCTGATCCAGGGGCACAGACTGGGCTCTGGAATGGTAGAGCAACATCTATTCCGAGGTTTAAGCTTCTTGTCACTCTTGGAGCCCTGATAGTGAACCCCCCCCCCTTGCCCCCCACCAAGGATGCGCTCTAACTCATGGTAACAGGGGCATTGTGCTCATGCATTCCCTGACCAGATATGATGGGCCCCCACTTTTTTGTATTCGTGCCACAGGGTTTTGGCTCTGCACTCCTTCATGGTCCTTTGGTAACCTAGTTTCCCCATTTCTCTGGCCACCCTTTTAAAGATTTCAGTACTGTGCTGGCTCTTTTCCAGAGCATGCTGGACAGATTGCTCCCTCCAGATGCCAAGGAGATCTTGGGTCTCCCCTTTCTTCCAAGCATCCCCTCAGCCCTTAGCCTTGCCACTACTCCCTGCACTACTAGTACCCATCATCTGAACAACCAACTCACCAGCAGTGAAAACACAAGCCAACCAAAATCACCACCTAGCCAACTAGGTGCTTTAAGATGGCTATCATATCACCTCGCATAGTATCTCATACTCCAGCCAAGACTTTATGTTCAATATCTAATTTTTATCATGGTCTGCTTTGACAATTCTAGCAGCTCTAGTCCAGTTCTTATCTGTGAACTGCAAGCAATCACCAAGACATTAAATGGGAGAATACCAGCCTGCAGTGGGAGATTTAGTTGATAGATACCATTAGGCAGCTGAACTGGATGTTACAATAATCTAAGAGGTTGTTCTGCAATGTTAGTTTTATGATGGTCTGTGAAACCTGGGAAGGGCATTCCTCACCTAAACTTCTCCTGTTACGTTTATGCATATCTCCAGTCTTCCGAATTAAAAAAAACAACGTGTGAAGTGGCCTTATACTGAGTCACACAACTGGCTTTTTGTTGTCAGTACTATCAACAGCACCAAGGTCTCAGGTAGAAGTCTTTAACAACTACTACTTCCTGATTCTTTTAAGTGGAGATGCAGGGATTGAACCTAGGACCTTATGTATGCAAAGTAGATGTATTAGCACTGAGCCACAGCCACTGAGGCAAAAAGACTCCTTTGCCCTCTCTGTTATAAAGGCATATGAATATGTGATGGAAAATATTTCCAATAAAACATTCACTGTTAGATGAATTGTGGAAAATTGGAAGGCTACTTAAGCTCAACACTGCTTGGGTTGTGACCCAGCAAGCACACACATGAATGCTATCAAGTCTTCTGTTCCCAGATTATGAATCAGGAGCATGGAGTATGTATCTCAATAGGATCATGATTATTTATGGCAAGCAGTTCTCTGAAATTTAGAGGGAATAAGAACATGGAAACAAATAGCGTCACTAAGGCCGTTTCCGCACAGCCGTAAGGGCGCCTCCACGCCGGCAGGAATTCCACCGGCGTGGAGGCGGAGGCCGTTCGCATGCAGGCATGCAGACGGCCTCTGGAGAGGCCGGCAGGCGGCAGGCGGCTCCGCATGGAGCCGCCTCGTCCCCCCTTCCCTTTCCCATGTCCCTCTCATGTCGCCGTCCTGCTGGCCTTCTCAGCCCCGCCCACGCTGTCCTCCGACCCCTAGAGGGCGGAGGACAGCGAGGGAGGGACTTAGGAGGCCAGCAGGACGGCGACACGAGAGGGACATGGGAAAGGGAAGGGGAAACAGCGTCTTCTCGGCGGCGCGGTGCGAACCGCGCCGCCGGGAAGACGCTTTCCCCTCAACAACAACCCTTTAAAGGGTTGTTGTTTAGGGCGGCCTGACGCCGCCCTGGGGGAGGGGGAGCGCAGTCAGGTCGGCGCTGCTGCGTTGCAGCAGTGCCGCCTGTGCAAACGGCGGCCTGGGGGCGGCGTTTTTACCACCCCCAGGCCGTCATTTTTGGCCCGTGCGGAAAGGGCCTAACAAAACAGGGCTTTTCCATTCTCAGAAGCAATGTTCATGGCTCCCAAAATCCTGGTGCCAAGGAGCACGTAACTTCTCATAATTCAATTGCTATACTGAAAGGTTTTTTGTACACTATTTAGATCTTCAATGTAGCTTATAAATGCATTTCAATAAAGTTGTTTTCAGCACCAGAAGTGGTGATCTTCCATATGTAGGTCTTTTACCACAGATCAAACTATACACACTTGCGCCTTGCCTGATTCTTTACCAGAAGTTGACATTAAAGGGCCCATACCTTCCAGCATGTCCTTCAGCAAGATCTATTAGAAATATCCAGGGGTGTACCTCCCACAGGAACATGTGACCCCACATGTTCATGGGCGAAGGCCATTTTGTCATGTGGGGAACAGAAAATCACCCCACACCCCTCCTCCTTCCCCTCTCTTGCTGTGCCCCGGACAAAGGCTCTGAACCAGGGCCACACAGAGGGGCTAACCCTGCCATGAGTCATGCCTGCTGCTGCCCCCACAGAAGAAGGCTTAGCCAGCAGGGCCAGGGGCATCACAGCCGGCGCCGTGGAGGGTGCGCTGGCTGGGGAGAGGCCTGGCCCGACGCCGCCTCCATGCCTGAATGTGAAGGGGCACCAAGGCCTGGCCTGCAGGACCACGCCTTGGTGGCTGGCCCCGGGGCCATCTGGGTCAAGCCCCCTTTGGCCTGGCAGCCTCCTGTTCTGTCTCATCCCGTCCGGCAGAGGTGAGTCCTCGGCGGGTGGGCAGGTGGTAGGAGGATTGGATACGGGGTGGTGGGGATGGGGGCAGGGGCAGGGATGCCAGGGGAGCATCATTGTGCCCAGATTCCTTGGTGGCTTCTGGCTCAGACCCCTTGGAGGTGCCCACTCCGCTTGGCGGGGCCTAGTTACCGGTGAAGGCCCATCGTTTCACCTCTGCCTTCCCCCGCCCCTGAGTTTTCTGCCCCTCTATGGGCAGCTTCCCGCTCCCCATGGGCCCCCCGCCCCCCCCCCATGCCCATGTTTTGGACCTAAAACAATGATGCCAAGTAATATATTTGATAAATAATATGATCCTAACTAAAGGTGACATAATCTGAAATGTAATGAGATCTCCTATGGTTTTTGTGATTCAGTGCATCTTCTAATTTTTAATAGTCTTTCCACTTTAACCTGCAGATCAAGAAGATATCAACCAAGAAGTCTGGAAACACAGAAGACAGCTTGCATAATGCAGTGTATAGCTAAACATAATGGTAAGACCAACAGATGATGTGAAATGCTCCTGATGCAAACAAATCTCAAGACCTATATCTTCTACTCCAGCTTTTA
The DNA here is from genome assembly GCF_021028975.2 of Sphaerodactylus townsendi. Classification (NCBI taxonomy): domain Eukaryota; kingdom Metazoa; phylum Chordata; class Lepidosauria; order Squamata; family Sphaerodactylidae; genus Sphaerodactylus; species Sphaerodactylus townsendi. The sequence continues at coordinate 50,037,808 of NC_059425.1, read as the reverse complement.
ATTTTTCCATACATGTTTTCAAAAGATGAGTTGGAAAATATGTCTTAAGAAGCTACTTGAGCTTTTGGCATATTCTTTCCAATACCACAAAGTTGTAGACTAATGGAGAAATAGGTTGAAAACGTATAACATTACATAGCCAGCTCCATAAAGATACTGCAAAGCAGTTTCCTTGGGCTCCCCCATGGTTTCTGGCACAGTAGGGCAGCATTTAGCCTCATATAAACGCAGATAAGATAAATGGTTTATTGTCGCACAGTAGGTATTGCTACTCTATCAGCCACCATCGCTGAAGTCTGAGCTGATAGCTGCAACAAGATACTTTAATGCCATTGATATCTCCCAAGTTCCTTTTTTTCTTAGGCATTTATTTTGGATTCACAAGATGGGTCAAAGAAACTGTTGCCTCCTATATTTCTTGCTTCTTATCTGAGATCAGGAGAGAGAAGATGGAAGTTGCTAAGAAGGTGCCTTGTCCATTTCTCCCAGACTATTTAAGCCAGTCTGATAGAGATTAATAAAAGGAGAAACTGCCTATGTCTCTGGGGAACAAGTTTCAACTCTTCTAGATCTGCCTGGGTTGCAAACAGACGTGTTTTATACCAGCCTTTCCTCCCATCCTGGGGCTACAAACAACCTTCAGGAGAAAAGTACTGATAGGACGAATTAGCACCCTTTCTTCTCCAGTCTGGAAGTCCTGATCTATATTGGGATTCCCACAGTCTTTTTTAAAGACTGTAAATCTATGTTAAACTCTACGTGATGCTGGAACTCCACATTATAGGCCATTTCCGCAAAGTTTTAAAACATTTGCAAAACATTTTGAAAAGAATCATTTTTATGGGTTTTGTCTGCATAGTCCATAAAAATTAAAAGTTTCACATGAAAACTGCTTTTTTAAAAGAAATCATGCTCAGGTGACTTTGATGATATAAAGACTATATCTCTGAAGGCTTGCCAATTCTGGTGTCAAACCTACAACACACACACAAAAATTTTAAAAGAAGAAATGACATGTTTGCGTAATTGGCAGGCAATAATGAATTTATTAATGTACAGTAATGACAGAAATGGTGGGCAGCTGCGATGCCAGATGAGAAAATGTCTGTAGGAAATTTCAGAAAAGGGAGGACAGCCAGAGAATCTCTGAAGCAGTAGAAAATGGTGGATGGGCACAGAAATGAAAGTGGATGAGTCAAAGCTTCACATTTGGATGGGAGAAAAAAAAGAATTTCCTGTTTCTCCCCACAGGCAAAAAGAAAACTTTAAAAATGTTTCAGGAAAAAAGATCTCTAGTTTAGAGCATCCAAATAAAACATTTTGCGGCTGAAATAAAATGTTTGCAAAATATTTTGGGGGTAAAAACTGTGTGGTATTCCTCAGAATAAATGTTTTATTTCCTTCTTCAAAACATTTTATTTTGGCTGTGTGGATAGGGCCAATGAGTTTCAAGACCATGTGTAGTTTGACCTCTTTGTATGCAGGTAGTGCTGTCAACTTTAAAAATGAATACATTTGGCAAGGAGTGGGACCCCCTTGGGGCTCGGCTCAAGGCCCTTTCACCCTAAGGGTGAGTCAGTAGGGTTTAGGAATGGAGCCCATGTATCTTGGAGCAGAGCTGAAGGGTAAAGTGTGTGTCAGCAGAAAATATTTATCTAAGGTTCCTAGTCATTCAATGTTTGATTGTTTTCCAGAATATTAATTTACTGGTTTGTTTGACTTCTATCCTGCCTTTTTCTGACAAAAGTCAGACTCAGTGCAGCTAGCAACAGCACACTTATACAGTTAGACCACAGTAAAACATAGCCATAAAACCTAAGTTTATATTAGTATTAAGCCCTTAAAACCTAGGCTAACTAAAGATGGTTGACGAACAGTAAAATTCCTTCTTTATACTATTGTAACCCATCCAAAGAAAAAATCATCCTCCTGTGGGTGAAATCAGTATGTGTTCTAAATGTTGAATAATTAACTGATTTATGCCCTCCCACGGAGACTTATGGATCTACTTGGTTTCCTGAATGCTCTGCGGGACCCTGAACCCGCTGGCACACTCGATGAGCAGGTGGAGGACTGGAATTCCCGGCTCTCCGATGCCATTGAGGTTGTTGCCCCCCGGCGTCCTCTACGCCCCTGTTCTCGGCGTGCTCCATGGTACACGGAGGAGCTGCGCCATATGAAACGGGTGCTTAGACGTCTAGAGCGAGTGTGGAGGAAATCTCGTGACGAGGCTGCACGAGCATCTTATAGGACGTTTATGAAAGCCTATGAGGTGGCGACGAAGGAGGCAAAGAGGGCTTTCTTCTCCTCCTCTCTTGCATCCGCTAGCTCCCGCCCGGCACAATTATTTTGTATAATTCGGTCTTTAACCTCCCTATTGGAGAGTTCTTCAAATTCTCAATTGAGCATCAGCTGCGAGGCATTTATGAGCTTTTTTGCGGATAAGGTCGCGTCACTCTGCCAGTATCTTCCCTCCACGTTGGCTACAATTAGTGAACTGGAGGCTCCCTTGCCATCTTCAGGCCCTTGTTTGGCCCAGTTTTCCCTGCTCTCTGAAACTGCTGTTGACAGGACTTTACCTGCTGTTAGACCTACTACTTGTCCTCTGGATCCGTGCCCCTCCTGGCTTGCCGGGCAGAGCTACGACCCCATCTGTTGAGTATCATCAATGGCTCCCTTGAGCAAGGAGTCTTCCCGGATGGGTTGAAGGAGGCAGTGGTCCACCCACTCTTCAAAAGACCATCGTTAGATCCAGGAGATCTGGCCAATTACTGCCCCATTTCAAATCTTTCGATCCTGGGGAAGGTAATTGAGAGAGTGGTGTTGGAGTAGCTTCAAGGTTTTCTGGATGACGTATTGGCCTTCGACCCATTCTAGTCCAGCTTCCGTGCTGGGCATGGGACGGAGACCATTCTCGTCGCTGTCACAGATACACTCATATACAGTTTGACCGAGGCGGATTGGCGCTGCTGGTATTGTTAGATCTTACCACAGCGTTTGATGTGGTTGACCACGACCTTTTGACCCACCACCTGGCCGCCTCTGAAGTGCGGGGCACTGTCCTTCAATGGATTGTCTCATCGCAACCAACCAGCAACCGCCTCCAAACAATGCTGTAGAGCCGCAGGGGCGGTGGCTGTTCCCCCCTCCATCAACAGAATGAGCTGAGTGTCATCAGCATACTGATGACAGGACAGCCCAAAACTCCGTACCAGCTGAGCAAGGGGTCGCATGTAGATGTTAAATAACAGCTGGGATAATAATGCCCCCTGGGGTACACCGCAATGAAGCGGGCACTTCCTGGAGGCCTCATCCCCGCACCTCACTTGCTGACTCCGCCCCCGGAGAAACGAGGCAATCCATTGAAGGACAGTGCCCCGCACTCCAGAGGCAGCCAGATGGTGGGCCAAAAGATCGTGGTCGACCACATCAAACGCTGTGGTAAGATCTAACAATACCAGCAGCGTCGATCCGCCCTGGTCAAGCTGCATACGGAGCGTGTCTGTGACGGCGATGAGAACAGTCTCCGTCCCATGCCCAGCACGGAAGCTGGACTGGAAGGGGTCGAAGGCCGATGCGTCATCCAGGAAGCCTTGAAGCTGCTCCAACACCACTCTCTCAATTACCTTCCCCAGAAACGAAAGATTCGAGACGGGGCGGTAATTGGCCAGATCTCCAGGATCTAATGATGGTCTTTTTAAGAGTGGGTGGACCACTGCCTCCTTCAGCCCATCTGAGAAAACTCCTTGCTCAAGGGATTTGTTGACGATGCTCAACAGATGGGGCCGTAGCTCCGCTCGGCAGGCTTTCACAAGCCAAGACGGGCACGGATCCAGAGGACAGGTAGTAGGTCTAACAGTAGCTAAGGTCCTGTCGACAGCGGCTTCACGGAGCAGGGAAAACTGGGCCAAACAAGGGCCAGAAGACGGCAAGGGAGTCTCCAGTTCACTAATTGTAGCCCACATAGGTGGAAGGTCGTGGCGGAGCGACGCAACCTTATCCGCAAAAAAGCTCATAAAGGCCTCGCAGCTAATATCCAATTGAGAATTTGATGACCTCTCTGACAGGGAGGTCAATGACCGAATTATACGGAACAATTGAGCCGGGCGGGAGCTAGCGGACGCGAGGGAGGAGGAGGAGAAAGCCCTCTTCGCTTCCTTCGTCGCCATCTCATAGGCTTTCATAAGCGTCCTATAAGATGTTCGCGTAGCTTCGTCGCGAGATTTCCTCCATACTCGCTCTAGTCGTCTAAGACCCCGTTTCATCTTACGCAACTCCTCTGTATACCACGGAGAGCGTTGAGAGCGGGGGCGTAGAGGACGCCAGGGGGCAACAACATCGATGGCATCGGACAGCCAGGCATTCCAGTCCTCCACCTGCTCATCGAGTGTGCCGGCGGGTTCAGGGTCCCGCAGAGCATTCAGGAAACCAAGTGGATCCATGAGTCTCCGCAGGCGGGCATAAATCAGCCCGTCGTCTAGATGGGGGCGTTGTGGCAAGTCCACCCGGACCTTCAAGGCGTAATGGTCGGACCATGGCACTCTATCAATAGAGGATACGACCAGATTTATCCCCAACCCGAAGACCAGATCCAGCGTGTGCCCGGCCTCATGAGTGGGGCCAAAGTTTATTAAGGAGAGGCCTAGCGTCGCCATGGATGACACTAGGTCCGCGGCCACTATACATGAGGCGGTGTCGACATGGACGTTGAAGTCCCCCAAGACAATAAGTCTGGGGAACCGCAACGCCCAGTCCGACACCACCTCCAGCAACCGCGACAGGCTGTCTCTCGGTGCGCTAGGCGACCGGTACACCAGGAGAACAGCCACCCTCTCCGAGGTCAACCACTGCAGGCCGACACACTCTATGCCGGTGATCTCCGGAACGCCCTAAAGGGGATAGACTCACGGATGAACAGTGCCACCCCACCTCCCCGGCCCTGTGTTCGAGATCGGTGAAGACATGCGAAACCCGGGGGCGTGACTTCGCCCAAGGCGACGGTCTCACCTTCGCGCACCCAGGTTTCGGTAATGCCTGCCAGGTCCACCTGCTGGGCACCGAGGAAATCTCGGAGCACCATGGTCTTATTGTTGATGGACCTGGCGTTAATTAACACCAAGGACGAAGCAGAGTAATAGAAGAGGGGGGGGATTTGGGAAATTGAGGTTGGAAGGGCACTAGATAGCCGCAGAAGGGGGGTGCTGCCACCAAGTCCCCCTGCTGTTGGGCTTTCCAGTGAGCTCTGTGGGAATGGTGGTAAATACAGGAAATAGAGAATTGCCACAATGTAGGCGAAGGGCGAGGGGCTCACACCACCCAAGCCAGTCGCTCATTCGTGGACCAGCTGGATTGAAGAAAAACCCACAGAGGCGGCAATCTGAGGCTATGGTCCAAATGACAGCCCGGGAAGACCTGGCCCCAGTTGTCCTAATTGATCCCAGAGCAAAGGGGCCCAGGTCCGGGAGCTGTGTCCTGAGGCGCAGCCTGCTCAGCCCGCTCATGACCGGCTGGCGCGTCAGGGAAGAGATGACAGTGTCTTCAGGTGTTAGTACTTTGACAGCCCTCCGCCGTGTAAATGGCCCTTCGGGCAAGTTCCACGGCTGTTGCTGCAAGAACGCAAAACCGGAGCGTTGCAGAGTGACGTGCCGCGTTGTGGGTGTGGTCTCCGCTGAGTTGATTGTCCCTCGGGCTCCTCTGGCGGGCTTCCGAGCCGTTGCAGCCGAGTCCAGAAATATCTGTCCACGGAGCCTCTCAGCTAACATCCACGGGGAGGAAGGGAAGGGGTTTCCACTAACCCCTGAGCTACTCCCACTTCAGATGTTGCATCTAAACACTCCCCCGGTGCGCGTCCGATCCCCCAAGGGGCCCTCGGGTTGACGGAGCCCACGCTGGGGCAGGGGGGAGTCTCTGCCACTGACTCCCGGCCCTCTACCACTGACTCTCCAGGGGACCGTCTGGTCGACACCAGGGCGAAGGCCTGCGCTAGGGCGGGAGAAGGAGTCTCTGCCACCGGCTCCTGATGGTAAGGCCGCCCAGTAGCTTCGTCCCCCGGCACCAGCCCTCTGACGCCAAGAAAACAGCCGCGGCAGAAGCGGCAGAAATGGAGACTCCCACCAAGGTGGGGGGGAGGGATGCAAGGAAGGTGAGAAGTCAGGTACCTCATCCCGTCGATTCACTCCGTTTCGTTTTATTTTGTTGTAATTTGCTTCGCCCACGGTTTGTTTCGGTTCGTTTGTCTCGCTGCGCCTCGCCCCAGTTTATTGTGTCTTACGTCGAAACGCTCACCAGGCGTTCGTCAGACAGTCCGGCAGTCTTATAGCTTATAGCTTCCAATCTCAAACTCCCACGTCCGGGTACAAAAGCAGTGGAGCAAGCAAAGAGTTCGGCTGCTAGCTAAAAACTAAGAGAATTACGAATTAAAATCCAATTCGTGCGGAGCTCTGCTGCTCAGCTCCGTCGCGGGACGCCATCTTGTTCCCAACATGGCGTACAACATGACATACAAAAGTGCAGCATAAACTTGTGTTTCCTATTATCTCCCCAAAACACTTAAAAATGACTCCCTGGTGTTTTCTTAATCAACTCAAATGCATACATTTCTGGGAGTGTTGCACACCCAGGAAGCTTGTTTGTTTGCAGAAAGAAAGCAGTCAGTTGTAAGAGGTTGTGCTTTGGGAGCATTGCTTACTACTGGACAGTGTGCTAAGCATTCAAAGTTGTGTGGTCACAGGTGTATGCATTCTACCAGAGAAAGTACAACTGAGGAAGCATATTCACCCTGAGGATATTCCCATAGTATAGCATAAAGTAGCTTTATATGCTCAAGGATACAATCCTATCAGTACAGTTATATAGGAATAATCCTGATTAAACCCAGTGAGACTTCTTAGTTGATATGCACATAATCATACAGCAAATCACTGAAGCTCCCTGGCTGCTAAAATTGGAAAAGCTGTTTAGTAGCAAATCTGAAATATAAAACAGGGGCAAAATGTACTGCTTTCTGTCTAGTGCCATCTTTCTTTCTTTCTTTTTTCTTTTTTCTTTCTTTCTTTTTAAACTTTTCAGAAAATGGGTTTTTCATTCATTCATTCATTCATTCATTCATTCATTCATTCATTCATTCATTCATTCATTCATTCATTCATTCATTCATTCATTAGTCTTGATAGACCTAAGGGCTCTGGGTGGTGTACAATGAGACATAAAACAAATACAAATAAGATCTCATAAGGACCACAAAGGGAAAACCAGTGATAAATACAAGCTGAACACCAGGTAAAACCAGAAATAGCTTGCAAAAGTCTGGCTACAATTCAGTTATCAAATAGGGTTGCCAACTTCCTGCTATTACAACTGATCTTCAGGTGATAAGAGATCAGTTCCCTGGAGAAAATTTATGTTCTGCAAGGTAGACAGCAGAATGCTATACTCTATTGAAATCCCTCACCTCTCCAGGCTCCATCCCCAAAATCTCCAGGTATTTTGCCACCCAGAGCTGACAACCCGATTTGCAAATCTCCTTACCTTGCAAAAGGAGGGAAAGGCTAACCAGCTACAGTGATGGCGAACCTTTTCGAGACCGAGTGTCCAAACTGCAACTCAAAACCCACTTATTTATTGCAAAGTGCCAATATGGCAATTTAACCTGAATTCTGAGGTTTTACAGGTTCTGGTAGGTTTTCCGGGCTGTGTGGCTGTGGTCTGGTGGATATTACTCCTAACATTTCACCTGCATCTGTGGCTGGCATCTTCAGAGGTGTATCACAGAGGGAAGTCTGTTACACACTGTGATACACTCTGTGACTTCCCTCTGTGATACACGTCTGAAGATGCCCTGTGATCCATGGACAGAGAAAGCTTGATGGGGTGGGGGGTGGATGGATCAAAGGAGACTGGAGCGCCACCCTGTCTCTGAGAGGTAGTCTCTCAGAGAGAAGTGGGCTCCAGCCCTTCCTCTCAGAGAGAGAGGGGACCTCCAGCCTCTGCATTTGTTTGGGGTTTTTTATGCCAAGAAAGGGTCCCTTTCTCGGCTTAAAAAAATGCCCAGGCTGGAGTGTTGGAGGCCACCGAGCAGGTCGTCAATGCCATTCCCCCTCTGCCAGAGGGAGAAGGCAACCACCTTTTCCCTCGGGCAGAGGGGGTTGCCTGCTCGGCGCTGCCAGCTCCAGCACCGCAAGAGCAGGCAGCCCCGAGCAGGTCGCCGCCGCCATTCCCCCTTTGCCCCAGGGAGAAGGTGGCTGCCTTCTCCCTCAGGCAGAGGGGGAATGGTGGTTGCAACCTGCTCGAGGGAGGGGGAGATTCGGGCACTCACATGCCTGGCAAGAGGCCTCCGCGTGCCACCTGTGGCACGCGTGCCATAGGTTCGCCATCACGGAGCTATGATGTGTCTCTTTAAACAGAGCATGTAACCCAGGGCCTACTTTTCTTTAGAATAACTCTTCCCAGACTTTCCTAGCATGATTTCCTACAAGAACTAAAAAGAACTGTAGTTTTCTCAGCCTTTCATTCTCATTCATCCCCTTCCCAATCGGAAAGCTAAACTTCATGGCTTGGCACATTGAGTTACTGCTAGGAGGGCTAACTGACAGGAAGTGGGTAGGCACCTGTTTTGTGCATGAGTGTGTATAACAGCATGCATCCATACACTTTTGTGACCACCCTATTCAGTTTTCACAAACACTTACATTTCACAAATTCAGTAGCTAGATATTTTAAAGTAAGATCCTTGTAGAATTCCTTGGCACTTGCTGTAGCGGTGATTCTCTGTTGCTATCCTTTGCATGTAAACAAAAGACCTTCCCATTGAAGCCATGTAAATTTTATCTGTTTCTTCTTTAGAGCATCACTCAAAAACATAATCCTTTCTCTTTTGCAAAAATGTCATTGGTATGACTCTCAGTATTACAACCTCTTTATCTTCCGTCTTGACTGAAGATTTTTGATGGGCCTCTAAGATTTGATGAACAAAATCCTTTGCATAGAAGATAAAAACATCTCTGCTCAGTCCATGAGATTTTGGATTTTACAAATTCACTCTGTAGATTTTTTTCAGTCTTTGCAGCCATATTTTCCTCTTCCATCCTCAAGAATTTTGCTAGCACTGAGTATATTTTCTTTTTAAGATTTTTCTTTTTAAGGTTTGTGTTTTTTTGCTACCCTTCTCATTCTTAAGGCTGTCTCTCTGGCTTGGCATTCAAGTTGAAGAATGGCTTGCTCATGCACCTTAAGTTCCAGTTGTATAGTTAGCACTTTTTTCAATTCCTTGATTTCCTCCTTTTTTACCATTAAATCTTCTTCCACCTGTACAATTTTAAAAATATCAGCCTTTATTCTTTGAACTCCTTCAGTAATTCAGTCATCGTTGGTGGAATATTTCCCAACTCCTTACTTGGAATATTTCCAATACAATTTTTATAGAGTCTATTTCAGACTGAAGAGTTTGTAAATTGGCACACATGTTACTGGCCTTCACGTTATTTAAGGCCTTCATGTTACTGGCCTTCACATTACTGGCAATCTCCATGATCTCTGAAGAGGCAGCTGAGCCCTCCCTCGTTGAAGGCATTTTCACTAATGGCCACTTGATGGCACTGTGCAACAGTTGCCCACAGTTGACAGTAGTCTGTCTCTGGATTTGCTCTAGCCCCATTTTCTTATTTAGTGATGCCTCCAGGCAGCCTTTCTTTTCCAGTCTTGGTTTGGCAGTTTGCCAGCTTGATAAATGCTTGGGTCAGTTTTATTACATAGCTGTAGAACAGCTATCACCCTCCAATGCCTTCGGTTCAGAGATTCTCCCTTAATTTAGTCTCTCATTCTTTTTTGTTTATTTTTAAAAGTTCTAAGTTTCCATATCTTTTAGGGAGATCTTCTAATTCTTTGTAGCCTTCTTGACAACAAAATTTGGGCTTCTCTTTTAAATCTTTGGTTTTTCTTCTTCAGTCTATAGAGAGGTTTGTTATCTGGCTTAGATGTAATCCTCCCTAAAAGAGTGAGGGGAAAGGACTCCAGTTGGGAAATGATAGCAGCACCACAGGCTTCAACATTTCCCACCCTGGTTAGTCACAGTGGTTTGAGTTACTGCATGCTTCCTTCCAGTGGAGAGCATGCCAGGAGCAAGCACAGCTTTTCTCTGGCTCTCTCTTCATCCAGAGAGGTATGTGGTTCTCTTACTAGGATCTCAAACTGGAACTTTGTGTCCCAGAGTGAGGTCAGAAACAGCCATCTTGGCACCATCTTCAAACTGGAAGTTCAAGGAGAGTCAAGTTCTTGATTAAGTGTTAGGCAGAGTTGATAAATTTACAACTGAGAAATGGTCAACCTGAGAGCTTCCATGGCAGACCTGTGGATTCAAACCCATTTGTCCCCTAATGTACTAGCTTGACACTCTAACCACTCTAACCATTCTGTCAAGCTGACTCTAATTTATGTATTGCCTTTTAAAAGAATTTGTTGGCTGCACTGAACATTAACCTTAGCAGAAAGGCAGGCTAAATAAGTGATCTACCATTCTTTCTTCCACTGACCAGTTCTCTTGCAAACATCATTGTTGTTATTTAAGAATATTTCTTTACTGTCCTTCCATATGAGATCTCAAAGGGTGCTTTATATTAAATTGTAATTATACAAAAATTACAATAGTCAATAAGATAAGAATGAGAACCGAGAAAAGTGAATCTGAGAACAATAGAAATCACCTTAACTAATTCCAGAAGCAAATTTTAGACAGTTTCATATTGTAATCATTTGCCTCCAACAGCAGTGCTTAGTAGAGGGCTGTTAGAAGACCATCTTTACCAACTGGCAGACCACAAATAAGAATGGGGACAGGCAAGTTTCCCTTGTAAGACTATTCCAAAGTTATGACACTGTTATCAAAATGATAATATATCCACCTTGCACCTATGATGCTGCGGGGTGGAGGGGCATGTAGAAAATGGTTTAATTTTCTACAAGCAAACTTTAAAAAGGGCTGCAAAATGCTTCACCCACATACAGTCTTAGCACACATTTGTTAATTTTTGTCATCTCAGTGGTTGGTAAAAATAAGTGTTGGAATAGAAAACTTCTTTGGTGGTAAACAAAGAAAGTATAAAAAACAATTTGAAGAATGGGATAGAAAAATAAAAGCATGGGTATTTAATAAAAAAAATGCGAGAGTGATGAATAAAATAGTATATATGCCAAATGATCTCCTAGGCTGGGGAATACCGAAAACCCAGGAATATTATGAAGCATTCCAGATAAAAAGCTTATTAGATATTAATGAAGATAATACTTCAAAATGGCTGAAATTTGAAAATGAAGTAAATAAGGGAATAGGTAACCATGGTATTTATACAAATGATTATAAAAAGGTTACAAATAAAGTAATAGGTCCAAGAAAAGTGAATTTGGATATTTGGGAAAAATGGAGAGGTAAATGGATGCCTGGCATTCTGGATAGGGCCCCAGTGGGGAGCGTGACTGGAATAGAAGGCGAAAAACTTATAAGAAAATTGAAAGAAGAAGGGATACATAAAGTATCAGATTTAGTTCGTGAAGGAGAAATTATACCATTACAAAACTTAATAGAGTTGGGTGGGAGAGAGAATTGGCTGGCAATAAGAGGATTATGGGAAAAATTAAGGAAATATAGAATAAAAGGTGAATGTATAATGAATCAATGGTTAAGACTCCATGAAACAATGAAAGGGAAGATAATAGGAGTAGTGTACAAATATATAGTGGAGGATAAAGAATTTATGATAAGAATGTTGAAACAAAAATGGGAAAAAGATGATTTCTTAGAGGAAGAAAAAATAGAAAGAATAATGGATAGTATGAAGAAGATAAAGATTGAAAAATATGTGGAACTAGAAAGAAAGGTTATACTAAAATGGTACAGAACCCCAATACAGCTAGCCTATATGATTAAAGGCCTGAGCCCAAAGTGTTGGCATTGTGGAGAAAATGGAGCATACTATACACATATGTGGATAGAATGCAAAATGGTGAAAAAGTTCTGGGAGAATATTTTAAAATATGTAGAACTACTGGTCAAAGTAAAGATTGAAGTGAACAAAGAATTATTAATTGTGGGGATAATAGAGGACAGTAGAGTGAATAGAAGTCTAGAACCAATGTATAAAATAATGATCAGAGCAGCACACGCAGTGTTGGCGTTGGGCTGGAAAGATAATAAAAAATGGACAGTTTCAAGATGGTTGGAATATGTATGGGAACAAATACAGCTAGAGATATTCGAAAGACTGACAAAAAATATTTTATGGAAAGAAAAAATAGAAGATATTAAGAAGATATGGACAGTGTATAAAGAATGGATTGAAGATGCCGGATTTAACGAAGAGCCATGGAACAAGAGAATAAGAAGAATGAACCTCCTGCTGCTTGCATGAAAAAAACAACAAAGAGAAGGGGGGAGGGGGGTGAAAATGGAAAAAATGTATAGATGAAAGAAAAATATTAAATGTAACAAATGTATAAATACTCTATACAATAAAAAATCTATAAAAAAAAACAAAGAAAGTATATTATTTGGGAAGAAACAGTCTTATACAGTCACAATAGGCTATCAGTATTTGGTTATCAAGTCAAACATTGTAACACTGAAAACACTGAACTCTTCAATATTAATTATTATCATATAGCATATATATTGACCTGAAGGGTCAGTATTTGGAAGGGGGCATTTTGTCTACAGTAGAAGGGGAGAGGTAAATCATGTTCCCTGGGCTGTCTGCCAAAATGCTTCATTAGATGCCAGCCATAAATTGTTGTCAGAATTATTAACATTTAAACAATAATGGTTCCTTGAAAATATGTTGTTCTCATCTATAATATATTTTGGAATCATCATGATCCAGTGCTGTAGACTGTCTTACATAAACTTTTTCCTACTATACACACTGTGTAGAACCATATCTTTAAGAGCAAATATTCCATAAGATTTTTTCAGCACTCCCCATAATTTCCCATTTTGCCTAGCGAAACATGTCCTCGGGATCACCTCCCTCCCCAAAAAGCTTGTGTGTGTGTGTGTGATTTTTTTTTTGGGGGGGGGGGAAGTGTCCTGGATCTTCACATTTTTTTACCAAAATTAGGTTGACAGTTTATTACTCCTTTAAATGGTTGGAAAATAACTAGAGGCTTTATTCTGCACTGTTCTGCGGTGTAGATTCTAAAGGTATTCAAAAAAGGAGGGGGAGGGAGAGTGTGAAGGGAGGGAGAGAAAGAAAGACAAATCCCAACTGATGACTGTCTTTCTCTAAGCCTTTCCAATCACAGGCTAGCAGTTAAAATAATCCTTACCTACTGGGCATCCAGTGGAGTTGATCTACCTTTTCTGTTGGGAGGTTCATGTCCAGTCAAGCTTGATTAATCTGGTGTGAGCCCTGAATGATCGCAAATATAATGCCAAACAGCTACACCTGTTTATCAAGTCAGTTCATTCCCCTTCCCCAGCTCCACATGGAAAAGGAGCATTAATTAAAACAGTAAACAAACCAGCTCCTGTTCTAAATCAGAGCTGCAGGCAATGAAGAGATAACTCAGACTCTTGAGAAGAGGGATTTTCAGTTAATTTATGGAATCGACTGTCATTCTCAGGGCAAGAGGGCTCTACTTAGGAAGGAAATTGAAGCATACAACCAGTGTTTAATTACTTACTTTTCACAGAATATCTTCATTTTTCTTCCTGTTAGGATTTTTAATCAGTTTTGCTTTCCCTTTTTGAGCTGGCGGGGAACGGGGAGAGAGAGCATCACCTGATTCAACTTCTGTACTTCCTTCTTCTCTCACAAAATTTTCTAAAGAAAGAAATTAGTTGCAAGTAGGGTTTGCCAGTTTGGAAATTCCGGGAGATTGGGGGGAGGGGGTGGGAAGACCAAAGGCTGAGAAAGAGAGGGATGTAAACATGGATTTGATGCCATGGAGTAGCCAGTCTTCCAAAGTCTTCCCAAGGAAGTGACTTGGAGAACTCCTGGCCTGGTGGGGTGGTGGTAACCCTAGCTGTGGAGACATTACCACAGTGAACAGGTAATTACAAAGAAAAAGGATCATCTATCATATAAACATATGAAGGTGTCGTCTCATATCAAGGGAGACCTAGCTTAGTATTATCTGCTCTGACTGCCAGCAGCTGCCTGAGGTTTGAGGTGGAGATCATTTTTTAAAAAAACACAGGAGAAGAAATTTGGACCTTCGACACGCAAAGCATATTTTCCACTATTAAGCTATACCCCCCCCCCCCTCACAACTTATCACTCTGCCTTATATGAGGCAAACAACTGGTCCACCTGGCACAATATTGTCTATTGTAACTGGTAGGTTTCCAGGTTTTTAAACGTTCCCATTAGCTACTGTCTGAGATCCTTTAACTAGAGAGGTCTGGGATTGAAGTTGGGACATATCTGCAAGTCTAAATGATTCTGTGGGAGGGTTGGGAGCTTGTTCTCATTGCATGGAAACTGCTTCAGTCAGCAACTGCCAGGATCCTTATCAAATTAGTTGCTCTGTAGGAAGTTCAGGCTTTAATGAATCTACAGCCATTAACACTTTGAATAGGCCACAAAAACATAACATGCTAAGAACATGGGGGAAGGGAGGTGAATTGGTAACATCTTTGTGCCTACTCAATAGTGATGGTGAAGCTTCCATTATTTTCCAAGACTATTGCATCTATGCAAAGCCACTCCACGAAGTTGTCCTGGATAATGAAGGAGCTTTTATATTTTGCCCCTGAAGATGTAAACTTGGAACATTCAGTGGTTCGCTGTGATCGGTTTGCTATGTAAGCCACAGACAAAATTGTTTGCATCTGCCACAGTTGGCCACAATTAACCATGCTCTGACCACCTGCTGGTAGATTCATTGTAAAACGCTTTACCTCAGAGGACTCTTTGGAAACTTCTACTGGTGTAAAATGTAGCAGCAAAATGATTTGTTGGGATAATGTAAGAAAACGTATACTGGCATTTTTAAGACAGTGGCACAGTTTTAAACAGTTACATCATTATCCTTTGTCCTTTGTGCAGTTATTAAAGTTGTTGTGTTTTTGTACCTTTTTGAAAATGATTATACAATGTGATAAATATTTGTTTTGTATGGAATGATTAACTTTTTGAATTTTTTTGTTAAAAATAAATACAAAGGTTTTTAAAAAATCAACTCCACTGTCTGCAAATTTTGGCACATGCCAAAATGCTAATTATTATAAATAAGGGCCTAAAAGGTTTGGACCAGGGTCCTCCAAAGATTGACTCATACCATCTGTACCTATTTGGCAGCTAAGATCTTTCCCAGCGACTCTACTATGTCTGCTAGGCTATGACATGGTTGTGGATATAGGAATTAGACTTTCCCCCGCCCCCCACAAAGTGACACCTAAATTGTAAAATACCCTCCAGACTCTGTTTTGCACTTTAGACTCCTGGTGAATGCATTTATTTTTCTGGATGTTTTTGTTGTTTTTTCAGTAGTTGTGCTGTGTTTATTATAGTGCTATTAAATGTTCTTTGACCCATTAAGTCCTTCCTTATATACATTTCTGATAGTTTTTCTAAATGTTAGGTTTAACATGATATTGCTACTAATTTAGTCTTATTGTATTTTATTATCTTATTACTGCTAGTGAAGTTTTTATTACACTGGTGTTATTGATTTTAGTGATTTTTAGAACCTGTTTTAATGCAGGTCTTTTTAGGTATACTTACATTATGTTATCTTTTAAAGTATTGTTGGAAGTCACCCAGTGTAAACATAGGTGAGGTATGAATATATTGAATGAATAAGGTTTTGAAATGATTTGATTTGTACTATGCCTCTTTCATACAGGCAAGTCACCACTTGATTCTACAACGAAGTGATGACCATGTATGAAAGAACTAGCTCCATCTCTCAGCCTCAGTTTCCACATTTGTAACATTTCCAAATGATAATTCTGCACACTGAAAACAATGATGCCCCAGGGCTTATTTCTCTTTTGTATTTGGAAATGCAACCCCTAATTAGTGGGCATGCTTTAAGCTTGAATTACTCTACAGTTAGGTTGCAGTAGCCTTGCCCAACTCAAAGTTGGGAACAATATGCACTAAGCACATGCATGATTCATAGAATCCTTGAATGAGAAGATGGTTTGAATTGCCACCGTCAAAAAGCGATGTCTCTCTTCCTTTCTTTTCGAGATTGTTTTGCAACTCACATTTCTGTTGAGACTCTCTAACTTGGGTAATTAATATATTAGATGAATGTTTTATTTTTACTTGAGATGGGATTTAGAATTCTTCCATTTGCAAAATCACAATCAAATTGCAGTTTTCATAAAATTATAGACAGTCCAAGGCAGAAAGACAAATTTCCTCTGCAAATCTTTGTCATTTCATCCTCCTTGAGAGAACGAGTAATGTCTACTACATATTTCAAGTCATTCTGTTTTACTTGTGGCATATCCAGTAATCATGTTGACAAATTAATGGTAGAGAATTAGTTGTACATTAAAGATTGAAACTGTATTATGTGGTACATTGTCATAAAGAGATATAAAACAATGGGGAAATAAATGTAAATGAATTCAAGCTGGTGACATGTAAAACACTTAGACTGACACCTGTACACTTAACTACTTCCCAAGCTGCTGTACTTTATTAAAATAAAGAGAGTGCTAGGTGTAAAAAGAATGGGAAGGAAGTGGGAAAGAAAATCCATCATTCAGCTCAACTAAAGGCTTGAAAGTATTGCATTTTCATTTGATTTAGTGTACTGTGGGGTAACCTGACCCTATTCCTTGCACTGGTTGCGAGTAAGTTGAGGTTTGCAATGCAGTATTTGTGTGTCATATTAGGATCTGAGAGATCCTATTTGTGTGTCATATTAGGATCTGAGAGATCCAGACTGAATCCACAACCAGGTATGTAATCGCACTTAGTAACCTTAAGCCAGTCTAACCTACTGTTCAGGGTTGTTGCTGTAAAGGTCAAATGGAGGAGAAAGAATGAGGTTGTAAGCTCCCCATTGCAGAACTGTCCCCTCCACATCCCTTACTACAAGGAGGATAAAACCCGAACTATCTTTCAAAAAATTCAGTTTATGACGCACCAGAATGGCTCAAGGATTTTCCTAGAGCCAGCGATGTTCTCTTGTACTGATGCAGAGTCTTAGCATCTGTGTTCCTGTTCACTGGTGTCAGAACTGTGTTGCTAGGCCTTGGAATGGTATTGTGATATCACCTCTAGTCATTGGAATTGCTGGATGGCCCGAATCAAGCTATTCTGCCTTGAAGGTGAAACAAATGGTCATGAGCATTGCATAGCATACTCTTTGTTGGACCATACCATTTTAGACTACAGATTATTGATGCATTTGTTCTAAGCTAAAAATTATGCTCCTCGTTTTGATCATAATCTCCTATTTGTAGACTAGTCATCAACTTTCTGGTAGTTTACAGGCAACTTAACTGTTTAGGGAACCGTTCTTGCCTCCTGTTTCTAGTGAGAGGTATAAAGTGTCTCCACAGACTTGGCTCAAAACCATACAGATTGATGGCAGTTTCAATATTCTGGGTCTCTTGGGAGTAACTAGACCATTTTGTTCGGACTTTGAGTTCTGACCTCTAATTATGGGCTTTTTCACACAATGTACTTAAAACATTTTGAGCAGGAAATAAAACATTTCCTCCATTGAGTTCCACATTGTGTTATTTCCAGCCTCAAAACATTTTAAATGAATCCACCTTTTAAGAGAGTCTCTGGCTGAAACGTTTTGAAAACATCTTCAATTGTTGTGTGATCTATTGACAGTTTCCTGTGTTTCTCTGCTTTCCTGAACTTCCTCCTCTGCGTTATCTTCTGTGCTCCCTCAGTTCGCCCTCTTATTTGCAATATTTAGCTGTTTGTTCTTTTATTGGGGGGGGGCAATCTTTGAACGATCGAGTATACAAAGAGTAGACAATGCAGCATGAGGCTATGAAGCACTGAAGCATCAACTGAACACAGAACTAGAAAAAAGTGGTGGGGAGGGGACCAGGAATTGTTTCAAGCGGGTGAGTGCAAACAAAAAAAAGTTGTGTGTGTATGAAAACATTTTACAAATGTTTTACAAATATTTTTGGAGATTTGTCCAGAAAGGGCCTGAATCACTACTTTGTCAGAGAATGAGTGAGGACCAAGATCTAAAAACAAAAACAAAAAACAAGTGATCACCAATAATTTTGTCACATCCTCATGTGACCAAGAAATTCAACCCTGAATTGAACAGTTAAGGAAGTTTATTTTTTAAGGGCCCTTAGGGGCAGACAGCAGGCCACTTTCCTTTCCTGCCCTTTCACAAATGGTTGTCATTCAGGCCAGTGGGAAAGGACATCATTGTCATGATAGTAAAATGTGTCTTCTTCTCATGAAACTGGGTGACCAGACCCAAAATGGGGTCAAATCCCCACTCTGCCAGGGATGTGCACTGGCTGACTGTGGACCAATCGCACACTCTTGGCTTAACCTACCTCATGGGAATAGTGTAAGGATAAAATGGAGGAGAGGAAAACAGATGCTCAGTGGTCCCCCTCAGTGACACTTACAACAACCAAATCCTTGTTTTCAACAATACTAACAACAATGGAACATCAACATTAATCACAATAATGTCCAAGTGTGGACTGGTTAATTGGACCACAGAACCATTGGACCACAGAACCAACAATTCACACCACGGTGACTTTGAGAAAGATCAGTTTTTGCAGCTTAACTCAGATTTAAAACACACACACACACACAGTGATAACAAGGAGGATTTTGTACAATCCCACCATAGGTCAATCTAATAAATACCAAAGGAGGATTGCTTCCAAGGTCACAGCCCCCCAACTTTCAAGGGGAGTGTGTGCTACTCTGCAAGCTAATTATAAGGATTCAGTTCCCTGGTATGAAGGAACGTATTACCTGCAGCAAAGGATGCCTGAGTGACCAGGAACCAGGGGGACTAGGAGAAAGTTTGGCTGAATGCCGCAGTGAACTGAAGTCCTAGCCCTAAGTTTATACCCCACAATCCAGGCCCCTGCTGGGAGACTAATCACTGGGCCATTCTTACTGCTGTTGTCCAATCCATTCTTGAATAGCAAAACTTCACAATGCTGAGTATGAATTAGAAGGAGGGTGGAGGGGTAGACTGGTGGAAATAAATGTGGGTACAGACTTTTTTTTTTGGCAACAATACCAAACCGAGCCTTTGAGAGAGGACAACGGACAGACAAAGGCTCGACGGAAATAGGAGTAACTTTTGGAGGCCCTCGGAGCTCTTGTCAATAAGAGTTAGTGCCATAATGGTAGCATTGGCCAGTCTTTTGTATTGCAGAGTCCTCGTTTGTAAGGTTGAGGTGTGTGTTTTTTTTAAAGTTGTAGAATGGAATATTCCCCCTCCCACCCCTTGTTGTTCTCGTCTAGAAAATACTGGTGATTGCTTTGAACTGAGTATTCCTTATGTGTTTGGGAGGTCTTTGTAATTATTTAGACTCTGTGTAAAATACTTATATTTCTCTCGACCTTCCATGTAAAGAATACAAGAGCTTCTTGAGCCACGCAGACATCAGGTCTACATTTAAAAATTCAGCTTTGTTTACCCAACAAAATGGAATTCATTGCCATGCAAAAAAAATGGATCAATTTTATGACACCCTTTTAAAAAAATTCAAAGTGTTGAATATATCAAAAAGCTTATTTGAAGGTCACAGGTTTAAATATCCATTTTCTAAAATGTTTCAGACAATTCATAAGAAAGACGCTAAAAGTGGAATATATGAAAACATGCTCTTCATTGTTTACCCTAACCTTGACACTATTATTAGATAGATGTGCATGGCAAAAAGCATTAAAAGCTATTATGAGCAATGCATTTTTTTTCTTACTTGAAGACTTTGCATTTTAACCTCTGATCTGCAAAGGTCACTTTCTTATTCTTTTCACTTGGTTGTTTTATAACTTTTGTATTACAAGTCAGGGGGAGGGGGGATGACAGCTCTTTTGGGGGACTTTTTCAGCTCTCCAAGTAGTAATTTAATTTGTAACATTTTAATGTTTCCCATGTTATTCCACAGACATTTTCATGATATTGTCATTTTTCAAAGTCAAACAAGGTTTTCCTTTCAGGAAACAGCCATTCTGGATAAATCGTCATTAGTAGAATCAGTGAAACTTCAAAACTTTTAAAGGTATCTGTGGATTAAAAAGATGTGTTAAAAATGAAATGACTTTATTTCTATATCAGCGTACAATTTGAATGGCCTTTTCAGATGGTTATCTGCAGCTAATATTTAACTGCTTCTTATTTCCCTTGCCTTTTGTTAAAAGAACTTTCTTAGCTGGATCTTGTTGCTCCGTTCCGTGCTAATTGCAGCTTACATTATATAAATGGCTTTGTAAAGAAAACTATACCCTAAACCAGGAAAGTTGCATGTTTCTATTTGCTCAAACCTGATGCACTTATTTTGAGAGGGTCATTGCTAGGAAAGCTGTATAGGCAGGAAGAATGTCTGGTATAATAAGCTTAAACAGAACCTTTTGTTAAGCCTAGTATTCTCAGGCCTGAAAATTAGGCCTCCTTTTCCTAACTGCAAGCTGAAGTGGTTCATTACTGCAGCTTCCTTCTCTACGCCTTGGCCCAGCCAGTCCCAATACTCAAGGTCTGTAACTTCCTTAAAAAGGAAGAAGGAAAACATGCCACACAAAGGTCTTGTTAGCACTTCCTATGCGAAATTAGCAGCTTTCTAAAAGGTACAACTCCAATTACCTCACATAGTGGAGACGAACACAAACCCAACAAAGACTCCAGTCTTGCAAATGACATTCTGTCTTTCTAGAGTTACTTCCCTAATTAGGAGTGAAGAAGCTCTATTCTAGTGAGTGCATCTATTTACAGTGGGGCACAATGCTTTAACTTGAGCGTCCTTCTGAAAGACCAGTGTTAAAAAACACAAGTGCTCTTTTGGCAAAGCTGTCTATGGAGAAGCACCACATTCCTAACGGTTACACCCTCAAAGAGAGAGAGAGAGAGAGAGAGAGAGAGAGAGAGAGAGAGAGAGAAGTGTAGCAGCCCCAGTATTGTTCACACTTCAGGATTCATTTTAGACAATAAAGCTTCTGCCCAGTGAGCTCTGGGAATTACAGTGGACAATGGAGAGGCATTCTTAAGAGTGTCTAATGATGGGAAAAAAAGAAAAAATATTTATTGTTTTTGACAGTTTCACAAGGGGCAAAAATCCTTGTCATGGTTAAAGTTTCCACAGCTGTTGGAGGGAAAGGGTGGGCTCCTCAGGACTAAAACAGTTCCACTCTTTTGTGTTGGAGGCAAAGCACAAGAGCCAAGCTGTGAAATTAAAGACTAAGTTCATTAAGGTAAGAGAATTGTACCAGCATTGTCGATACTGATGTCGCCCCAGGGCCCAAAACGACCCAACCTGTTTACATGGAGCTTGCTTAATATAGGAACTGGCCTGCCCTTGCCTACAAACTCTTTGAAAAAGTTTGGTTTGCATAGATGCTGGCTGATATCTCCACTTCTGCAGCCTTCCTGGAGAACTCTCCTGCATGAAAGAAAAGCTTATTCTTGTTTCCAACTTTAATCAAGTTTAAAAACATGTTAACTGTAATTGTTGCCAGTCATCTGTTTCTCTTTGTGACACATATCCCTCTGTTGTTTTTCCTATTGCCTAGTTTAAATGGTAAGCTTGTTTGGGGCAGAGACATAGCCTTCTTTCCCCCCCTTTTCCCCTCCTTATAATGTTTTGTGAATAAATGGGTAAAGAAATATAAGAAACCAATATCTGTACATATGCATATGCATGTGTATGTATTCCTATGAACGCATATATGGACAGTTAATTTATGTGAATTCCCTATACATTTTATCTCAGATTTTATAAAATTCATTATGCTGTCCATTTTCCTACTTGAGTGTTTTGAAATGTACTGTAAATAAACTTAAATCATTAATTATTAATATTTATTTTTTGTGAGCTCTGCTGCCAGAATTGTGTAGGTGGGATGTGACAAACTATTGTATAGTTCTTCTTCAAAATGATCACAGAATGCACAGGTTTTTTCAAAATTAATACACTTCTCAGAAAGAACGACAATCATATCTGAGAACTAAATGGCACCAATTAAGGTTCTTGTGCAATCCACACCCAGAACTCATAGTAAAATATGTACTTAAGTTCTCAATGAGCTTGTCCCACGGCAAGAGTTAGTGTGCTTTTTCCAATATTTAGGAAGGAAGTGTCTCTTGAATCAGAATATTCGATTCTGAGGCTCTAACAATACCGTCCTAAGCAGTCTGATCTGAATTCTACTCAGGTCTATTCAGAGGGACTTAATTCAAGGAAAATATTCTTGGGATTGCGCCATAAAATACTTGCATATGATGATCTCAGGATTATATTCCATATGTTCCTTCTTAAGCAATTAGGATGTAAAGTTTATTTTTGGGCTGTTAAGATGAGATGCATAGATCATAAGCATTGCAACTTGGTGTGCTGAATCTCAATATGTGCACCATGAATGCAAAGCAGAGAATATACTGGAGTCCATCATTTTGATGGCTGCAGTGCAGCTGTTTTATAAAAGATACAGTTCCTATTTTGGATCTGAGAATGTAGTTTAAAGGTACTTCTGTTCAATTCTACTCATATTGCAGTATTTCAATGAAACTGAAATGAAATGTCTCCCTGAGGCAGTAGCATACGTCACTAACATATCCGGCTGTGTATGTTGTCTTCCTCCAATTTCTAACGCTCATGAGAAGTTTTGAAATACAGTTTCTTAGGGTTTTCCAACTCTAGTGTTTTGCCCATGTTTTGGAACGAGGTCCATTTTTAAATTAATGTTTCACTGACTCTCATTCTAGCTAGACCAGAAATGAAATCTCTTTCTTAGGCTGAGATCTAATTCTGTTAATCAAGTCAGTCACAAAATGACTGTTGACTGTAAAGGTGATCTATCATGGCTGTTTCCATTCAATTGGCCTTATGCAGATGCCTTAGAAGAGAAGGTGAATAAGCTTTGGGATGTGGTGAACAATAGCAGAATTCTCAGGAGAATCTGCCATACCAATGAATCGTGGATTTTTTCAGACACAAAATATTCTGTTCCTCCCCACCCTCATTATGTTTTTTTTATGACAAACCAGAGAGCTGATGTCTTTGCAAAAGGAAACCGCGGAAGTGACTTGTAACCTACCAGTCATGTTTTAAAAGGTAGGATAACCGCTCTCTTTTTCATGTGTGCATAATAGGTTCCTGTTTTCTACCAAAAGAATTATGTGAAACAGCGGAGCCGAATGAAAACTTACAGCTATGCAAAACTAATTTAGCATTTTCATTCAGATATTTCAAGTGGCCTGTGTTTTATGCAGCTTTCTATGCTTGCTAAGAGTAGATAGGGCTTTCTGTACATCTCCAAACATTATTAGAAAATATACTTGTAACACTATATAATTGTTTCAGCATGGCAGTGACAAAACATGGCAGTGTTTTGTTTTTCATATTTGCAGTGCTTTCTTGAATGCTTTACTTTTCCAGCTGATTTTTCTGTATGTAGAAACTAGAGAATTTAGCATCAGGTGCTGGAATTTTTTTTAATTACATGGAGATACCAACTTAACTGACAATTACAATTAAGAAAGTGGTTAATTCTACCACATGCTAATCCATCAAATGTGAAGTTCACACTATTCACAAATACCACTGCCAATGTAAACTTTATTTATGCCTTGCAGGGAAAAAAATCATCCACAGAGAGAATTCTGCAGTGTTCAATAAATATATTTCTTGAAGAAAATGATGCTGAATCACTTTGATTAGTCATGGACTAATCCATGAAATGTTTTATTCAGCATTCTTTTGCAGTGGAAAATAAGAAAAATATATTTGCAAATAAATTACAATGTTGATGCTCCTATTAATTCTTAAGATGCTTCTGAGCAAAAGGCTGTTACTTGTAAAAAAAACCTCAATTTAATTCCAAGTGTAAACTCTGCACTGTGACTCTAATCTTAATCTTGGAGAGGTTATGATTTGGAATGGAAATACATGCTTGCAAATGTATATGCATATCAGTACATAGGCACAATTCTTTTTGAGGACACAATATTTACAAGATCAGAAAATCTCATGCAGTGTCATTTGAGAAACAATTGTGTGTGAGCCTGGGATAGATTATTTTCAAGAAGCACCATGACCCTGATTTAGATATACATATTTGGACCTAAGACCCCATTGATTTCAAGTGAATTTATTTTCAGTTCGATCACAAGCAAAGTTTTTTCTTTAGAAATACTTAATAAGGGATCTTTAATGATCACTTTAAAGAATTGCAGAAGATTTTGAACAACTTCATTATTCTTATGTTACTATTCTTTGTTAATAAATCTTTTTACAGTGATGTCTGTTTTTCCCCTCTTCCGTCATGTTCCGATTGTAAAAACGCAGAATGCTGCAATTTGCAGGTGGGATAAAAACTGTATATTCCTTTTTCGTTTGAGTTTACAATTACTAAAAGTTAATAGGGAAACTATTAAAATCTTGTTGAGAAAATGTATCAAGCTTGTTGTGTTTTGTTAAGAGTACAGTGACATCAAGGCCGTATGATCCCTGGAATACATTTCTACAGTTATGGTCCTAAAATAATGAAACAGAACTTTCCCAAATGCAAACTGCACCACTGGTTGGTTGCCCAAAGATTATTGGGAAACCATTTCATTAAGGATATGAGCCACATATAGAAGGAAAGTGTAGGAATAAAAATCTAAAATGCACATCTACTTTCCAGGTAAATAATACTGGAAAATGTCCTCAGCAATTCCGCTGTGCTGCAATTTTCTTCTGTGCTCTGCAGATTCATATTTCTTCTGCTTCTATTCTGGGAATTAGTTATTCTAACTTGAGTATTAAACATATCTGGGAAGCTTAATCAAAGAGTCATTGTATATGTTTTAACAGCAAAAATGTAACTTGCCAGACGCAATTTTAATATTTTAAGATATGCTTGTCTCCCATAATATTATGATTAGCAAACTGAGTTGGACAAATTGTGGATAAAGATGCACATTGTGGATAGCAAAATGAATATTCAACAGCCTTGCATATCCCCTCTTTTAAAAAGGATTTTTGCTTGTTTTAGGTTTCTGGTGAATAGTTTACAAAAACATGGAAGTTATTGTTTAAAAATAGCTATAGAACGGTCCCTGAATGTTTCCAGTTTCTAATTTAAATGATGCGGATAGTTTGTTGGGACTTAGCACCTATGTTCTGAACTAGAATTACATAGTAACTGGTAAGAAAAAAAATGTGCGTATACACACACACACATCTCAACAGCATTTGAAAATGCCAGCTTCAAAATATATGCATCTTTTTTGGATTTCCAGGTGACATGTTTGGTCCTCTTATTTGTTTAACAACTCTCTAGCTATGAAAGGTGTCATAGATTGGTTCATGCTGCCCACATGCTGTTGAAAAGCAGTACCAAATATCAGTAACTCCTCCCTATACGTATAGAACCACTTATCCTGCCATGTGCACATTATTAGTCTCCTTGCCCTTTCTAGAATCATCTAGTGATGAATGAGAAGATTCAGGGCTTGTGTGGAAAGTGCATAGTTTACTGATGTCACATCATAGAATGAGTGTTCCAACAGATTAAGAGGCAGATAGAGTCACCTTGGTGTGAGAGTTTCATTTTTGACAAATTCATGTAACATGATTCTTCTACCTGACTCAGTCTTATAGCCAGTCTCCAGCCTCATCTCGTAAGGAAAAGCAGTAGTCCAGGAAACTACAGCAGATGAGCAGGAAAGATGAATGACAAGAAGCTCCATCTATATATATAAAAAGCTAACAGTGACTTTGTTAGTCACGCCCTAACGCCGAAACGGCTGGATGGATTGCCCCCAAATTTTCACATGATGTTCCTCCCTGTTCTGGGCAGGTCATCGGACCTTCAAATCGCCGAAAGTCCATACCTGAGCCAGGTAAAACATCTTTTTCCTGGCGCACCAGGCCATGAATCTGGCTGTGTTTAACTGTCACTCTTAGAATGTTCATGCAGCATGTCTGTGGCCTAAGGGCTTGATATGAGGGCTTAGAATGTTCGTGCAGATGGGCAGAGATGAGCATTGGAAACAGTAAATAGGTAATACTGGTAAGTAATACGAGTGGAAGTGAAACATATACACACTTTGCCATGTGAGACGTCAGGTGGGGTTCCCCCCCTCACACGCAGGTCAACTCTCTGTGCTTACACACTACTACTGTAACCTCAGCTTGTGGGTTCTGTGGGGCAGTACTTGGAATGAGTTGCAACAACAATTTTTAAACAACAAAATGGTTTACTTTTCTTTACAATTAACACTTTTAAAACATCAACATTTAACGTTACAATTCAAGGTCCTGTTCAGGTTGCATTTCAAGTCCTTCTATTTACAGTCTACTGATATTGCCAAGTCCAAATTCTTCTTTGCAAGTTGGTAAGTTGGCTGGCTCCTGAAGACTCCAAGGGCTTGATGAACAGGTTGCAACATGATGAAAGTCTCCAGGAGAACTCTCACCCATTACAACCACAAAAGAAATCAAGGTCCGAGTCTGATACCCTTGTCTTCTCCAAAGAGCTCTCTCCTGCAGCCTCTTGCTGCTCTGAGTCTCCACCCCTTACTGGGTCAACCCATTCTGGGCCAACCCATTCTGGGCATGGGGGTTACACTACCACACAACACACATACTCTCATACACATCTAGCTCATTCTCA
Organism: Sphaerodactylus townsendi; assembly: GCF_021028975.2. NCBI lineage: Eukaryota > Metazoa > Chordata > Lepidosauria > Squamata > Sphaerodactylidae > Sphaerodactylus > Sphaerodactylus townsendi. Next base: position 50,011,025 of record NC_059425.1, on the reverse strand, counting down.
CACACCTCACTCTGCCCTCCCTCACATCCAACCACCACTTACCCACTTCCTCACCCATATTCACCACAGCTCTCTTTTACTAAAAGCGAGCTGGAGTTTGCCTTTTTCTTGTAAGAAAATCCGCGGGGTGGGGGGCAAACCAACACTACTGGCTCTGCTTCTTTTGCACATGGACTTTTAAGAACCCAGAGAACTGGCCTCGATCTGAGCACCTCACCACCCTGCCTCTGCTGCCTGACTGGGATAGCCTCCTTGCCCCAGTTCTGCCTTACCCAATCCAGGACTGTGCGTGTCAACCAGCCTCATGGACAGCGGGATTCGCACTCTGGACAGTTCCGTTGTGGAATGGAAAGGGTTACCTTATACTAAAAAAACAAGACATCACCATATAACAATGTGAATTGAAAAGGGAAAGAGGGATTCCATTTGACCACCCCAAAAGGCTATGCTGTGGATCATTGGATCTGCATGGACATCTGTGTGGGTTGCGGACTGTGATGAGAAGGACAATTGCCACAGCAACACGTGGCCAGGCCCCGCTAGTTTATTTATAATATTTGTTTCCTGCCTTATATCTTCTGACTTCAGGTGAGTTGCAAAGCAGCAATAGCTGCAAGGACACTGTTTATTAAAAAAACCCCTTCAGTTATAACCCATCTTTCTGACCAATGAGGCCCCAAAGTAGCTTTCTCTCCTTCATCTCGAATCCATTTTATCCTCACAAAAACCTTACAGGAGAAGTGAGGCTGACTCTGTGAGACAGGCCCAAGCAAGCTTCTACCCAGCATGCTTCCATGGCAGTGGGGATCTGAACCAGATCCTATTTAAGACATTGTAAACACTGTACTATACTGGATGACATAAACTACAAAAGTGTCCATATTGTATTCTCCATGAGCGTGAGGCGCCCTCCATGAAAGAAACAGAAGAGTGTCAAAGGTTACAAGCCAACAGCACTGGTTTTTCCTCCGTCTCAGGAAACTATTTAGATGTTATAAATCAGGTCAAAACAACTTGTAACTCATCAGTGAAATGCAGCCATGCATGGTGGTTCACCCAGGACTCAGCAAATTTCCAGTTTGGAATGCCTGTCAGCAAGTTCAAAAATAGGGTAGAAGATAATGCATCAACTCCACCTGACAAGTTATATTTTCTAGAATGGTCAGAGATTGTAAGTATGCCATATCTTTCACCAAGTCAAGAAGGAGGATATTGGCCCATTTGCATGGAATGCTTGCCTCTGGGCTCTTCACTGCACTATGTGGTTGTAGTGGTCTCCTCATGTTTCTCTGTTTACACAGGAGGAGGCACCCTGTAGCTTGCCTGATGAACTCTACCTGGTCACTGCTTTTCCTGGTTCTCTTAACTCTGCCTGGTTCTCTTATCTTCACCTGATCTATCTTAAAAGCACAGATCTCATCACACCCAGTAGTCACAAGATAGCTGGCTTTGTTAAAGCACTTTACATTGCTGCTATATTGATATTGCTGCCATCACAGTTATATTGTTATTGTATCCTCTTTCCAAAAATACCCCCTCCAAATGAAAGAGGCAAAGCAATTCCCGGGAGCACACTCTGCTGAAGAAGGGGACCATGTCCTAGAATTGATATTCTCTCTCTTCCTGCTTCTCCCCCCTCTCCACATACACCCCTGCCACTGCTGCTGCTGCAGGAAGAGAGGCTTGTTATTTTGATATTCCTTGATATTTCAATATTCCTGAATTAGATCTGTCATTATTTCTATAGATCTAATATAGTGCAAATGCTTGAAGTTGAAATAAAGTTTTTCAAAGCCCCCCCTCCCCACCCCAATCATCGGAGAGGACGAAAGTAGAGCAGGGGAGGTGGGGTGAAGCCAAAAAGCCTGAAGCACAGAATAACACAGGGCTATTTCTTTCGTCTTCTGGAAATGGTCACTCTTTTCCCACTCTCACAAGCAGCAGAGATGATGGAGTCTGCCATGCTGGTCCATTCAGCCATTTTAGAATTTTTCGTCTTAATTATGCTGCAGATGTTTCATCACTCTTGGAGATAGTCCATGGACTCTTACAGAAAAGAAGCAATGCTTATTTACAATAAATATCTATATTAATTTACCAGGTGTGACAATTTCCTTCAATGATTCTCACAAGGCACTCTGAATTATTCTTTCTCGTGCACGAGAAATCTTGACTCATCATAGTCCTAAATGAGTCCAAGTTTTTTACAGGGTTAGCACTCGGTAAATGTTCTCATTGTATTTCATCCTAGCAAAGAGAATCCAGTTTTGAAGCAAAGTAGGTGAGATCAAGAGGGCTATCAACACAATTGCTCTTGAGCCCCAAAATATATACAGGGGTCAGTTTAGCTGCACACTAGAAAAAAGATAACAGTTGCTTGCTGTACTTACTAAAGGGTTATAGTCAGATTCTTTGTCAACCATGTTTCTCATGAAATCAGTGTGTAACAATGCATTCCCGGAGGATGGGGAGGGCAGTCACACTACAGCGGGGCACAGTGCAAAAATGGTGCAGCTGAGCTGCTTCCAAAGTAGTGTGTTGCATTGTGACCAGCCCTGGGGTGGCACCAAAAAAAGCAACACCACGGGAAATGGATGGGGCCAGGACCATGACCAACAGGTTGGTCAACAGCCAGCAAAGGGACGGAGGAATGGGGAAGAAACAAGATGTCCATGGCGGGGAGGGGATGAGATTAGGCATAGGAAGGCTGAGGGAGGGACCATCCCAATTTGTCCACGAAGAGGCACAGCATAAATTGGGGACAGGCAGCTCTGGGAAGTGCAGGCCTCACTGGAGCACAGTAGATTATACTCCTGGACGGGAGATGGGAGTGAGGTCCACCTGTGACCTCCTTCTGTGTGGAAGATGGAAGATTCCTTCCATTTGCTGGCTATTGCAGTGAGATGGTGTGAAATCTAGGGGCCTGATTTAAGGTCAGGGGTTGGCTGATCAGAGGGAACCATGTGCCTGGGTGGGGAGGATGAGGGGTGGCCTGAGGTTCCTAATCCAGTATTTACAAGGAGCATTATGGCAATGGGGCATAGATAGTCAGGTTGCACAGAAGGGATCTTAGATAATTGCATGCTATCACCCCTTCTACCCTGTCCCCTAAGCTTGGGAGAATAGGAGCACATATCATCCAGCTCATCGGCCTGGTGGTGCTTGTTCTGGATGTTAGGTCAATCCAAAATAAATATTTCCTTAACCAGGACCTGATCCAACATGAGGAGGGTGATCTGATGTATATCATGGAGACCTGTGTGGGTGAGCTGGGGGGACTGGTGCTTACCAAGTTCTGCTCACAGGGTGAGGAGTGGCCATGGTCCATAGGGATTTTTAAAAAATTGTATTTATTTATTTTGATTTGATATACCGCCTCATCCCCAGAGGGCTCTGGGCAGTGTACAACATAAAAACGGTATACATAAAATCATTAGAATATAGTTATCATAAATATCATTTATTATTATTATTATTATTATTATTATTATTATTATTATTATTATTATTATTATTATTATTATTATTATTATTATTATTATTATTATTATTATTATTATTTATTGGGTTTATTATTATTTATTGGGTTTATTATTATTTATTGGGTTTATAGACCGCCCTCCCCCGAAGGGCTCCGTGAATATTTCCTAACCTAAGGAATGGAATCCTAAGGGATTCCATCACCCTCACCAGATGACCCAATCATCCTGTGGTGAGTTTGTTCTTGGTGCTTGGCCAGAGAGATAAGTTAGGATAGCTGCTGGAGTACCGCTCATGCCACTACCCAACAACCTCCCTGCCTGAGTTGGCAGGGGCAGTCTCAGAGGGGATGTTGGAGGCTTCCAGTGCAATGATCTTGGGGGACTTCAGCCTCCAAATTGAGGATGCCTCTGATGGTTTGGGTCAGGACCTCATGCCCATCATGGCAACCATGTATCAGGTCCAACACGCTCAGCTGGACATGTTATTGACCTGGTCTTTGTGATGGGATGGGTTGAGGGTGATCTGATAGTTGGGGGACTTAATATTTGTCCCTTGTCATGGATGAATCACTGTCTGGTGAAGTTTAGGCTTCAAATGCTACTCCCTCACTGAAAGGGTGTGTGTGTGTGTGTGGGGGGGAATTAAAACTGTCTGCCTTTGGAGGAGGATGGAATCCCAAGGATTCTTGAGAGTTCTGGGAGATTTTCCTGGCAACATGGTCAGCATTCCTGTCGAGGCCCTGGTCTCATTTTGACATGGTGAGATCAAGAGGGCTATCAACACAATTGCTCTTGAGCCCCTTCACCTGCTGGTAGAGTACATCTGGCCCTGTGGTATACTGGGGAGCTGAGGGCAATGAAGCGGGAGGGGTAACGGCTTGAACGCAAGTTGCCGAAATGTTACACATTTGTCCAGGCACTGGTGGGAGCCCATGATTGAGCCTGCCAAGTGGCAGTGGCATCAGAAGGTATACTTCTCCACCTGCACTGCTCCTGCAAGTAGCCCCCTAGAAGAGTTACTTAGGGTGGCAAACAGCTTGCTGTCCTCAATTCAGAGGATAGTGCCCAGAATTCCCCCTGATATCTGCTGTGATGATTTTGCTGTGGATTTTAAGGATAAAGTCAATCAGATCCACACAGGATTGGATTCCACTGTTGAACAGTGTCCTGTGGATGTGTTCGGAGCACTGTCCACATCTCATGGTAATGAACTTCACATATCAATTATGCATTGAGTCACAAAGCACTTTCTTTTTGCCTCCTTTGTCAATTTTTGGTCAGTTTCATTGGGTGATCCTACCTTCTAGTGTTATGATAAAAAGTCGGAAACAATTTCTCTTGAGCCATGTTTGATTTAGTAGTGAGTGGAAACTCCAAACATTGCTGGCACCAGTGGCACAAAAGCAGCAGCTAAGATGGAACCATCTATGATCACCTGCTCTTGGTCAGCATGAAAGACTTCAGAGTGGTGCAGGAAAAATAGCTATGTCGAAGAGTTGTTGGAAAGCAATTACTACAGCACACAGTAAAGTCTTCTTGAACAGCAAACATACAAACACACAGTATTCCACGCATGTTCCCCTGGCTACTTTAATGAAGATTCAAAGATGCTAAAAGAAAGTAAATTGCATGAATTTTGCACGCAGAAGGTTCCAGGTTAAAACTGGGAAACAGTATATACAATCCATGAACACCCAAAACCTGGAAGGTTTGAAGTGATTGTATAATTCTTACATCTCAAGAGAGAGATTCCATAACACCAGTAAAGGCATGTTTCCCTGCAGGAAGGATTTCTCAGGCACGTTCACATGGGCAGTGGAAGTCCATCATGTATTTTGGATCCAGCACCTTGAATTGTCTGTAGCTAGACACACACTGTAATTGGTAACACTGATTTTGCATGCTCCTTTTGAGTTCTGGCTGACTCTTGCTGCAATTTTTTGTGCCAGCTGAAGTTCCTGAAGGATCTTCAAGCAAACTCCACACAGGGCATGTTATAATTGTCTACTCTGGATACATGTGGGGGACAATGGCCCAGTCAACATTCTGCAGGAATAAGACCAAACTAAGATGGGAAAAGGCACTCCTGCTTACTACAGTCACCTGTTCCCCATCAACAGTAGAGCACCCAAGAGGATCCCCAAGTTGCAAACCTGCTCTTTTAGATAAGGATTGTAATCTAGGATTGCCAACCTCTAGGAAGGACCTGGAGTTCTCATGTAATTATATCTGATCTTCAGACTACAAGTAGTCATTCCCCTAGAGGAAACGGCAGCTTCAGACGCTGGACTCTATGGCATTGCAACCCTGCGGAGCTCTCTCCCCTCCCGAATGTCCAGGCACCACCACTTTCCAGGCACCACCCCCAAATCTCCAGAGTTTCCGAAGCTGCTGTTGGCTGTCCTTCTCCAAAGTAGGTTGTGCATTTATTTCCACAATTGCTTTACTCTTATCCTACAGCGCTTCAACCTTGTTTGGATTTTAAAAGTTTATTCGCCCTCATCCAATTTTTCACTGCCTCCAAATATTGGTTAAGTAATGTGTGGCATTGGAACAAAAAGAAAATAAAGGGGGCTCAACCTGATGCAGGATTTTCACAGTGGTACTAGTTGTCATTGTCATAGACCAGCGATTCCCAACCAGGGTTCCGTGGTACCCTGGGGTGCCATGAGCATGTCCCAGGGGTACCATGGCAACACTACCGGCCCCCCTCACTTTTATGGTGTCTCTTGCCGGCGCCAGCAAGGACATGGAGCTGGCCCAGGAGGCAGGGTCTGCCGCAAGATCAGCAGCCAATTCTCGCACGGACACACACCCGCGGTGCTTCCCTTCACCCTGGGAGGGGAAGGTGGGGGGGGTGGCAAGCAGGGGCACTGGGAGGGGAAGGTGGGGGATGGCAGGGGTACCATGAGATATGAAGAGTGAGATCAAGGGTACCCTGATGTCAAAAAGGTTGGGAAACATTGACATAGACACATCAAATAAAACCCATTGTACAAAAGCTTATGGGTTGCCCACTGTTGACTCCAGCTGTATCAGATTTCGATGTCAGAATCTCCAATTTTGCAGATAGTACTAAGGCTTCTCATAACATTTTTTTCAGTTGGATAAATATTAAGAAGCTTCAGAATTACCTCTGACCTGAATGTTTCCTTGGCCCTCCAGCAAAATGGAAACCTTCCATCAGAATGGGAAATTTATGTTAAAAATATGTGTAGAGCAGGGCCCATATTATTATCCTTGGATTGCAGATAGAGGTGCATTGACTATAAGTATTGAAGCCAATTGGTCAAATTGTCCTCTTAGCTGAGATGAAATTACTAACAGAGCCCTCCTTGATCAGAGTCAAATTATTGTAAAACTGTTTCTATATATTATTGTGTGGAACAGATAGGGATGAGAAAAAAGAAAGCATATCATAAAAGAGAGAATTATATTTTGAATTCATACATCTTTCCTAGTGTATTCACCCTCGATTTCAGAAAAGGTGGGATTACAAATGCTGATAAGGCTCTTCTTTTTAAGCTTCATTTTTTTACTCTGAGGTAACAAAATACCTTCTCCTTTTCTGATCAACTTTGGCAATGTGGTAAAGGCCATCTCAGCACATGGCGAAATGCTATGAATGGCATCTAGCTTGTGATCCCTGAGATGCCTATAGATATCTCTCATGTATGAAATTGTTATCTGTATCCAGTGGCATGAAGATGGATATAGATAACAATTTCATACATGATAGATACAGAGCAGCAATAGCATAGCATAGCTTCTTCCAAATATTCTCAGTAGCATTAAATATTTAAGAACCAATAGTTTGTCTTATCAAAATTTCAAGGTGAGATATAAATCTGTCTATCACAATTTTATCCTGTTACCCTTTCAGGAAACTCAGGGCATTCTGTATGAATCTTCCTTCTTCGTTTAACTTTCCCCTTGTGAAGTATGCTAGGCTGAGAGAGTCTGGTTGATCCAGGATCACCCACTGAACTTCATAACTGCATGGGGATTTGAATCATCTCCCCAGTCTTAATCTATTGCATTACACTGTTTCTCAGGTCACAAGTCTTTGGTTACGTGGGAAAAGTGTATGCAGAGGATACACAGCTATATATAACCTTATCCAAATCTCCTGATGATGCAGTAGCAGTCCTAAAGTTCTGCCTGGCTGTTGTGGTTAAATGGCTAAGACTGAACAAACTGACACTAAAAGCTGGAACGACAGAAGTAATGCTGGTTGGGAAGGTGGAGGACTTGAAGGACAATATGCTCCCCGCTTTCAATGGCATTCAGCTGACCCTTGTTGACTCAGTTTAAGAGCCTCTGTAGTATACTGAACCCAACGTTATTGCTGGAGAAGCAAGATAATGCAGTTGCAAAAAAGGCTTTCTTCCAACTCCGCCTGGCTCAAAAAGTGGCCCCTTACTTTGATACAGCTGATCTGGCCATTTGGATCCATGCCACCATGACATCAAGACTAGACTTCTGTAATGCACTGTACATTGGTGTCCCTTCCAAATCAATCTGAAACTCCAGTTGGTGCAGAATGCCACAGTATGGCTATTATCAAAGAAACGATCAGTTACCAGAACATAAGAACATAAGAACATAAGAACAAGCCAGCTGGATCAGACCAAAGTCCATCTAGTCCAGCTCTCTGCTACTCGCAGTGGCCCACCAGGTGCCTTTGGGAGCTCATATGTAGGATGTGAACGCAATGGCCTTCTGCGGCTGTTGCTCCCGATCACCTGGTCTGTTAAGGCATTTGCAATCTCAGATCAAAGAGGATCAAGATTGGTAGCCATAAATCGACTTCTCCTCCATAAATTCCAGTCCCGCCCCTTTTAAAGCTATCCAGGTTAGTGGCCATCACCACCTCCTGTGGCAGCATATTCCAAACACCAATCACACTATACATGAAGAAGTGACTCCTTTTATTAGTCCTAATTCTTTCCCCCAGCATTTTCAATTATTCCCCCCTGGTTCTAGTATTGTGGAGAAAGAGAGAAAAAAATTTCTCTGTCAACATTTTCTACCCCATGCATACAATTCTTTGTAGGACTTCAATCATATCCCCCCTCAGCCGCCTCCTCTCCAAACTAAAGAGTCCCAAACGCTGCAGTCTCTCCTCATAGGGAAGGTGCTCCAAAGTCCCTCAATCATCCTCGTTGCCCTTCTCTGCACTTTTTCTATCTCCTCAATATCCTTTTTGAGATGCGGTGACCAGAACTGGACACAGTACTCCAAGTGCGGTCGCACCACTGCTTTATATAAGGGCATGACAATCTTTGCAGTTTTATTATCAATTCCTTTTCTAATGATCCCCAGCATAGAGTTTGCCTTCTTCACAGCTGCCATGCATTGAGTTGACATTCCCATGGAACTATCAACTAAGACGCCTATATCCCTTTCCTGGTCTGTGACTGATAGCACTGACCCCTGTAGCGTGTATGTGAAGTTTGGATTTTTTGCCCCTATGTGCATCACTTTACATTTAGCTACATTGAACTACATTTGCCATTTCTTAGCCCACTCACCTAATTTATCAAGGTCCGCTTGGAGCTCTTCGCAATCCTTTGTGGTTCTCACCACCCTACATAATTTGGTATCATCTGCAAACTTGGCCACCACGCTACCCACCCCTACTTCCAGGCTCAGTTTGAAGTACTGACTATCATAGCCTACATATCTAAATGACCATATCTTCTCCTGTGCTCCACCGCAATGGTTTAATTCATCTGAGCAAGACTTTCTAAAAGTGCCAACCTACAAATGGGCGAAATCAACAACTGCCCATACATGTGCCTTCTCATTTGTGATCTCCACCTTGGAAAATGGCCTCCCTGAGGAAGTCAAAAAGGCTCCCACTCTTCTGGCTTTCTGCAAACTATGCAAAAATGAAATATTTAAGAGGGCTTTTCTACACAGGCAATAGGGTAGCAGAGTAGAAAATGGTTCGCAAAATTACTTAGTTACATGGTTGGGGACTGTTGTCTATACTACTGTGTATAGTTTGCTGTGGGTTGGATTTCATTGTGTAATTTTGCATTGTTTGATGTGTCAGGTTTTATTTCAGCTTTGTCTTTTGAATTTCTGGTTGGTTGTATGACCCAAACCCTATTTCACTGTTTACTGAATGTCCTATCTTATTGGTTGTATCGACTTTATAATGTACCTTGAGTCCCACTAAGAAAGGCAGACTGTAAATAACATGAATGAATGCTGGATGATATAAATGGAAAGCTCTTCTTCCAGTAAATCCCCACTCCTGGATCAGGATGACTATGTATAATATGGCCAATTTGGTATTAACACATATTTGTGTCTATTAAAGCATGGGATCTGCTTATCAAACTCAATAGTACTCAGGAGGAAGGGTTTTTCTAAAGGTTTACTGCCAGTATATGACATTTATTTCTGACTGTCTTCCATAAATAAGTTGTTTGCCCTCTTTAGTGAGAATTATTATTGTGATAATTGAAATTCTCAGTATGGACTTGAATACTATTGATGTTTGAATGACAAAGTACTTACACATAACGTGTGCCTGTTGCATTGCCTTGCATGATGTTTGAATCCAGGCTGCAGTACTGAGAACAAATCAGGAATGAGTCCTTTCTTTATGATGTCTGGTTTGCTATGTTGAATGCTGTTTTATTTATGCTGAGTTCTAAAAATTTGCTGTCAAACAAGGAACCGTCCATCAGCTGAGTACATAAAAAGGCATATGGCAAAGGGAATTTAAAGGACACAAAGAAAAGAAGAACTGAAATAGAACTCGGCCAGTCTCCTCGAAGTCATTAGTTTGGGCACCAAGTTAAGATACAAAAGCATTTGCAACAACATTGTGGGACGAGAGAATAAAAGAGAGGCTGTACAGCCATTAAGGCAATTAAGGAAAGATTAAGGTTGCTTGTTGCTGAAAGACCCATTAATCAATAGGCCAGAAATCACAGCATGTTACAAGACATAAGTCTCAAGGGGGGGCAATGGGGGGAACAAACCACTGGCCCCAATTCAGGGATTCCCATGAACAACTGTGGACTGACCCAAAGGTTGGCTTTGATAGCCGCAGTCACTTCTATAGGGTGGCCTGAAACTAATCAAATCCCCAAAAGGTGAACAAGCTATCAGTATGAATAATATTGACTGCATGTTCAGAGGTATATTCACATGGTGGAGAATCACATACACTGGATAAAACACCTTTTTACATAAACTGCAAGGAGGGAAGTCTCATGTGAATTAGATCAGGCTTATATAGGGACTAACTATATCTCAAAGGAAAGGATGTGGAAGTCTCATTAGTGGAAAATTGTCCTGTTTGCATAAAGAAAAGACCCGATGATATTGCTGATGCTGATACCTTCCATACAGACTAGAGTTTATCAAGCAGGTCAGCAACGGTTTTTCACTCTTGCACTCATGAAATGCTAGAACAGGAAGGTGATTGCTGAAAGCCCGCACCAACAATACCATACTGGATAGCCACAATACAGTTCTGCTTGTTATATTCCACACTAAGTCCCTCCAGCCTGGAAAGGGAGCCTTTAGATGTGGTTGATTATAAATAATAATAAAAGCCAAAATTGAACAAATGGGTTCTATAAATTGTATTGAGTGGAATGAAATAGTCATGCTTACAACCTGAGTCATTTAACCAAATGTGAATTTGATTCAGCATTTGGAACTGTTGTGATAATAATTTATTTAAATATCTAGGTTAGGTGATATAGGGTAGATCGCAATCTTAAAACAATTGGTTAAGATAATTGATAACTATCAAATGGAGTCTTGTCATTAAAAGAAAACAAGGTTCTAAAAAATAGCTCTAAAACTAATTTGGTCCCCAAAATTGCATTTCCAGTTTTCTTATGTTAATCTGATGTTGAATTTGTTTTAACACTTCTGACTTTACATCCTTTGGCGGGCGGTCGTATTGGATATTTGACAGTATTTGATAAGCATATAATGATATTTAGCTCTGGAAGCAATGAATAGAAGAGTTGGTCTTTACATTCCGCTTTTCTTTATCTTGAGAGTCTCAAAGCTGCTTACAATCACCTTCCCCTTCCTACAATAGACACCTTGTGATGTGGTTGGGGCTGAGAGAACTGTGACCCCAATGTCACCCAGCAGGCTGGCAACTTTCCTAGTCCCCCCCCCCCCCAAGTGTTTTTAGAAAGGGCTAGATAGGGCTTTCTGAGTTTTTGATGTTTGTGGTATAATGCAGACATTGGCCCCTTCCCCACTTCTCTTGCTGCTGCCGCTGCTGCGCCAGCTGGCTCTGGAGCGCCAGCTGCATCCCTAGCGCATCGCCTGGGCGTCCCCGCGACTCGCTGCCCCCCAGCGCTCTGCCAAAGGCAATCGCTGCCAAGCCGCCAGGGATGCCGCCACAATTTGAGCGGGCGCTTAAAGAGCCGCAGCGCCGGGCTGGCTGGCGCTTGCCGTAGCCGCCCCTGACGGGGAGTGGAATCATGGACCCTCAAGGCTACTTGCGGAGAGTAGCACGGGGCTTATGGTGAGTGGGGAAAGGGCCATTCTCTTCATGTAAAGTATTTCCTTTGTGTGACATTCTAAAAAACACTTTGGAACTTGATTCTAAATAAATACTATTGGGCTGCATGGTATTTTAGCTGTGCTAAAATGCTTAATGCATTTAACTGGTACTTTTATTGAAATCATCAAATCTTCCCAGTTTTAATGTATTTGTATAATTCAGGTAGAAGTTGATAAGAATATCATTACATCAAATTTTATTCACTTCAAAAATCATTTATGTTCCTATCAAAATCTGGCCTGAATATCTTTCTTGCTGTAAACATGTACAAAGAGTTTTCACTGCCCCTTCAGCACCATCATTGTTCTGAATAACAGCACAGGTTAAAAATCAGAGAAGGGACTCATGGCAAGGGAATAACAAGGAAAAGAATCATATTTCTTCTTCTTCCTGTTGCATAACTGTATTACATGCCTGCAAAATGAAGACAGGCATTAGCTCTCTTAGGTAGTTCAATATCCATACTTATTTTGTGTGCATGCAATATATATTATTAAGCAACCTGCTAATTTTAAATGGCACCTCATTAAACAGCCTGACATGTGGAAGACCAACTTCCTAAGTCATGCATAACTTCACTCCCTCCCATTTTATGGCTGGCTCCATCTCCTGTGGCAGCCATTTTATGGTTGGATCCACTTCCTGTGAAAGTCATTTTGTGGTTGTGCCTAGCACTGTGTGTCAGAATTTCAAAGGTCTCCACAGGCTGAAAAAGGTTGGATAACCCTCCTCCACAATACACTGGAATGCAGGAGCAATCTACAGCAGGTCAACCAAGACATAAGCCTTTCCATACAGGAAAGTCCCAGGAAAGTGTTTTTGGATTGCAGTGTGTGAACTTCCTCTGTCTGTCTGTCTGTCTGTCTGCCTGCCTGCCTGCCTGCCTGTCTGTGTCTGTCTGTTTTAATATCCTTCCCTTCCCCTTTCAAGCTCAGGGCAGCATAAAATAAAATAATATAATGGTTGTAAAACAATAAAAACTTTTAAAACATTCAAATATCTCATTAAAAATACAGGTAATCAAGTGTCGACTAATTCCAGATCATCACATTTTTGGATCCTACCCCTCACAGGGCCATATGTCAAGATGATACTAACAATATTGACAAATTGATGGACAGGAGTTAATTAACAGTTGGAGAAAGTTACAACTTAAACTGTATGAAACCATCCTACCCCTTCACGTTTCAGCCCTTATTCTCTTTCTTTTAGCCTTGCAGGCAACTCTGAAGATGAGCCAGGGACCACATCAGTGTGAACTGACCTCCTCCTTCCTTTTATACTTTCATTTCACTTGAAGGTAATGGAACTTTTTTAATTAACAGGCTGTTTGAGGGTGGAGGAATAATAAGACTGGTAGATGAATTATTATATTTATTTGAAATATTTTTACTTCACATTTTTATGGATAGGTCTTCAAGGCAACTCACATCTGATTTTTGGGGTAAAAGCAATAAAATAAATTAAGGCTAACAAGCTACAATGAAAGATGGGGAAGCTATGTTTACTGAGGCCACACACAAGAGAACAAGAGAAAGGTGGAGGTAAGTGTGAGGCTGATCTCATACATAAGTATTTTTATCAATTGAGATTTAAACTTCAAACCATCTGGATTTAGATGTTCTTCCCTTTGAAGACTGAACTGTAATTACTGTTTAATTTAATTACTGTTTAAAAATTGTTTAAATCCAACATTTCCATAGTTTTTTGTAGCATTTAAAACACTTCACATAAATGACCTTTGCAATCCTAAAAATGTTTCTAGAAGAACAGTTAGATTTGAGTTTAGTAGCACCTTAGAAACCAACAAAATTTTGGGGGTGTGCTGTCCCAAGGAGGTTAGTTAGTAACAAAGGAGTCAGCATCTATGTAGCAATAATGAATAAAGACCAGGCTTTGTCTTTAAGATGAAGAATTGTGGGAAATGTAGTTTAGAGGCATGGGAGTAGTATTTAGACAAGATTGGCTAGTTATAAAAGCCTGTCAGTTTAGAAGCCGCCTTTTTTTCCAGTTGTTACAGTTACAGTATTGAGCTTGGTCTGATGAAGAACATGGACGTCAGTTCATGCTTTTTTCACAAAAAGATTAGACAAGATTACATAAGATGACATTTGATTAGAAAAGCAAATGTACCTGCATATTCATTCAAAATAAGGCAAATAAGGTTTGAAAGCAACAGACTACATAAGTCAGTGTGAAGTTGCACATTTGTAGTTGTTCCATTTAATAAACTTGAATGAACATAAAGGACTGTGTTGAAACGTGTCTTGTTAAGCTGTGACACTTATACCAGAAAAGGAAGACGTGAGACTGGTCTTCTTTGGACGGCTGTATAGGGGGGTATAAGCTTCTGAGAGTCAGAGCTCCCTTTGCCAGGTGCCAGTCATCCTAGCAGATAGGTCAATACTATTATCACTGTGATGCTTGAGAATTTGAGTTTGAGAATTTGCCTAAGAAACACTGAATACAAAAAATCAAATAGTGTCACACACAAACCCATTTACACCCTTTTTAAGTCCATTGATTTCTATGAACTGAGAAGGGTGTAACTCTTAGCTGTTACACTGCTCAGGTACATGGTTGATTACATTTTTACTATGGTTTTCATTGGAAAAACACTGGCTCTCAAGGTGGCTTAGGGAAATTAAAAACCGATTCAAATATAAATATTTGTGGGAACCTTCTAAGCCTTGTGAGGCATTTCATATTTCCCTCCTCCTCACTATTTCCAAAGCCTTTCCCTCTTTCCTGCCTCCTTCTCTGCTTCTCATTTGCCAACTGACATACCTTTATCTCCTCACCGTCTTTAGTTTTCCACGCTTCCCTATCCTTGGCACTATCTATCCTAGAAAACTATAGCCTTTATGTATGGCTCAGGCAGGCTGGCATCATCATCTACTTCACCCTGTGTAGGGCTTAGCTGTTCAAGGTGCCATCATATTCCTTGCCTTGCGGGGACTCAGCCAGGTGCTGTCCACAGTCTATCTTGCCTTGTACTGGAATTGGCCTCTGCCTTGCTTCACCTCATATGGGGCTTGGCTAGGCTCCATCCTCTGTCTTGCTTTGCCTTGCACTGCCATTTTGTTTCGCCTCACTTTGTGTAGGGTTTGGCTCAGCCCTTTGCCTTATCTTGGGCAGAGCTAGGCCAGGTGCTACTGTCTGCCTCAGGCTGGATTGGGTGCCATTGTCCCTTGGAGCTTGACCAGGCCAGGTGTTGCCTTCATTCAGAGTCAGTGGGGCTGAGTAACATAGTTCACTGGTGCTTGGATGGAGTAGAATTCTGCCATCTGCCTCACCTTGTGTAGGGTGATCCAGGTGGGCAGGGGGTCATATGTCCCTGGATGGCTGCCATTTGGTCACATTGGGCAGATTATCACACACACACCGCACACACTAGCCTGAGCTGCGCCTGCCACTACAGCCCCAGCAGGCACCCTCCGAACCCTCACTGCTGCCCTCCAGGATCCAGCCAGCCCTGAATAGTTCCGCGAGGCTACATCAAGTCTCTCTTATTCTCTGGGCCAGGATGCACCAAAACTCAAGACCTTTTCACTAAAGTGCCTGGGGCTTCCGATGCATCTTCCTCTCCCCATGGTGACTGCAGCCACTGGTTCCCATGTACTTGGGTGAAAGCAAGCGAGGTACCCAGGGATGAGCGTGCAATACGCATGGCTCCTGCACAGGATTTCCCTCCTCGCTGAAATGAGATCCAACGCCATCTGTCAGTGTCTTGTTGCGATGTTGGCTGGAGGAGGCGCCTGTAGGCAAGCATGCCTGGGAGGGAGGGAAGGAGGGAGTGAGGGTGGCAGAGGTGTATCTAGGGAAAATGGAGCTGGGGGTGGAATACTCAGATTTTGCCTCGGGATCCATTTCCCTTAGATACACCTCTGCTGGTGGGACTTGGGAATCTCTTAAAATCACAGCAGATCTCCTGACAGACCAGTTCCTCATAGGGTTTCCAGATCCAGGTTGAAATATTTTTGTAGATTTGGGAGTGGAGCATTAGGAGGGTGAGGTGTGGAGGCAGGAGAAATTACCTTAGTAGGATATAATGCCATTGAGTCTGTTCTCCAAAGCAGACATTTTCTCCAGGGAAACTGTTCTCTGTCATCTCAGTTGTAATTCTGGGTAATTTCCAGCCCCCACCTAGGGATTGGTAACCCAAGTTCCCATACAGGAAATTACTGCTGTAAAGGGTCACATCTGTGGCATTATACCCTCCTGAGGCCCCTCCCCTCCTGAAAACCCACCCTTCCCAGGTTCCACCAGGAATTTCCTAACTTGGAATTGGCAACTCACACTCTTTTCTACCCAACTGCAAATCCACATTTTTCTTACTCTCTGTCTTAAGTTTTCCCTCTCCTCTTCAGCACTCTACCAGGAACATGAGGGGGTTGCAGGGGTGTAGGAAGCTGGGACAGAAATCCATTGGACCTTTTCCTGTGCTTAGGGTGATTAACCATGGGACTGCCGAACTACAGTTGCCTAAGAATCTGAGATCCATACATCCTGTTTTCCATTGCAGCCTCCTCAAGAAGCCCCCCCCCCACGGATGACTGGCATCCCCAGGCAGCGGCACCCACTCCAGTTCACATGCAGGGGGAGTCTCACCATGAAGTGGAAGCAATCCTGGACTCTAGAATGCATTGCAACCGCCTGCAGTATCTGATTGCCTGGACCCATTTCCCAGCTGGGCACAACGGGTGGACTCAGGACATGTGCAAGCCCCCCGTTTAGTGAAAGCTTTCCACCGGGCTTACCCTGACCGTCCAGGGGAGGGGAAAGTCTTAAAGGGGGCGGAATGTCAGGACTGAGCCCGTCAGTGCCAAATGGTCTTCCCCTCGGCGCCCCAGGGTATCCCGGACACAGTTCTTGTCAAAGGAAGGTGTGAACTGTTCCAGGCTCGCAATGCTTTGTAGTGAATGTTTTGTAGTTTGTAGGGGGGAGTTGAAGCCTTTTGGCTTGGTGGGAGGGGGCAACGGGATATAGGTTTGTGCGGGAATTGCCAGATTCCTCTTTTACGATGTTACCTACGCTCTGAATGTAAAGGCTTTAGAGCAAATCTACAGTTTCCGTGATTTCCAGATTCAAGGTCTGACAATAGAACCCTGGAAGCTAATCCTAGCACTTTCAATCTTCCAGCTGCTAGCAATCAAGTAGTCTCATGGCACAAACTGAGTTTTGCAATATTGCTTCATCTTTTGTTTTGCTTGTAGTTGTTGTTATCTGGGAGGTGATCCTTTAAAAAAATATCTTTGGCAATACCTCTCTATTCATTTTCTTGGGCATAAGCCCACTAAATTTAGTAGAACTTACTTCTAGGGAACCATGAACTGCCCTGCAAGAATCAGAAAAGTGGAGGAGATTTTGAAAAAGAAACACCTCAATTTAAGTAGCCCATGCCACACAGAGTCAGTTATAAATTTGGGTTTGCTACTGAAACTCACATGGAGCCATATCTAGTTTTTGCACCTGAATTTGTTTGCCTAAACCCTATCAAACTGAAAGGTAGACCTTTTAATCATGTTTTTTAACCCTTTGTATAAGGAATTTGTTGTGGGAGGGAGGGATTGTGTGGGTAGTGTAAGAGGGATTGTGATGTAAGGTGAGTGGACAGATTGGTATCTGGTGGGAGGCCCACTTGGAGTCAGGGATCGCTGTTGTTGGGGGCCGAGGGAGGTAGAATGGTGTAGGAGTTTCTCTAAGGGGAGAGCAAGAAGAGATGGTTATGCTCAATGCTCTTCTAATCTCTGTCCCATCTCAAGGCATGTTGGTGTGGAGGCTAGGGAAGTTAACCCATCTTTGACACTAGTGTTGTGCAATGACAAATCTATCAATAATAAAATGAAGACTGCAAGATTGCTTTGCAGAGCATTAGGTGGATCTGGCTTGCTTGACCAAGACCTGGGCAAGAGATAGTAAAACAGTCACCTTGAAAGAGCTGCCTCCCCCAGGTTTCTCAGGCCTTCATCAGTCACGGACTAAGGAATAGTGGGGGTGGGGGGGTGGGGCAGGATGGCTATGTTGATTGGGAGGCTTTATATTACAGGACTCCCCTCGTGCTGCAAATTCCAGGGATTTAATGTATTGGCCTGATGTGGAATGATGAAGAGAGTTTGGATAATCAAATGCACTGACCGATGCCCCGCCATGACTGTTGGAGGCGGTGGCTAGCTGGGCCTTGGAGTTTCCCAGACTTTTAGTCTAGGGGGACTTGAACATCCATTCAGATGACACTGCAAACAAGCCGTGGACCTGATGGTTTTCATAGCAGCATTATGTCTTCCTCAGTTTGTTTCAGGATCCACACATAGAGCAGGACATACCCTGGATTTAATTTTTGGTGCATGAATAGAGGAGGATCCGATTATCAAGATTTCGATGCCATGGTTGGACCATGCCCTGAAGGCTCATCTGAACATGCTGCACCCCTCCCTTGTAGGTGTCCTATAAGATGTTCTTGTCTCTTTGTCATGAGATTTCCTCCAGACTTGCTGGAGCCATCTGAATTCCTGTTTAGTCCTTCTCAGCTCTGAAGTATGCCATAGGAGCAAATAGGGCGGTGGAGAGTGAATTTCATTTATGACTGCAGATATCTGCCTATTCCAGTTGTCTATCAATCCATCTAATGAGTCAATGGGAGTCACCGAGTCCCACAGAGCATTCTGGAAATCAGTTGGTTCCTTGTTGGTCTCTAAGGTGCT
This sequence comes from Sphaerodactylus townsendi, assembly GCF_021028975.2. Lineage (NCBI taxonomy): Eukaryota > Metazoa > Chordata > Lepidosauria > Squamata > Sphaerodactylidae > Sphaerodactylus > Sphaerodactylus townsendi. The sequence goes on along the minus strand of NC_059425.1, from coordinate 49,992,282 downwards.
ATTGCTGACAGAAGCAGCTACCCTCTAAAACTGCCTATGAGAAATGTTTCACATAACAAATCCAGTGGTGGGATTCAAACATTTTAACAACAGGTTCCAATGGTGGTGGGATTCAAATAATGACTGTTAAAAAGTATTAAAAATATTTTAATATCACTTTTTAATTTTAAGTATTGAAAATATTAATATTTAATAAAAATATTTTAAGTATTAAAAAGTGATATTTTAAATTTTAACAACAGGTTCTACAGAACCTTCGGAAACCCTTGAATCTCACCTCTGCAAATGCCATATTTGTGCAATTTGCAACTACTGCACCTAGACTGGTTGTGATTAATTAATATTCCATATGCTTTCATTGCCTTCTAGCTGATGAATCCCCAGACAACAAAAATATGTGTTGTTTGTCTTCTAATGTGCAACCTTGTAGGGTCTTTTCTGCACACAACATGTACAATGTTTCTAGCCCAGAAATAAAACATTTCAACTGTGGAGTTCTGCACTGTTTTCCCACCCACCCCGCTTTGATTTTTGGGAACGTTTCCAAACAACTTTTTCTCCATTTTCTGGAAACACTTTTACAATGTATTTTTAAAAATGTTTCCAAGCTGGCTTACCTTGCAGTGCGGTCATACTGAAAACATTTTATATTTTCCGCTGAAAAGCCTGGCCATTTTCAACATCTGTGTGCCATCATCCAACTTTCCCCTCGGTGCCTGGTTCATCATTTTTTCATCTCACTCCTTTCCCCCTTGCCTCTTCATCATTTTTTAGCTGTTTTGGGTGGATCAATGAAGCACTGATTCAATGGATCTATAAAGCATCATTTCAACAAATAAGCAACATTTTTTTAAAATGATGACGGCCATCAGGTGTTGGGCAGAAGTGAGTGTAAAAAACATCATGGTAAGGGGGTTTGGAACTGAAAACTTCCTGGAAACATTCTAAGTGACTTGTATGGAAAAGACCATACTTTGCACCCTGGAACTATATTCTGTTTCTAGTTTTTTAGTTCATGGGGTTGTCTAAAGGTTTCTTTCTAATACTATATTTCCTCTTCCTATATTTATGCCTTAACACATTGCAGATTTAACCAGTGTGCTTCTATTTGCCTTTCAAAAATTCCTAGTGGAGGCCCCTAAGGAACTCTACAACTTTCTTAACTTCTGCTTGAAATTTTTCTTTACATACAAACTAATATAAATACCCATCTTATGGCACATGTCCCAGCAATGTTTTCTAGCTTGTATTCTAATTCGAGAAATGGTATGATAGCAAATATTGTACTGATTAAACTACAGCTTTCCAATTTTTAACTGCAGATTTCATTGGAAATTGAGGGGAGTTCTTAATTCATTTTGCTATTGAACTAACTGGATAAAAACCCCTAACTAATTGAAATAACTTGCAACCAGCTATCCAGTCACACATTTGCAAGAACAACGTCATGGCTATCAATAAGATGGTGTAATTGAGAATTGCCACCTTTGAAAAATGCCTTCCGGCTCATAACTGGGGGGGGGGAGGAGTCCAAAGGGTCTTAATATGCTAATGACGAGAGGGAACTGAATGGGAGGGCAAACTGCACATGTTAAAACCTGCACCTGAAATAATTGGAAATTGGCTTAAAGTAGAGGCGTGTAGCCTGATTGATTTACCAGCTCTAGGGCACGTTGCTTCATCTTCTGTGGCAGGGTCATCTTGCAATCCCTTATGTACAGATGTAGTTTGGGAAAGAACAGTCGCTGGTGGGATGGAGCTGACAGCTGAAGGGATTGTTGAGGAGACTTGAACATGGACAGGGAACAATTACTTGGGTATTCCTTCATGTTTGTGATCTTTTTTCTTAAAGTGAAGGGCAGAGAATTATTCTGTGCCCTACTCACAAAGCCTGGGGGAAGTTTGAAGAAGTTAAGTACCTTTGCACAGAAAGGGTGACTCAGAAATGGAGGGAGGTCTTGTTCTGCAGCTATGGAATCCTCCTTAGGTAACACTGTGAAATTATGGATAACCTGACAATAGTGTTAATTGGCTGCTGTACTTTTTCATGATTGAACTGATAAACAAAGGTATTGCTTTTTTTGTTAGAAGAAGAATTTGGATTTATACCCCATCTTTCTTTCCTGTAAGGAGACTCAAAGTGGCTTACAAGCTCCTTTCCCCTCCTCTCCCCACAACAGACACCTTGTGAGGTAGGTGGGGCTGAGAGAGTTCCGAAGAACTGTGACTAGCCCAAGATCACCCAGCAAGAATGTAGGAGTGCGGAAACACATTTGATTCACCAGATAAGCCTCCGCCACTCAGGTGGAGGAGTGGGGAATCAAACCCGGTTCTCCAGATTAGAATCCACCTGTTCTTAACCACTACACCACACACACTCTCAATGATGTTACTAATACTTAAAAGATGTTTGGATTTTAGGGAAGCTGTACACTTGTCTCTTGGACCAGGTGGGCATCAGCTCTCCTTCTGTTTGGTGTCAGACAGTGCTTCAATATAACACTATAACTGGTTCTACACTAGGTGGCTGTCTGTTTCTGGACACAGTTCCAGTTTCTAGCTGCTTTTAAGGGCCTCCATGACCTCGCATCTACATACCTGAAGGACTGATTCTTCATCCTGTTAACCTTCAGCTTAGCATGAGCTTTTTTTTAAAGGTGCCTTGAGGTACATAAGATCTACCACATTGCTGGGATCTTTCTTTTTCTTTCCTTGATTCTTTCTTTTCCTTATGTAGCTAAAAAAGCCTTGACGAGTGTCATGTCAATTTCCTGTCTCAGAGCTGCACTCCTATCCAAGCTCACACACCCCATACTCTTCCTTTGTTATCTCCAGGTTGCTGTGGGATTAGGGATGAGTCCTTCCCCATCAAGAACCTTGGAACAAAATTGTTCTATACTTCCCGAAGGTATGATCTGAGAAATCATTAGATAGAAACACCATTCTGGGACCAGAAACCTAAAAGTAAATGAATATAGTATTTTTTAGTGTATGGTTCTCCAGTTGCACAGTGGCAGATAGGAAGGCGCTCCAAAGGGTGATCACTACTGCACAGAGGATTATCGGCTGCCCTCTCCCCTCCTTGGAAGAACTCTATAATTCCCGAAGCCTAAAGAAAGCCCAAAATATTCTGAGAGACCTGTCTCATCCAGCACACTCTCTTTTTGAACTGTTACCATCTGGCAGACGATACAGGTCTATAAAAACTAAGATAAAGAGGCTTAGAGACAGCTTCTACTCTAGAGCTATGGCTATGCTGAACTCCGTGGCTTCGTGTTAATGTGTTTGGGGTTGTGTAGGGATGGGTGGAGGAAGGGGAAAGTGAGGATGGGGTATGAGTCTGAAATTGTGTGCATCAAGGAATGCTGCTGTAAATTTCGTTGTGCGTGCACAATGACAATAAAATGCTTATGCTTATGCTTAAAATATAGAACCAAAACAATAGAAACAAAAGGGTTTTGGCTGTGAAGAGCTCATCTCAGATACAACTTATTTTGTAAACTAGTTCCGTCTTTTGGGTGGGAAATGTATTTTCTCCAGGATTTTTTTCTCTTTGGCTTTTGGCAGATGGGTACAAAGGAAGGGGTAGGAGACAACTGTGGCAAATACATATATACAATTCAGTCCCATGCATCAATAAATTTTTCCCCAAGGTTTGAGGGGGCAGGTCACAGCATGTGAGCAAACTGAGATCTGAATAGGTATCTAGTATTTTTACCAAGAAGAGTTGGAATGGGCATCTTTTTTGTGGCTTTTTGGCTTGTACAAGCTGTGCAAAACTCTTTTGTCTCAGCAGGATTTTTATTACATCTCTGACCTTGTGCCTTTTTCCAAGTACAAATCGTTGTGGCAATGAGTTGGCTGGGTCAAACCCATTCTTTTTCCCCCTGACAATATTTGACAAAGTCGTATACCCCAATGTGCTGTTTACTTCTATGAGCACATTCTCAAGGTACGCAGGTAAAAATATTTACCTGGATTTTATTGTTGGGTTACTTTGGAAGCTGCCCTGATCCCATAAGGGGAAGGGCACCCTATAAGCAAACCAATCAACCAACCAACCAACCAATAAATAAATAAATGACCCAGAGATGTTTAGCAAACTTCCGTTACAATAGGTATTTTCTGAATTGCATATGGATGTTGTCAAAAAGGTTCCCAGCAACAACTATCTACATATAACACCAAACACTTTGCTCACACACACACACCCCTCCCAAATAATAATAATGGGAGATATGAGTCCAGTTCAGTCAAAGTTAAGCCCCAGATATTTTGTCTCTTTAGTTTCAATATGAGGTGCCATATACTCTGAGCAAGCTCAGTTGGGTTTCTTCTGCAATAGTGTACACAGGTCTGAGGATACTTGAATTGGGTTTCCTCGGCTGGTCGGAGAGGGTCATGACAGGAGGGATTTCAATGGGTCATACTTGCTTAATTTTGGCATGATTATGCTACATACATGCAGCTCGAAATGTGTGGTCCCTTACCACAGCACTGAACTGAATCTAGCCATCTGATAAATTCCTTTCCTTTTTGGAGAAGAGTGCTTCAAATTGGGTTTCCTAGCTCTACAAACAAGTGACAGGTGCTGTCAAAGCAGAGCCAAGTCAGCCAGATCTGAGGATACCTAAATCTTTTTGCAAACCTGAAAAATGCCCCCAGGTTTGCAGAAAAAAAATCTGTATAGTGGTAATAATATATATTTTTTATAAAAAATGGGAGTGGGCGGTGGGGTAAAAAGCCCAATGATAAAAGGAACACAGATAGTTTTAAGAATAAGAGAAACTCAATGGCTGTTACTAGCCAACCACATCATTCCAAGTTTGGTTTTTGTAAGTAAAAATCAGGGACAGGGGAGAGGGTCCTGGATAGGGTAGTTTTCAGCTGTGAGGGAGGACTCACTGGGGCCACAGCAACTACTGCATGACTTGGCTCCACCTGACTTGCATGACTCAGCTAAACTTGGCTGCTTCCTACTGTTCAATAGCAACCATCCTATGAAAGATATTGGGATGTAGTGGTTAGAGCTTCAGAGTAGGTCTCATACAAATCCCCATCTTGCTGTGGAAGCTCACTGGGCACTTTTGGGGCCAGTCACATACTTTCAGCCTAACCTCAGGATTATTGTCTGAATAAAAAGGAGGAGAGGAGAAAATTATAAGCTGCTTTGGTCACCATTGAGGATATACATGAATAATAAGATATAAATAAATAATAAGTATAATGGAAGATGGGAGGCAGATAAAAGGTTCAGAAGGAACAAATGAGACAAGAACTGGGGAGAGCATATGGGGGTTGTCAGAAGGAGGGAAAGAGGAAATAGTTCAAGGAGAGCAATACAGGAGGAAATGAGGTGCTCCCATAAGTCCTTGAGGAGTCCCTACCATGCCAGTGTGCCTGACCCAGTGAATGGCACCATACAACCAGACTATAGTTTTCCTAGGTAGAAGGAGAGGGAAAGATGAAGTTGGAGGGGCAGGTAATGGTAGGTTGGCTGTTGAGTGAGAAGAAGTGAAAGAAGAAGGAAAAAGGGAGAGGCTATGTGGGCTTTTAGAAAGGGGAAATAGGGAGGGGGCAATGAGATGCCTCCTGCAAGTCCTTGCAGGTTCCTTCCTGCTTGTGTGTGTGTGAGTGTGTGTGCATGTGTACTGGTCAGTAAAGAGATAAATCTTTACGGAAAAAACAGAACTAGTGAGATAGGAATGGAAACAAAACAAAGGAGAGGAGAGGAAAACCAAGAGACATCATATATTTTCAAACAAAATAACAATGTAGGGACATAAAGAAGATGGAGAGAATGCCTGGTTTAATTGACATGACAAACATGCCTTAAGGTAAGGACGGCCAATGTATTGGTGTTGGTGCCCCTTTCGTTGGCAGAGGGGGACCATATGCCAGCAGGGCCTTCCACTGCTCCCTAACAATGTTTCCCCCACCCAGTTTGGATTGGGTTGTAATTATGATTCAAACAAAGTTCAGTTTGGCCATAGTTAAATATAACAGTTGACAAGAAGTTGGCTAAAGGCATGAAAATAGACCCATGGTGGCGAACCTTTGGCACTCCAGATGTTATGGACTACAATTCCCATCAGCCCCTGCCAGCATGGCCAATTGGGAATTATAGTCCATAACATCTGGAGTGCCAAAGGTTTGCCACCACTGATATAGACACTTCCCAGTAGGCTTGTTAACATATGCCAGGTATGTCATATTAAAGATGTATAGACTTAAAAGCCTTGGTAGATATAATTTTAAAAGCATCTGATAGCTCTCTTGATCTGACACTCCTTTCTACTGCCCACGCAGAGCTCTTCCTCTTTTTAAATTCACCATGGCCAAACAATCTTTCCTTTTCTTTACCTGCAGTTAGTGAACATTTTTTCCTTGGCAGCTTTTTCTTGATCAGTTAGAATGTTAATGAACATTCCAGGACGTTACAACAGGTTACCTAATGACTTGTGGCATTGCGTAATGGGATTCACAGATGGCAGCAAAATAGCCAACAACCAATTTTTAGCTGATGCATATATAACTATTGCTAGTAAATCAAGCTTTCTCTTGAGAATGCTGAAATACAGGGTCAGTATCTCGACTAAAGTCAGTAGATACTGGATCAAATTTTTAAGACACAAATCAGAAAATTACAGTTATGCACTGTTCACAAAAGGGTTACTCTATCATTATGCATTCATTTTATAATTTTCTAAGCAATGTCTTCTTCTCCCCCTTGGAAAGCGTTCCTTGTTTTGAAAAAACCAGGTTTCCTGCCAATAGATGTTAATTGAGAAATAGGGGTTGATATCAGCAGGCCTTTCCCCTCCTTGCTTGTTCTGATTAGATACATCATCCATAAAAGAGCAGCTTTTGCAAGGCAAAGTCCATTCATAGCCTATGTTCTGCTGTAGCAAAGGCAACACCAATGCATGTTGGTGAACACTGATATTTAACTACTGTATAGCCTTTCTATTTATCTGAGCACATTTTCTCTGCATGGAGTACATTTCAAAATAACCAGGATTGCAGGGTGTTTGAGTCGGTGGCTACTGGATCTGTTGATAATTTTGTATATGTAAATACATCACCTCTTCCCTTCTTTTCCATTCTCTCTCCCCCCCACCACCTTGCTTTCTTCTTTTCTACAACCAGTGCTTTAGATTGTATTAGCTGTAAACAAAGATGTATTTGCAGGGCAGTCGGAGTTTATTGTTTATGTAAATCTCTCTGAATGTGACATAGCCAGATAGCTTCCTATGTTGTGCTGATCCACGTTTTAGGCCTGCAGCCAAAAGTATTTTATCTTTTTACTTCATTATAGTGATCTTCCAATTAGCTGTGGTCTGTAATACCCTGATTTTGGTGGCAGTGGTTTGGGAAGGATTGTTTGATAGTTCTGCTCGAGAGGCAAAATGAGGGGCCTTATTATAGAAAGTGCAGAGGTTGTGCAGTAACCGAGTTCTGTTGCTAAGTTTGCCGATAAGGGAAAACTGGCCCTTGAGCATCCATTCTATTCTGTATATTAACACTTCTAATCTGCAGTGCTGATAAAACTGCAAGCCATTTGCCTTTGGAGGAATTAGTTCTGCCTCACTTGTGTAACCAGGCGATGGTGATTAACCTTTAAACTGTCCAATATTCTCAGCAGACTCCTGCTCCAGATTAGAAACTATTTAGTTATGACCAACTAAATTAACAACATGCCTGCCTCTGAAGAATAAGATTTGGAAGGTATGCATTTTAAGGTGGAATAGTATTTGGAAATGGTGAAATGTGCTTATTTTCTTCTTGCAAAATTTATGTATTAGCACTGTCTAAGAAAATACGTGCCTCTTAAAGGAAAAACAGAGAAGGGACTGATGTCTTACTTTTCAGTCACAGTTATATAGATTTGATTGAAAGCTATGAGCACATATTTGATCATAGGTAAGCTATGTTTTTAAGAATATGTGTATATTTGGTGGATGACAAGGAGATTAAAAACCAAAACACAGTATTTATTAACAAGCTCCTGCACCCCAGGCATAATACATGGAGCAACTCTACACAAGGTAACACCGTATGTTATTTGGAATGAATTTCCATAAGCCTAAATAGAACTTTCTTCTATGTAAGTAGATTTGCAGCCAAGGTGGAAAATCAAGGCGAAAAACTGCATCTGCAAACCTAAATCAGGCTGTAAAGAAATCAAGTTTTATTTCTGAAGCTTATGTGGATTAACTGAAGGCGGCACATTCAGATTAAGACCGAGTAGGCCCCTTCATTTTTTAGACCAAATCTAGCTTTGTTGTGTCGTAGCCATAGGGAACGAAGAGGAAACATATGAGAAGAGCATTTTCTTCTTGCAAGCAATATAATTTTCTTTCTTAAACAACAAATTGTCTTGTGCCAAAGGACAGCTTTTTGATAATTTTTGATAATAGATTCAAATATATGTAAATATAATTGATGGATTAATTAATTGCTTAAAATGATTGATTAGTTTTAGACCTTCAATCAATGTTACATACATTTTTAGGCAGCAATTTGATAACTTGGAAATTCTATGGGGATCAATGGGATCAATGGGACTTAATTCCAAGACAAAGTGTCTGAAACCAGAATTACAACTGGCACAGATCTGAGATGGCTTGGAAGATTTCTGCAGCACAGTACAAAAGGGTGATAAGAAAAAAGACAGTGATAATGGGGAAGTTGAGGACAGGTAACTCCCTTTTAAGGACAACTGACTCAACCCAATTTTTCTAGGGGTGAAGGCCGAATAATGCAATAGATGACCATAGCAACACATTGAGTCAACGGCCTTGGGCATTTGTGGTAACTTTTCCCTCTGTTATTGTATCACTATTTTGTAAAAATGTGAAACTTATAAGTGGAAACGTACCCTCCAACTCACATGGCATAAAGACAAAAGCGGGGTATTGATGTAATAAATTGTACAGTGCTCGTCCAACACACACGAAATGACCGTATTGTTCTTCCCTTGCCAGAGAACAAAACCAAAATATCCCTTAGCAATTTTTTTTAGTTTTACCAGTTTTATATTGGCTGCCTCCTTAAAAATTGCTAATCTAGATACTATATTAGTAGGATGTCAGTCAAACTGCAATCCACAGTGAAGCCTTCTTCACATACCAATTTAAATCATTCATGGTCCTTTCTTTGGCATTATTCAAAAGATCATAATAATTTTCTTGTGCCCACAGCACAAAAAAATCAATTATTTCCCCACAAAGACTTGAAAGTACTTAGCGAGTGCTGCAAGAAAAGCTGAGGGTTATATCAAATTGAAATTGCACTCATTACACACAACACAATTAGTTGCCACTAGTCTGGCCGGTCCTTTAATTCTGAATGGCATATCTTTATTATTACAGAAACAAGCATGCAAATGGCATTGTTCAGGATTTGCCGAAATCAATAGGATATAGTGCTGTGTGTTTGGTGGCCACTGTCACTCAATCGGCTGTGGATTTGAGATAATGTGTGTATTTGAATTAATGAAGGGAACGTGAGACATCATAAGTGACACCCAAATAAAAGAAATGGGTACATGATATTTGTAATTATTCTACTTGTGTTTTTGTTGTAAATACTTGTGCTTTTTGTTTTTTTAATCAAAGGATTAATTGCATTTTAATAAGGCATTATGATTTTCAGAGCTTTAGTTAATTAAAACTTGTAGTATATAATTATGAAGTGATGCTGAGATTTTTCTAAAGATCACCCATATGTTTTGAATGTGTACATTTTCACTCTTCTTGTTAAGTAGTTGCTGCATGTTTCTTCCCACCCCGCTCCTCTTTTTTATGAATTATGTTTAAATGTTTGAGAGATGATGGGTTTGAATTTCTGGCAGATTTTTGTAAGTGGCAGCTACTGTACAAAACATACGTGATCTTTTATGTTGTCATCCAGTCCTACATTCCCTTCTGATTTCGGAGGATGCAAGAGTTATTCCTGCATCTGCATGTACCAGAAAAACCTAATGTGGAAATGGAAAACGGCATACCCCACCCGTATAGCCCAGAAATACTTTAGGAAATGTTGCATCTGCATAAAACTGGAACAATTCAAAATGTGAATATGGTGTTAAAGTAAAAAGTGTCCATTGTAGCAATTTGCTGAGCTTTGGGGTTTCCATTGCTTCTGCTGAGTTTCCTTACCCACAAGAGGTTCTGTATTCAAATGTGTTATAGATACAGTTTGTATATATAGAGAGGTCCCTTGACTGAAATGAATCTCCTGAGCATGAAGGAACCATGTGTGTGCATTGGAACACCTTCTAGGCTTTAAACAGGTAGCTAGGTTAGCTACCCATTTGGAGTACAGGTTTTATATAAGAATCATCATACATATAATGTAATTTTCAGCATGGCGACAGGAACCAATGAACTGCCGCCTTTTGCATTTTTGTAAAAAGTGATGTTATCAGCATCACTGTTTTTATTTTTATTATAATTATTTTAAATATTTCACAAGGATTTTAGTAAGGTACAGATCTTCTGACTGAAGCCTGCAATTTTATTTAGGCAGCCAGGCATGCCTTAAGGGTACACCCCCAGTCCCCATTTCAGTGCAAAGTGCAGACCCAAGTGGGATCACCTAAATGAGAGAGATTCAGCAAGTTGCGGAAGGGACAAGAAATCGATTTCTATTCTTCTGGTGGGAATAACACTCCCAGTGTTGAGCTGTAGATAACAAAGGCATAAGCCTGCATCAACAAATATAGCCGTGTTTCCTGTGGGTATATATTATGGATGGATTGCTAGAGAGAAGCAGTGTAAGGCTACAGCTTCATTAAGCATATCAGAGTCACTAGCTGCAGGAGGGCTCTTAAAGGGATGAGGTGTGTCAGTAAGGCTGCACCAAATATTCACCCTTGAATGTTTTCAGGATGAAAAGCATGCTTTTGAGGGGACTGAAATGATGCTGGAAAACTTTATATCTCTCCTTAAAAACCAATTCTCTTTGCCTCAAAGACTCTCGCTGCTCTTTTTGTTAGGGTGTCTTTCACAATTACTACACAACCTCAGCCAGTCAGGGAGCACACAGGGAGCACGATGACACTCTGAATAGCTATTGAAGGAAGGGGGGGAATGCATTATTGTTACGGGATCATGCACCCTGTTTTGATGCACACCCACCCTCATACTGCAGAGCAGCACAAGACATATTGGCACAGTTTCCCCAACAATATGGGGATATTTTCTTGCCCTCCTATGCTGAACTACAAGCATGACAAGACAAGGATGATGGACTCAGTTGTCTTGGCAACGTGAGGATGCAGCACCTGTTTTGCCTTGCTGTGCTGCAGCAGTTTTGTAGTCCACCCTTGCAGCACACAGGGCAGCACAAGGAATGGAGGCAATGGAGAACTTTTCGTGGTCTTTTATCTTCCCAAGAAACTATTGGGGGAGAAGCTGCTTTCCAGCAGAGGGGAAAGGCTGTCATGCCTCCTATCTCCTGGAGCACTCTGTATCAGGATAGAAGCAGCAGTATGTTGTGGTGAGATCAGTTAATGGTGTAGAGGAGACCTTTTTCATCCTTTTGTTGTGTGATGTCACATGGCTTTGATGTCATGCTATTTCCTGTCACATACTGGCAACTCAGTGGATCCCATGTTGCCTCCTGCGGATTGCAGGTCAGGAAAGATTCAAGACTTCTACTATAGGTGAAATTCAATATTACTGGTGTGAGTAGGTCAGCCAAGGGGGAAGCAAAAGAGGCATTTTAATGATCACCTGACCTATCTAGGAATGATCTGAGACTTCTTCAATCATCTTTTGCTTCACTTAACAGCCTTAGGGAATTTGTCAACTTCTCTGGAACCTCAAAATACTGAAAGTCTGGGAGGGGAAATTACTTTCCTTCCAATCCAAGCTTTAGTGTTGTTACAACATTTATTTCCCTAGGGAATATATTCTTTCTGTGTATCTTTCTTTTGGGAGAGATCCTGTTGCTGGATCCCTATAACTTACCTTTTATAAGGTGGTTCTCAGGACCATGTCATTTTCTGTAGCAGCAAACTCCTTTCTCAGGAGGCTATCTCACCTCAAGATAATAAGAAATGTGTGAGGGCCTTTAGGTTTACTACAACATGTTATTGGGTAGATCAGCTCTGTTTCTGGTCTGGATGTTAAAATCCAGCGAGGTTCATGTAGTGCTGCTTACAAGCTTTTGTGATGGCTTTGTGTTGGAGGCTCCATTTGATTACATATTGTTTAATACTGTAAGATGCTGTGGAGAGCTTGCCTAACTAAAAAGTGGAATACAAAAGAAAAAAACCCTAAGAAATAAATTGTATATGCAACTTCAAACCCCAAACTATCACAATATTTATAGGTGTAGATAAATTAATATAAAAAGCATATAATTTATTTCTAATAAACATAATAGCATGAAAAACTGATGCTTAGTTTTTAGACAAATTTCCCCACATGAGCTATATGTCATTAAAATTCACTTCTATGCAAACATCTCTCCCACATATTGTTATTTAGTATATTTTAAACATGCGGTTGCATATTTGAATCCCCTGTGATGAAGCTTTTCCTTGAAAAGATTTATTTTAAGTCATCCATGTTGTGTTTTAATATTCCTGAAGCAGTCCAAGGTGAAGCAGTTTAAAGATAGAAAAGAAATTCAAGATGACTCCTCAAAAATTCCCCTCTAGAGTTCACCACTTATTTAGGTATATATCTAAAAATGCACTTTAAGTAGGATTTGCTCATGGATTTTCCCCCTTCCTTCCACAAGCTGATTGAAAAAAATCTAATGTTATTAAGTTGGTCACCATATTCCTGTTTTAACTGTCAAACCCCAGAGCCTGAGAGGCAATGCATTCAAAGCTTGCTAAAATATTTGCTCAGCAGCACAGTTCTCTGTGATGGAAAATAAACTCCTCTGGAACATCTCACCCTATCAGTCATGGCCTGCAGCAGGCAAAGAATGAGGGAAGGTCAGTCAATTATGTGTGGTAATCACCGTAAGCATATTATCTGAGACACAGATGTCTTCCCTGACCCCACACGACATAGCTATTAACCCTGCAGCAATATAAAAATGGGGGGAGGAGGTGCTGGTCCCTTAGGTAAACCAGACCTTTTCAGGCAGGACATGTCCAGCGGATCAGAAGAAGTTGCAAGACACAGAGACTGTTTTTCAGGGAACTGTCCAACAAGCTGACCTTTTGTCACCATTGTCAGTGAGGTGGTGCCTCCTCTTTGGGGACATTTCTATAGGTCTAGTCATGTGAGATAAATAGTTGCATCATCTGGAAATGAGACTGACAAATTGACTTGTGAGATATCACCAGTGAATAATAGCTTTAGAATGCCACTTACTATTTAAGAAGGAAAAGGAAAAAATACAGGAAGTAGCAATTTTTGTGTTCCTGTATAAAGTTTTTGAAAGTTGCCTGTGTATTAATACTCATAAAGGATAATACCAATATCACACAACTGCTTGATGTAATTCAGGAAATGGGGTGTTTTTTTCTCATTACAAAGTATGTTTACAGCAATTAAGTCCGTGGACTTAACTTTTCAACTTCAAATTTATTGACAAAATTAGAAAATTATCATCTGGTGAACAGAGTACAGAATATATATAAAATGATGCAAAGAAACTTAATGCAAGATAACAAAAACATATAATATTATCTTGTGTCTAAACATGGATTTTTTTAAAAAAAGTAATTGTAAATACAGTTTCACAAATGTCACTTACTGTGCAATCCAGAGGAGGAGGGGTGGCGTGAAACTGCACTGGAAGCAGCAGCAAGTTGCTCTGGCACCCTTGCCACCAGTTGCAAACTGTCATGGATGCCATTACTGAGGGGCTTCCTCTACCAGTGAGGTGTTGTGCTGAAGGAATCAGGAAGTGTTCCTCAACGCCATCATTCCTGCGCCATAGGTGGGGCATTCTGGGGGACTTTCAGCCTGGGAGTGCCCCCTATGCCAGCAGCTGACTTATTCCACCAAGAAGTGTGAAGAAAATTGGTCTTCGAGTGGGTTTTTCAGGTGGCCAAGGTTTATAAATCCCCCCCCTTCTCACTGGGCAGGTGCGGTAATACGCTGCCGTCCCCAGCCACCACTCTACCTTCCCCTCCCCTTTGAATTGGCCTGCCCAAATGTTTCTCTTTATTTGTTGCTAGTGGAATTTTGAATATGATTGACACATGTTGAAACACCACTTTTTTCAAAAGATCATCTTCAGAGATGTAGTTGTTATCTGGAGAACCTATTCCTGTATTTACACATAGCCTGAAAGTTGAGCATTATTGATGACTGATTATTTTTTAATCACTGTATCTAGTTGGCCATTGTGAGGATTACAAAAGCAAAGCTGTACAACAATGACACCCTCAGACTAAGTCAGGGTTGCTGCCAAGTATGCAGAAAAATGTGACTTCGTGCATTGATTAAAACAAAAAAGAAAATATCTAAAAATTATTTTACTATAGTCTAGACCCAAGTACAGTGCAGAAGGTGTAAAATGATTTTACACCTAAATCTAAAAATGATTTTACTAGAGTCTAGACTCAAGTACACTGCAGAAGGTGCAGAGTAGTAAAAGCCAGTTAAAGGACAAAGAAATAAGGGTGGGAAATCAGCCAGGTTATGCCCGAGACTTTAGATAATCCTGGAAAGGGGAGATTTTGAGGACTGAAGTCGGATTTCCAAGCTGTTTTTTCTTCCCACAGTTCCTCACAGGCCTCCAGCTTTCACTTATCTAATTGTAAAGTGGTCCTAAACTGGATAGCCCAGGATAGCCCAATCTCATTGTCAGATCTCAGAAGCTAAGCAGAATTGGCCCTGGTTGGTATTTGGATGGGAGACCCAAGGAAGTACAGAGTCACTATGTACAAATAACTTACCTAAAACAAGGCAACCAACAATCAAAATAACATTAAACCAAGCAATATTTTTAGAAGCAAGCCTTTAATGACATAGATAAACCAAGCAATGAGGTAGTTTGAGAGCAGGGGCAAATAGAATCAACTTCACTTGGCACTTAAATGTCAACAAAGATGGCACCAGGTGAATTTGATTGTGGTGGGAGTTCTATGTCTTGCTGTGCAAGTCATTCATTTCTTCCCACTCAGAAATGAGGGGAGGATAACACAAATTGGGCATCTGTATGGAGCATTCACCTCACTGCTATGCTATGCTAGGTATGATGGAAATTTGTTGGATATGGTAAGAATGTAAACCAGTCCTCAGTTTCTTTCACTTGAAGAAAAGTGATCGTGGTAATTTGAGCAACATAAATGAATCTGAAAAGACAATTCAGGTCCATGCTGACACCTTTGAATACAATTGGGAAATACCAGCAATTTATGAATATGGAGTAAGATAATAATTCTAACCAATCTTACATGGTTTCTGTATGGATTACTAAAATAAAGTATGTGACATGTTTTGAATGTTACTGTTTTATAATTTTTTAATTCATCATGGATTATGGCACTAAATAAAGCCCTCTGAAGTGGCGGAAACACTGTTGTATACCACATGAACTAGAATAGGGCTTCAAAGTATCTATCTACTCTCTCATGCCCCTTTCTGTTTCCATGGCATCTCCCACACTTCCTACTTTTATATATCAGACTATTGCTTTGTTTATATTTATAGTGGAATGTGAGTTCTTTGATTTCCAAATCTGATTGTAAAGGTTGGTATTTCTTTCTTTTTCTATATTCTCTCTGCTTTTATTTGGCTTTCTTTTTAAGTAAAATATTATTGCTGCAAATTTTATTGCAATCCAGTTAGGTCTTCCTATGGGTTCTAGTCTTGGTAATGCAATGGACAGAGAAGCGTCCAGCCTTCTTTGGAAACCAACTCCCTTGTACAACACCCCCAACGCTATTACTGGCTATTATTATTTTTCACAGTCAAAATGCCCCGTGGTAGATCTGGGAGCTTACCTGCACAGTGCTTTTTGCCCTGCTTCTGACTCCCCACGGCTCCTTTGTTCTTCCTGGGATTCGAGGCAGGGCTGATGCGTTATGCCCCAGCTGTTTCTTCACAAGCCCAATACTTTTCCATTTGTACTGCGAGCTCTTCCACAAAGTCTTCCACGCATGTGCGGGCAACCTCCGTTTCCGACATTCTGATTGGCTGAATCTCTCCCCATTCTCCTCACTCACTTTCACTATTTTAGTTTTAAATGACTCTGAACACATCCTTGCTGTCCTTCACCCCCTTTGTCTAAAACCCTTGTGTGTGAGAGAGACTCGCCGTCCTCCACCCCCTTTCTGAAATCCTTGTGTGTGCGAGAGAATCGCCGCTATCCACCCCCTCTGACTGAAATCTTTGTGTGTTCAAGAGAATCACAGTCCACCGCCCTCCTCTATCTGAAATCCTTGTATAAGTGAGAGAATCGCCATCCTCCACCCCCTCTCCCTCCATGTTTTTTTCCACTGCAATGACAGCCACATCTCTTATCAACAGGGATTCTCTCACACTCGCAAGTGCCTGTTGATTGGTGGGGCAAGCCAGAATGGCAAGGCAGGAAAAATGGCCCCAGTCCTGCAACCGTGGCACTAAAGTTACATTATTTTTGTTTATCCTATTTCACGGGATTGTTGTGAGGATTTATTGGGGAGTGATGTAAATTATGTTGAACTCCTTGGAAGAAGTATAGGATAAAAACATCAAAGATAAGTAAATGAGAATAATCTTAAAACATAAATAGCCCTGATCTCCTTTGCTTCTCAGGTCATCAATATGACACATGTGTTTGCTTGCATGTTTCACCTGGTGGGCAGACATCAGCTTCTACAGATACGATTTGAAGACATATAATCCAGCAGCCTCACTGAAGCTGGGGAAAATAGAGCCCGGGGCGGACTCTGAGATTTTTGCCCCCCATGGGCCCTCGCACTGCCCCCTGTGCCCCACCCCTGCCTTCCTGCATACTCCACTTACCTTGGTTGGCAGCAGGGTCTGGTGAGGTGGGGCCAGGCACTCTTTGGGTAGGAGAAGAAGGGTGCTGGGGTCTGGGTAGTTGAGGTGGGGGGGGGCAGGAAAACTCCACTGGTTTGGTGTTGGGAGTTAGGAATCAGTGTTTTCCGGAAGAGACCCATGTCTTGCGAGGAGGCACTTGCCCTCCTTCTGCCCCCTCAACAAACAGCAACACAAAATGTGCAATTGTTTGAGAGAAGGAGGGGGAGGGAGGGAGGGAGAGAGAGAGAGAGGAAAGTGGTGATAGTGCAAGCCAGGATGAAGGAAGGATAAAAGAGGAGGGGGAGAGATGGAGGAGGAGAGAGGCTGTGTCAGGATTTTGCATGAATGTGGGATTATGTTGTGTCAATAAATTTAAGGGAGAGAGAGAGAGAGAGAGAGAGAGAGAGAGAGAGAGAGAGAGAGAGAAGCGGCGGTGGGGGGGGGGGAGAGGAAGGCCTTGGCAGTTTAAAGTCCTGTTTCTGGAGGCAAGTTGTGACATCAGGTGGTTGCGATGACAGAAAACTTGCAGATCGTCACCTCCGGCAGGAGGATGTGTGTCTTGCTGAGGGGGTCGCACAGCCCCCAGCCGGCAGATGGGTGTTCAACTGTTATTTTGTACTGCGAGATCACTGGTGGATTACAGAGCTCAGGCTCTCATCCTGCTCCTCTTCCTCCTCCCTCTTCTTCCTGTCTGGCTTTTGTATTTGCAAATGTACAAAACTTGCACGCTTGGGAAAGAGAAACAATCCGGCAGTGGGGGCTTTTTGAATTTTTAGTTTTTGCGAAGGATGGGGGAGGGGACAGTGGAAAACCTCATTAATCTCGGGATCTGGAAAGCAGTAGGCTCGGGTGAGAAAGATCTCTGTAGCAATCCTCTGCTGTTGAATGAGGAAGGTAAAATGAAACAATGTGAGAAGAAACTGAGACAACATGTATGACACAGAGCCGGTGGTGGGAGTGTTGAGAAAATGTCTGGGTCGCATCCACTCTTTGCTAAGCTCCGTCCGGCTTTTGGAATGATTATTTCTCCCTTTCCGAAGCGGGATGGGGAAAATGAGCAACTTCTCGCCGGTGGATCTTGTTGGAAAGTTTGTCAGAGGTGAATGTGGGGAGTAGAAGAAGCCTGGGGGTAGTCACTCAGCCTGGGGCTTTGCAACCATTGCCTGCCCTGTGTGTGACATGTCCAGGTTGCTGGCCCCATCCATAGAGGAGGCAGAAGGGGGCTATTTGAAGGGGCTGGACCGGGCCAAGCAGGGGCGTGCGCAGTGGCCTCTGGTGGCCCTGGCAGAGCAGGACCAAATGGGCGCACGCAGCGGCCTCCGCTGGGCCTGGCTGGGCAAGGCAAAGGGGGAAGGAGGAGGAGTGTGGTGGGTGATTTTCCACCCCCACAATACCCCAATGGCGGCTGCCTGGGGTGCTGGTCCCCACCCCACCCCCTTGTATCTACGCTAAGCATATTAGAATGTGGCTTTGGTTTGCACTGGCTAAGCATGTTAGAGTTTGGTTTTGGTTTGCATAGAAGGCTTCTGGGGAATCCTAACAGCAGCTACTCTACTCTAAGCAGCTACTATACTCTAAGCCTCTACTCTAAGCCTATACAAATAAATGGGCTTAGACAACTCCGCATAGGATTGCAAGAAGCAAAAGAGAAATATAAATGTAATAGAGCATTCTTATTAATGCAGTGCCTACCAACAAAAGTGGTTTATTTGATAAACTTATCTTGTGATAATGCCACTGTACAACAATTGTGTGAATTATATCTTAACACACACATTCTCCTTTCTATATGATGTTAGATCTCCCTGGTACTTAAGAGCATTCTCTTCCCTCCATCAGCTACTTTGACAGTTACTGTGTATTGGCATGACTCACCAATCTGAGTGCACTGCTGTTCCTGGCAAATCTCACTGGGATGAGAGCAGAGCAGTTACTCCTGCAGAGATACAGTGGGCAGACTTCTCTGGGTACATGTTATTCTGCTTCATCTCTGCTTTAGGTGATTCAGTGGTCTGATCACACATGACAGACATACAGCAGAAATACCTCTTGAGTCAATGCATAGACTTAGAGATAGGGGCAAACTGGGCTAAGATACAGAGGCAAACTGGGCCTTCATGTCAGTGGGTCTATTACGACACCCACAAGGACTATATGTGTTTTGTGGGACAATCTGTCAATATTTCATTTTTCTGAGTAGGTACTTTGTTGTTTTTATTTTTATATCTGGATTTTAAAAGCTTGTTTTAATGGTTTTGATTCTTGCCTTGTGGACCTTAAGTTGGGTGGAAAGGCATCATAAAAATGTTACAAACAAATACATTTAAATAAATAAAAATATTCACAGGGAAGTGTTTTCTTTTGCTTCGAGTACTTCTTGGTTCTTTTTCTGTCAAGTTCTCCTTCATCTTTTTCAAAGAAGCTGAAAAAGCCTCCTAATTGTCTTAAATTCTCTCCAATGGGACTATATCCTTACCATCACAATCTACTGCCCAAAGCCTTGAAAGGAGGAAGGGGTGTCACCTCTCACAGCTCTCCTTCTCCTCATCTCTGTGCTTCCTGTGACTCAGAGAGAGAGGAGCTGTATGGGTCTTTCTATTCCATCTCCTTCCTTCCAAATCTTCTCCAAGCTACACTACATTTCTTGTTCCTCTTTCACCTTCATACTCAGGGGTGAACTGGGAGAAAGAAATGGTCCCCATCCTCTAAAGAAGGGAGGGAGAAAGAAACTGCCCAGCCAGCTCTGCACCCCTGTGGATTGGCCAGCTTCTTCCTTCCCAGAGCTGAGCTGGGTTCTTTTCCCATCCACCTCTGAGGCCCCTGCCACACATGCAGAATCATGCACTTTCAGTCCACTTTCACAATTGTTTGCAAGTGGATTTTTGTATTCCGCACAGTAAGATCCAGCTGCAAAGTGCATTGAAAGTGGATTAGAATTGTATTATTGTGCATGTGTGGAAGGGGCCTGAGCTTGGTTGGGCACCTTCTACCTTACCCTGTTTGGAGTAATGGCCACTCCTCACTTGGGGCTATGGTGTCGTCGTCACCAGTCACTCACCCACTGGGATTTTTCCTGTTGGCCTAAATGACCAATCCACAGCCAGTGCCCATTTAATCACATCGAGATGGAAAACCCCCCTCCTCCTTTCCCCTGTGTGAGCGAGTGAGATTGGGGAGGGCAGGAGGTCTGTGGCTGTGGCAAACAACTCAGCGGCAAGCAGCCCCTTGGTGGGTGACTCAGGCACAAGTCACAAGAGTCCAGCGGCCCCAGCCTTCCTGTCAGACCCGAGGACAGCCCCCATGCCTGACAGGGAGGGTGGGGAGGGTGAGAGGCCTGGGGCCCCAGCAAACAGTTCGGCAGCAACTGGTCCCTTGGTAGGCAACTCAGGTGAAAGCCACAAGAGCCCTGGCAGCCCTGGGCAAGCCAGCAAGCCCAAGGACAGCCCCCACACCTGTCAAGGAGGCTGTAAGTGGGGCCGGGCAGGGGGGCGCAGGGTCCCCCCAAAAAAACTCTGTTCTTGCTCTGGGATCCACTGGGGGTGGTGGAAAACTCAGTTCTTGCCCCAGGCTCCATGCTCCCCCCCCCCCCGAAAACTCAGTCTTTGCCCTGGGCTCCATTTTTTGTTGATACACCACTGTAAGCTGGCTGTACAAGCATGTCCTGTGGTTGGCTAGAAGAGTGTTTTATGCTGCTCTGCCAGTACTGATGTTCACCTTCTCCAAGGCCTGCTGCCAGGACCTTCTGCCACCATAGGTCCTCCCCTTGACACCTATCCACCCACTTCTTTTGTCCTCTCCCCAAATGCAGATCATTTCCTATGCCTGGGGCTTGGTGAAGTGTGATTTCCTCCCCATTCTGCCTCTGTGCTATTACTGGGCTGTACTTCCCATGCCGCGCTATCAAGTTTGCCAAGGACTCCAGGGTTTTTTTTAAAGCTTCTTCTCATTTGAAGAACAAGCATTCCAGCTCTTTGCCATTTTCTTCCAGTGTGCATTTAAATGAAAATGGTAAATAAGATATTTGTTTGCAGCCGCGCCGGCTGCGTGCTGCTCATTTCATTTTTGCAAGAGCAGTGTTGTGAGCATCTAACATGGGAACAAAAGTATGATTTTAATATAACAAAAAGGGGGTGTTTTTGTTTATCCCCTGCTGATCTGTAATCAAATGCACTAAGTATACGTGTGTGCGCTTGGTCTTAAACCTCCTGTGACGTCTACTGCGGTTTCGATTGTGAATCAAATATAAAGCAGGCAAGTCTCTTTTCTCCCCCCGTGCATAAATATAATTCTACTTCGAGTATATAATCCATTTGAAATGAAGTGAGTCCCAGAGCAGGCTTCACTTTTGAAGAAGATCAAGTCAATTTTGTAGCATGATTCATTTGGACTTTAAGAAAGATGTTGACAGAATAAATTATAATCTTTTGCTCACTAAGCAGCCATGCAGACTGGAAGTAGCAAAGAATAACTGAATTCATATATTATATTGGCTTCTTTGGTTTACAGCTGAAAAGAACTGGCATAACACACAGATATGCTAGGAAAACTTCAGGTTCCGGGCTCTGTCGGAAAATAGATAGAAGAGAAAGGAGAGAGGCACACACCTGACTACTTCTTCTGAATGTTTCCCTCTGAGATGGGGCTTAGAAACTGCTGCTTAAACTCTGCACACAGAAGTTTGTGGAATTAGTGCAGCAGCTTTTTAACAGAGCAAACAAGAACATTCTGTTTGTGCTTCATTTTACATCTAATACTTTGCCCAGATTTCACAGTTCTTTCAAAGCTCTCCTATTAAATCCTCAAAACATTTTCTGGGTCAAGTCATTAACTAAAGTAAATAAGTGACTGACACATAAATGGCAGCCATTAGTCTAGTTCCTGGATCTGCCTCTATAACATCCAGCAGAACTTTATCTGTGCTGTGATGTCATATCATTAGCCCTTCTCCAAATCATTGAAATCCTGGGAAAACGTGACAACATGATATTGCAGAGATGAAAGAGGGATTTAAATGGAAATAACACACACACACAGAGAGCGAGATTAATAACTTGTTTCAGGGCAGGCATTCTGAGAGGACACTTTTGGAAGCAAAATTTTGGATCCTGGCATGTATGGTATGTACACCGTCTGAGGAGATTGAACCTCTTGCTCAAAATCGAGAATGGGGTGAACTGTAGTTCAGCAATAAAGGACTTTTTTTTGTGTGTACAGAGGTTTTATTTATTTATTTATTTTATTTATTTATTATTTGATTTCGTATACCGCCCTATCCCCAAAGGGCTCAGGGCGGTGAACAATATAAAAGCATATATAAACATAAATATATAAAAGTTTAAAATTTTCATTCTAAAACAGTATCCCACGAACCCATATGCTACCCTCCCAAGAAGAGTGATGAGTCCCGATGATGTTAGGGACCCTATACAGCAGGGGGAGGATGAAAGCAGGGCACCCTCAGCGGCTGGTCTCTCCGAAGGCCCGGTGGAACAATTCGGTCTTGCAGGCCCTACGGAACTCTCCAAGGTCCCGCAGGGCCCGGACAGCTGGTGGTAGAGTGTTCCACCAGGCAGGGGCCAGAGCCGTAAAGGCCCTGGCCCGAGTGGAGGCCAGCCGCATCATTGAGGGGCCAGGGATCTCCAGTAAATTGGCCTCTGCTGAGCGCAGAGGTCGACTCAGGACATATGGGGTAATGCGGTTTTCTATGATGAATTCCCATGAACACATGAAGCTGCCTTATACTGAATCCGACCACTGGTCCCTCAAGGTCAATGCTTTCTGCTTAGACTGGCAGCAACTCTCCAGTATCTCAGGGAGTGGTCTTCATATCACCTCCTATTTGATCCTGCTAACAGTGTAATAATTCAGTAATCCTTCTTTTAAAGGGTCGATCCACTGATGTTTTTGTAGCATCCTTGTAAGTCCAGGTAATTTGTAGCATCCTTGTAAGTCCAGGTAATTTGATTTAGTGGCACGCTAACCCATATGCAGCAGTGGTTTGCATATTGATGCATAACACAGGGCCTGGCAGTTGTCTGAGTTTCTCGTTGACATCTTAGCTGTGTAGAGGATCAGCTATAAGTTGTGAAGTCATAGCTGAAGCCACTGTTCTGAGGCAGCATTTGAGACCATCCAGTCAGAGGTGCTAATGGGAAAATGCATCCTGGTATTCAGGCCTGGCCTGGCCCAACTCTTCCAGTGTTGTTAAATCTGGGCAGCAATTCTATTTTATAATACAAGTTTCTGTGGCCTGAGTGGTATGAGGCTAACCATGGCTATTTCAGTGGTGGGATTCAGCCTATTCGCACCTATTCGGTAGAACCGGCAGCTAATTTTTTGTCTAGTTCAGAGAACTGGTGTAATCCCACCACTGAGACCTTTCAGAACCGGTTGTTAAATTATTTGAATCCTACCATTGGGCTATTTGCATGGTATCCCATGAGCTAGGGTGCCAAAAGAGATCTTAAAAGCAAACGGGAGCAATGTTTATCTCTGCCACACCTACTAAGCATAGATTTGGCTTCAAGAAGCATGCAAATGGCTGGTTGTGCCATGGCAGCTATGTATGAGCAGGTTGGAAGGAGCTGGACCATTACAATGATAAAGGGTTAAGCAGCAAAATCAGGGTGTTTTTTTTTTAAAGACTGCCATATTTTGTGAAAATGCCTTGGCTTTCCCAAGCCATACACTAGTCCCATATCACCCTGCACACTGCTTTCTAATTTGCACATTCCTTTTATGGAGTGTGCCACTCGCTCTTCTCCATATTAATTTAAACTTGGTGATTTGTTTTTCTACTCAGGAGGCTAGAGGCTCCAGGGTAGTGACAGATTCTGGCAGCCATGAGCAGTGATTACTTTCCAGTTTGGCTAATGATATAATCCATTGTGGTTGCAGTCTTGCTTTTCTCTTTCAGTGACATTTTCTGCAAGCGACGCATGTTGTATTTATAAGTGCCACTTAGGAAGCTATGTTCTGTAATCTTCTACTTATGCCTGACACTCTACACATGTGTTTATCTACAAGGAGTGATGACATTGCTTGTTAATTTTTACTAGCAGGCTACATCATTGAAGGTGGGAGAGAAGAATGTTAGCAAAAAGCAGGGCTGAGAATTACCTTGGCTGCCGTTGCTGCCTGGGAGCGGGTCGGGAGAGGGGTGGGCTTGGTGCCGGCATCCACCCCAGAAGGTGGGGCCATTCTGCTGCCGGTGCGAGCATGTGATGTAGATGGAGGGGGTGGGGTGCAGCCTTATAAGGGCAAGCTGGGCCTTCCTGTGCCTCTCTTCCGCTCAAGCTACAACGGCTTCTTTTCTCCCTCCTCGTGTCACCTGGCCACTGTTTATCAGGCCACGTAGAGAAGTGGGGAAGCAGCCTTTTAGCTTAGTGCCTCTAGGCAATGGAAGGAGGCCTGAATTGAGCAAGATAGCAGCAGCAGACTTGCAGCAGTGAGCAATTGGGAATTGGTGGATTGAGCCTAACAAATCACAGTGCAACCTCAAGCAGCACGTGAGGGAGAACAACAAGTAGGCCCAGCAGTAACAGGGACCCCCCTGCTCCAGTAGGCCCAGCAGTAACAGAAACCCCCTTTTTTCTCTTTGGAGCTTAGGCGGGAGATGCCAGGGAAAAGAGCAAAGAAGCCCCAGTGTGGGGAAAGAAGCGCTAATAGCAGGAGGAAACATCATGGGCAGTAGGAGCAACCATGCGAGGGCCCTTCCAGGCTTTTACTGCAAGGCATTGGTGTAGCTGACCCATGTCACTCTTTCCTTGCTAGGAGAGCTATTGAAAGGTGGAGTCGCTTAGCACCATGTCCCTACAACAGCCACAGGCCCATTACACTAGTCATGCTGGCAGGCCTGTCCAGTCAGCTGTCGAGTATCTGCTCCTCCCAGTTCGAATTAAATCTGATCCAGGCAGCATTTTCCCTGGGCTTCTTTGGGGCTTTTCACTGCAGTGAGTTGGTGCCCACATTTTAAGATGACTGTAGTGGCAGGGCCCTCATGCTATCGGACATATGGGTGGGTGGCTTTGAGGTATGCATCCGCCTTTGCCAGTCCAAGTCAGATCAGATTGTGCAAGGGACCACAGTGGTCGTTGGAGCTTTCCCCTCAGGATTGCCCTGTCCAGTCAGAGACACAGTTAACTACTTTTCCATCTGGCTACCGATCCAGAGCCCCTTCTTTATACATTCTGATGGCATGTGCTTATCACGTTTCCAACTTACCAGCATCCTTCAGCCCTCACTCCTTCTGTATCTGTGCCGCAACCACCACAGCACACCTGGTTTTGCCTGAGGAGCAGATCTGCACCATCAGGCGCTGGTGCTCCCTGGCATACAAGGGATATGTTTCTCATTTTCTCATTTTTCAGTCCTTTCAGGCCATCGCAGGACTATCTGGATTGTTGGCCACAGCATTGTTCATTGGGCTGCCAAGTATGCCTTGCCTTCTGGTTGGGGGAGAGACCTTGGCCTCGCCAGCCAAGCGGCCATGTTTTGGATGGGGCAGAGAGAGATGTGTTGGGATGCCTTGCTGCCAATACTGGATGGAGCAACTGCAAAAGACGGACCACCTCACGCCTTGATCATCCAGCTGGGAGAGAACGATCTGCCCACAGAAAAGAGTGTGTTGCTGCTCACTGTATGGTGTTGGACTTTGAATTCATGACACGCTGGTTGCCAGGGATTACTATTTTCTGGTCACTCCTATTGGAGCATCAAGTATGGTGTGAGACATAGGCCCCAGAGAAAGTGGACCTGGCCAGACGCAGGACCAATAAGACAGTGGCATGCCTTGTGCAATCTCTGGGAGACAGGTGTGTCACCTACCTGGACATTTTGTTTCACCTTCCGGCGCTGTATTGGAATGTTGGCATCCATCTGTTGGAATGGGATATGGACCTTTGGCTGCACAGCATCAGATCTGCATTGTGTGATTGGTTGTTGGCTTAGGAAGCTTTGGCGGGAACGAGGTGCTCTTTGGTGGACTGTGTATGGGGACTGATCTGTTCCTGGGAGGAAGAGCCTGTGTGCTGGGCCTCCCCTTTAGGTGGGGGCCTCCATAAGAGGCCTGAGTGTTGGTAGGGAGCATATGTACCACATACCCAGGCGGGGGCTGTGGGTAGCTCGTGCCCCCTGGCAGCAAGGGGAGTTCATCCAGAGGCCAGCGCCCAGATGATTCCCACTATCTTGCTGCTCTGGTTTCCCCCCCCCCCCCAATGCATTGGGCTGGGGGAAGGTTATCACTGGGGGACAGCAGACGTGCTGACCAGTCCTGGATCTATCCACTATGCTGCGTCTCTGCTTCCTTCAGTCAGCATACCAATAAACAGGCTGTGGCCAAATTTTATTCCGCATAAGGTGGCCATCTCAAGCTGATTCTCCCCTCCTCAGGCAGCAAAGCCATTTAAACTGGCAAAGAGTAACGTGTTGACATTGGTCATGAGTACTGCATGACACACAGGCTTGGAAAGTCATTTGTTTCTGTTGGAAGGTCATCCCTTCCTCCCAGAGAGGCCACCAAGGCCTTTATAACACCCCTTCCTGAAAACATCATAGCTGATAGCCAGACCAAAAGCCCTTTTCTGACATTTGTGAGTGAGATATTTATACAGTTCATTTTCTCAAGTTGAAACTGACTGCGTAAGTGGCATGATCAAAACAGGGCTTTCCCCCCTTGGCTGCTGGAAGAATGTGACTAAATACTCATTTACCTGAAATCCACCCACAGGCCACTGTGTATCCATCTAACCAAGTTTTTTCTTTATTAACTCTCCAAAGACACAATAGCCATACACCGAAGATCCTCAGCAAGAGCTCACACTGCCCATGCAAGTGTACATTTTTTTCAAAAATAAAAAAAAGGAAAGCAAAAAATCAAGCTCTTACCTCTCAAATTACATTCATAAAGCATTATTCAAATATGGGTAGCACGGACTACTACAGAAAGCACAATGACCGTCTACAATATACTAATTTTATTCCACTTTGACTTTGAAAATATAATCAGTACTTGCAAAAATTGTAAACACTTCGAAATCATGCGAGAGGGATTATTCTGAAGTGGAAGTGCTAATACACCAGGCAAAATAGCTCTTTCTAATCTTAACTGGTTCCATTATCAGTAAAGATAACATCTGGCAACAATATTGCAAAGAGCACAAATGAATATGTGTATGTCTCTATGTGTGCACACACACAGACACACAGATACAAGCCATCTGGGATGAGAAGGTGGCATTTGCATTTTGGTACCAAATGAATTTCTATTTGCATGCCAAAGCATAGGAAACAGATGCAGGTTTGCTCAACTAGAGGGAACCCCATTCAGAGGCAGGAAACCTTGGAATACTAGTGCTAGGAGGCAAAATCAAACATCAGGAGAAGGCCTTGGCCTCCACACCCTGTTTCTTGGCCTTCCAGGGCAACTGGTTAGCTGGATTGCATGAAACAGGATGCTGAATTAGAAGGACCACTGATCTGATCGAACAGGACTCCCATCTTCTTATGCTGTCGTCTATGGCTCAGCTATCCACAAGGAACAGCAGTTTAGCCAAATAAATGAACATGACTGTTTACTACATCATTGGAGTGTTACTCACATTCCAGACAAGATGCATACTTAGACAAATGAACATGCCACATTCTTTTATTTATTGCATTGGTACATCCCTGTCCCCTACAAGTCCGTGTTGTCTATATTCTTACAGAGGATATATTCTTAGCCAAATGAACAGAGTTTCTTATAAAATGGCAGTCTTCTCTCCCCACCCCACCCCCACCCCCCACATTCACACAATGAAAATACTTTCCTGCCAAAGTGTTCCATTGTTTCTTCCCACTTTCCGGAGTACATACTTAACTTAATGAATATATCCACCTGACACGACACTGCATTGTTTTTTCTTGCATTCCAAACAGAGTACAATCATTCTCAAGGCATTATGTATTTATAACATTATCTATAATGTTGTAAACAAACTGTTATATTAACAGGCACAGCTTATAAAGTATCATTATAGAGTAATCTTTCAATCAATCACTTTTCTCAGAACGATCAGAGAGGGTTTTTCCCTTTTCATTTGAAAGACAAATGTCTGATTTGCATTTACCTCTTCAGAATATGCCATAGAATTGTGTTTTGTAACTCACTATTCTGAATGCTAACAAATGCCTTCCTTCCCAAAATTTTACCCACAGATTTTCTGTGCCAGTCAATTCCTGAAGATATAATGGGATTTTCAGAAACAATAACAGAAGACAAGCCCTTTGGGGGCATACCAAAAGCAAATGTTGGTCAGCAGTCTCTTCCCAGCAGGGACCAGCCTGCCCAGTACAGGGCTCCTGAGGACCAAAATGGACCCTGCAACAAAGATTCCCTATGCTGCTGCTGTTGTTTTTTTATCATGCATTGTCTCACCTTACCTATGCACTCAACTTTGATAAACACTGATCAGTCTAATGTGATGGGATCACAGTTCACTATGCACCAAAAAACTGAATTAAGGTTGGGATGGGTTTAGATCCCACAGAAAATCTATGCTGATGCGAGGGATTTCTGTCAGTGGAACAGGACTCTGCTTTCCCTTTCATCCCTAAATGACCCCTTAATGCTACTCTGGAGACACTTGATAGGGTCCAAAAGGATCCACAAGAATAGCATGTAGGAGGGAGCTGGAGGTGTACAGAAGGAAGGTACAGTTGGTGGAAATCCGCCTGCTTCAGTCCATTGAAATGTCCCGCAGGGTCCTATGTGTGAGGGTAGCACTCCCACAAACCTAGTTCATCATATCACATTTTACCAAACAAGTCAGCTTGCTGAGATGACTTCACCATATGCCAATTGCATGAAAAAATGGTTATGTGAATAGCCCCTTTGTGTGTGATAGAGGTTCGAGCCAAGCAGACTGTACTGTATTTGGCATCTCCAGTAACAGTGTTGACAGTCTGTGTCATGCCCTATGTTATTTGAACACAGAGAAACTGTGTTTCAAGCTGAACCCCTCCACTATTGCACTTGGCTGGAAACTGAATGTCCTCCTGAATCTGTGCAGTTGCTGTGTCAGCATCATGTCAAAGTATCTTCAAAGCATCAGCCTCAAAAACCCTATCAAGTTGGATATACTGCTGCCTAGGTGGTAATGAGCATGATATATCAATTCTTGATTAAGGTGACACAGTGTCAGATAGGAGTTTGTCACATCACATGAATGGGTGGCAAAGTTACATGATGGGGGGGACTACAACAGGTATTTCCTGCACTAAATATCTGTAGATATACAAGTATAGAAACAGACATGGTCATATGGGTGTTGAACAAAAAGGTAGAAAGACCTGCCACTAAAGGTTTGCCCGGTTACTTCAGGATGGCTAAAGGTATATAATCCAGCAACCTTTGACAAGGAGATCTTGGCTTGATCAGAGCTTGAATAGAAAACCTCTTGGGAACACTTTGAGAACTTTTAAGGAAGCAAGATGGATCATAAGTACAGTAAATAGTGTGTGAAATTCAACCTCCAGCTAATCTAGTGTGCCTCCTTGATTGGCCATATACCCTCAGGCACAGTCCTTGTGACTCTTCAAAGGAGCTACCAAGACTACATTGGTAGCTCCTTTGCAACACTGTTCATTCAGTTGCTGAAACTGCACCTCCCCCCCTTGAATATTTGTGAAATTCCATAAATCACAGCAGTTCAGCAAGTTACTACAGCAAATTCACAGTTGTTTGCCATGTCCTACCTATGCATATGAACTCAAGAGGTTCTGGCTGATAAAGTCTCTGTGAAAAAGGTGGACTATAAATGAAAGTAAACAAAAATATTTTTTGTATTCTTCCATTTTTATTTTTGCCTCCTAGTAGACGGATGGCCCCTGAGGTGTTTAAAAAATTAGAAGATAAGATACATCATCACTAATTTAAGTTAGACCTTAAAACAATTAATTAAACAGTTATCTTAAAATAATACTCACCAACAAAACGTTTCACACCTGATCTTTCTCTGCACAGGTACAATATCATTGTGTGAAGAAACCAAAGCCCTGTTATCCTAACACTTTATCCACATGTGTGCCCAGGAACTTCACCTGACCATTATACGTCGTCTTTGACTGAAGGGGGAGAAACAGTGATAAAGGTGGCAAATGCAAACATCCTATTCCCATAACTACTTGATACATTCAGTGTACAGTGAAGAGGAAAACTGGACTCTGTTATTTCCTGAGCCCTCCCACTATGGTTTGTTATTGTTCTTGGATAGGGAAAGATCATGCCAGTCTGGGTTTTTGGAGGACTGTCTCTTTTCACATGTCCAGATGTGCCAACTACAGTCATTAGACCACCCATCTATTGGCTATCCTAACACTTAGGGTGGGGGGGGCTGTCTAGCATCAAACAGTCATGGCCTTTCTCATCATGGCTCCAACTCTGTGGAATAGGCTGTTTGAAGAAGTAAGTCTCCCCACTCCTTGAAGATGTTCAGGTGGTACTGCAAGGCCTGCCCTGTTTGCCAAGGCTTTCGAGGAGGTTTGAACAGCAGGTTTATTTTTAAAAGGAAGAAGGGAGAGATTTGGGGCCCTCTATTTATCTTTAGTTGTACCTGAAAGTGTACAACCACCTTGAGCAATGAGGGAAGCTGAGATATAGTTTAGAAAGTTATAATAAACTAGCAGCAAGGCCCATTGAGGGAAATGCCTTAGCAAAGAGCGGGGAAGGAAGCATTTTCTCAAGCAATGGGCTTTACTGAGGTGATAGTAGGCATCCCCTTCGGGTGAGACGCTTCCCACCTAAGTTCTCCTGAGTCTGTATTTCTGCAGTCACCTCATTGGTCATTTCAAAGTTACTGTGCTCATTTCAAAGTACTGTCATTACATACAAGGCCTTTCATAGCCTTGTACCATATTTGCAAGACTGCTTCTCCACCTACATTATACAGCAACAACTTCACTCATCTAAATGTGTCTTCTGTAGGTACCACCTTGCCAATGGTCAACAACTGCTGCAGAAGTGCCTTCTCTGTAGAGGCAACCATTATGTGGAATGACCTGCCTGAGGATGTCAGGAAGGTTCCCACACTCCTGGCATTTTGTAAATAGAATAGCTCAGGAAGGCATTTTCATAAAGGAAATAGAGCTACATCATAACAGACTGCACCAGAAAAATGCATTGTGTAATATTTTCTATTTGTGTAATACCAGGTTCTGCATCACTTATTATGTCATGCTTAATATTTATGCTTTGTTCAGATGACAGCTTTGTTTCAAATATTTTGATATCCCAGTCCTATCGTGTTTCTTATTAGATGTATCATCCTATTGATTGCATTGGTGTGCATTGTGTAAACTGTTTTGAGTCTCAGTGAGAAAGATGAACTAAAATAATGTAGAATAAAAATGTAATAAAAATAGGAAGGAAGCAAGAAAAGGAATGTCAACACAATATGGAATCAATGTGTTAGTCTCCTATATCTGAACACCAGATGCAGTATCTTCAATAAATTCTGTTCTTGGCCTCATGTATTACCAATGCAATATGCCACAAATAAAAAAAAATCAGCATGATGCAAACCATATGTTGTCAAAGGAAAGCACAATTGGAGTCCTCCTTAAATATCATTACCAGATAACCAAGAATTGGTCTGATCAATTCTATCCATGCTTATGCAGAACTAAATATCATAAAGCCCTAATAAGTACACATGGGATTATAGAGAACTTTCCTAAGAGTTAACAAGTTAACAAGAGTTATCTAATTCTGATCAATTTAACATTAGTGGTAGATTCTGCATTTTATTTTACAAAATTGGTTAATGTTACTTATTCTGTTACTTATTCTGCTGGATTTGGATGCAAATTGTAGGATGACAAACTTTAATGTTTAAATTAATCAGGAACAGCACCTCAAAAAGGAAATGATATTGTCACCTGGGTAATATGCAAGTTTATTGAAATGCAGTTGATTCATTAAAAGGTAGATAATTAATGAAGCTTAAATTCTTTAATCAATTGATAGTCTAAGTAATTTAGAGACATTATATCTGAAGGTTATCTCTAATAGTGCAGCCGTCCATATATACAAGATTAATTCCACCTCCTCAGACTCTGCTGAAGAAGTAAACCTTTACAAGCCATATTACAATGGTTACCAAAGCAACAAAAAGCCACAGCCACAAATTTTTAATCTAAATCCTCAAATTGAGGGGTGTCTAAGCTTGTGGCTATGTTTCAATCCATCTGAAGCACTGTTAATTTTGTAAATGGTGTCTATGGCACTAGGAATAGACATTAATGACTGGCTTGGATGCAGTTTCAGAAATTCAGTGGAATCTGGGAGTGCAGAGTGTGTTTGACACTTTCCAATCGCATTCACCAGTCGTTCAGAAATTGGATTCTAGCCACTCTGAAAGAGGAATAACTACATAGCTCTAGTCACTGGGAATGCCTTGGTATCATTGTAAGGCAGTTCTGAACTTTCGATTCCACTTTCCTGTCAGCTGTAATATGACCTACACCAGGATAGACAGTGCAGAAGAAATAGGCTTACTTGGCAGTGGCTACTGTCACCAAGGATAGGTTTAGGCCAAATCCCAAAGGGATCCAGGCCCTCAGGCAGAAAAAAAAATGATGTCCAAACACCAGCTACCTAAAATCTTTTCAAGTAAAGATAGCAAAGATTGAAACTGGGCCCTTCTTCATACAAAGAATATGCTTGACCAGGTAGACTGTATGTTTGAGCAGTATCTCAAATTTGTTTTGAATTTATCCTTGTGATTTCTGAATCTCCAGTCAAGTCTTTTTGACAGTGACTTCAAAAAAGATAGCCTTAGGGATTCTGTCCAGTGACATTGCCAAATGTCCATTCCAATGAAACTCAATTTGGATGAAAAAGCATTCCAGCCCAGAGACACAACACCAATTAAGAACTTTTTTTAAAAAAAAAGATTTCTACAGATTAAGCTTCAGTATGTGGTGATCTCACATGTGGCTTCCACAAATCACTGGTGGACTTTATCTACTATTCACCAATCCATTCTCAGGAAGTGAGCAACCAAGAAATGCTTCCTTTCTTGTTAAAATTGTAGGAAAGTGTGCTATCTCTGTATATAGGTGAGTATGTATGTGGATATGGGGGGAAGCTGCACAAAATACCTTTGCAAGTTTTTTTTTCTGCTTGAGGCAATTCTTTTCCAGATCATGCACTGAGAGATATCTGTTCATGAATCATGCCACTACTTTAAGATGTCAGAATAAATGGATGATCCTTTCAAGTGCTGCCAATCCATGCTGCTTACTAACATCACCAGGGCACTGGATTTTGCTTAGCACAGTTGTTCATAAATCTTTTGTGAGGAGGACCATCCAGAGAAATTTTGTCACTTGTTTGTATCAAAATGGCATCTGGGTGTCAGGTAAGTAGTATGCATGCTGTGTCTCACTAAAAATCCAAACTTTCCCAATTCTCATTATATTACTAAATTTGGAAGGCAGGGTGCTATCTTAGGTTGGAGGGAGTTCCTCCAGTTTCTTCCAATTTAAGTAATTGTTTCATTTAAGGAAGATCCATTTAGAAGAAGAACTGCTTTTTATACCCTGCTTTTCTCTACCTTTAAGGAGTCTCAAAGCAGCTTGAAATCACCTTCCATTTCTTGTGAGGTAGGTAAGGCTGAGAGAGTTCTGACAGGACTGTGACTAGCCCAAGGTCACCCAGCAAGCTGCATGTGGAGGAGTGGGGAATCAAACCCAGTTCTCCAGATAAGAGTCCACCACTCTTAACCACTATTCCATGCTGGCTTGGGTTGGAGGAAAATTTGAGGTCAGATTCAAAATTTGTTCTATGAAGTGACTGGGTACAGGCCAAAATCTGTACCATGCTGCTGGAGAATAATCAGAATTTAAACCACAGGATGATATTCACGTGGACAAGTTGCTGCTGATTTACTGCTGGAACAATGGGTATATGGCCCCTATTTAACAGGTGGTAGTTCCCCAGTGTGTACTAACATTAACATAGTGACTATGCTTTCTCTTATTCTATTTTTAGTGCACTGTGGTCAAGATCGGCCAGTAAAGCAAGGTTGAGATGAATTGAAAGAAGCAAATGATGCATTGCAGCTAAATTTATTATCATCTAGTTCTAATTGTAATTAGATATGATATGAACATGCAGAGACAAAACCCTAGCCAAGCAGACAGTTGTGATATTTATACAGTCAATTGATCAAATAATCCAGTTCTATCTGCAGCGTAAACTATAGTAATGCTTGAGATTATAGTATCTCATTTCTAGATATAGTGAAAGGAAATTCTCTAGGAAAATCTCTCTGTTATCATAAAACGATTGAACCGGTTGTGACTTTCAGCAGAATGTCAAAACAAGATTGTCTAAATTAATGTAGCTGTAAAATGACTCAGGGAGCAGTAAATCGTTGTGTGTCACCTAGTCTCATCTCTCTGCGCCCAGGGACATCTTCTAAAGCCATCTGGGTGGAATGGAGCGAAATCAACTTATATCAGAACAGTCAGACTCCATATTAAGTCCACAGAGATATGATCTACAGTGTCCACTGCAGCCAAAGGAAGAAATACATACTCTAATAGATACATCTTCAGATCCTCTGAAGATGCCAGCCACAGATGCAGGCGAAACATCAGGAGAAAATGCTACTGGAACATGACCAGACAACTTGGAAAACCCACAGCACCCTATACTCTATTATCTTGATTCTATACATATTACACAAAAAAGTAGAAATGAATGCAGATCACTGTGTTAATGGCTCATAAAAGCAGAGGCCAGAAAAATGTCAATCTGGGGTGTTGTGTGGTTTCCGGGCTGTATGGCCGTGTTCTAGTAGCATTTTCTCCTGACTTTTCACCTGCATCTGTGACTGGCACCTGACTGGCATGTCAGTTTGTTTTTGTTCTTCGTCCTCCTGACTTTAGAAGAACTACATTTGATTTTACCATATATTTTCACTCCACTTCATTTGCGAATACTACATTTTTGTGCACATTCTACTGGCTGAATGAGGCCCCATTCATGAAAATGGGTGCTGCATGCACTTTCTGTTCCTCCCCTAATCCAGCAATTGGGACAGCATGCATGCAGACATGTCAGAAAGTTAGCTTTAGCACTGATCAGCTGTTCTGCAAAGAAAAGAGGTAGATTACTTAATTCCTCTTCCATTCTCAGTGAGTGCTTGTACAAACTCATTGGATCAAAGTTGATTACTGGGTTCAAACATGTGGACCTCAGTTCAGAGACTTATTTTCTTTAACAAATAGTAAGGGCTGAATCAACTGGGTCTACCACTAACCTCTAAACCAAAGGCATACATAAGAAATGTACCTGTGGGGTGATTTCCTTGTTCTTTCTACTGCTGGAAGAAAAAGCTGGCAGGCATTGCCAGAACGTGAGTAGGACACAAGCAGGCCTTAAGTGGTAATACTGAGAGTACAATGGAAAGGGTCTCTGCAGGTGACTGTAACAGCTGCAAGAACCAACTGCTAGCCACTACAATCCCCCGGAGACTTTTTACTTTGTGAAGGTTTATTCCCATGCTCCTGTAGAATGGGCCTCATGTAATTTTTTTTAAAAATGTAGCATTTTGTATGTGTATTTGTTGTACTGCTATCTTGGGTGAGTATCATGGGCTTGAAATCAAAAGCTCAGAATAAAATATGACATCAGATCACAAAATATTTCATTCAAGAAAAATTCATTTATTTACGCTTCCATCAACAAACTCTCCATCAGCATAAAATAGTCAGGTGGTTATCTCCCCTCCCCACATGGAAAAATACAGCCATTTTCAACCTGCTGTGTATTGTAGGAGAAACAGCAAATCTCCAGCTGAGAAGCACAGACGTGTCGGAAAACGACTGTATTCTTTGTTAATTTGCAGGTTTCGCATCAATTAAAATGTTGTGATGTAGTTGTTCATGTTTTATAGGTGAGCAGAAACCAATCATCCTGTAAGAAAAGCCTCAATTTTAGTGTAGATTTTCTCCTTTTTATACCCCCAAATGACAAAATCAATTCTATTTCCATTTCTTTTATTTAAGAGGTAATTCTGCTGAAAGCTAATATTACTCACTTTAATTATAATATTTATTAATGTTAATATTAATGTACAATTTGTCCTAGTGTATAAGAAAATGCAGCCAATTAATGTTCAGCAGCATGATCGTGGATAGTTGTTTTGTCTACAGCCTGACTATAATATCCGATGTGTAGCCACTCACTTTTTCTGCACAGTTTGACTGCCTTAAACTAAAAATTAAGATTGGGCTGTGAGCAATTCTAATGGATCTTAATCTATCCATGAATGGTGCTTACAGTTGAAAAAATGACAGCGGATAGGAAAAAAGAAAGACCATCTTGTTGTTCTTGAGTGACCCCTTTCACTCCAAAAGATAGGTCTTATCTGCTCTGGGCACTGCAGAAATGAAATGAAACAAAATGAATTACAGTGCACTCTCATTTATCCTAATGGCCTGGGGGACATCCAATCCTTTCCAGTTTGTGGGGTAAACAGGGACATGTTTACATAAGGATGCATCACACCAGTTATGGCACAATCCACCAGGCATACAACAAGCATCCAGAACTAGGACCTTTTGATCTGCTGTTTATTTTATGGTTTTATTTCTAGCACAGAGTGACTGGTCTGTCTGCAATTGCATGATATGGTGAACAAAACAAAGGCAAACAATCACAAAACAACAAATTTGTATATAATAAATTCCATACCAGGAAAAGAATATCAGCTGGGAAAGCTGCAAAACAGTTCATACAAATCCAATTCTCAAAACACTTGATGTAAAACAAAGATTTTGACTCACCTAAGTAATGATATATCCTAGTGTCCCTGAACCTTCAGGAATCAGCACAATTCAAAGTGTGGGTTGTTATGTTTAATGGCTTGGGACTAGCGTACTTGAAGGACCATTTCCTCCCATGTTGTCCAGCTTGGCAGATTAAGATCTGCCTCTGAAGCCCTGCTCTCTGTGCCCCACATTTTCAGAAGAGAGATGGGCGACAACCAGAGTCAAGGCTCATTAATTAATCAATAAACACTACCTTAATAAAAAATAGTGTGATTACTACTATCAGTACTGGCAGAAAATACTGAAGAATTACTGACATTACTGTTGAAAGTGCCAAAGCAGGATTATAACTGAACATCAAGGAGACAAAATTAATGATGACTGGAGATTTATTCAACTTTTAAGATGGACAATGGATTGACTCTATAAAGCAAGTCACATCCCTCAATTCGCAAGACCCGAGCAAGGCTGTTAGTAGGACATTTTGGAGGACATGGATTCATAGGGTCTCCATGAATCAGAAACCACTTGATAGCACTTAACATGCAACTTTACTATCAGTAACATCAATTATTATAATACAATATATGTGAATGTTTTGAGGTGGACACTATGAAGCGCAAAAAAGAATGAAAGTCATTTCAAGAGGATATAAAATCAAAGTAAAGTAGGCTGGACAGCCCAGTGGCACAGAGTTGTAAGATGTAGTACTATAGCCCAAGCTCTGCTCTTGACCTGAATTTGATCCCTATGGAAGTTGGTTTGAGGTAGATGGATTAAGGGTGACTCAACCTTCCAGTAAAATAAGTCCCCAACTTGCTGGGAGTAAAGTGTGGATGACTGGAGAAGGTGGTGGGAAACCACCCTGTAAACATAGTCTTCCTACTCGTAAATGTTGAGATGTGACATCCCACCCATAGGTCAGTCATGATCTTGCTCAGGGGACTACCTTTTCCTTTTAAAAAGTAGATTGGATTTGATAATGCCAGTATAATGTATTGGTTAATGTGTTGGCCAAGTGAGTATTGGATTACAATCCCTTCCAAACTGTGTAATACTAACAGAGTTACACCCTTCTAAACTCACTTCAATTTACTTAAAAAGATGTCGATCTACTTAGGATTGCTCTGCAAGGGTTGCTGTGTCAGTCTCTGACTTTCGCCACATCACAGAATTGTTAGGAAGTTCTTGAAGGAAGGGCACAATTTTCTAAAAAGTAATAACTCGATTGGCTATAAATGCAGCATCTGTAATGAGCAACTGGAGAAAAATGTTTAGCATTTATATAGGTTTTTAGAGTAATTTTACATACTACTGCTTAAATCCTATGACTCTCTTGTTAAGTCTCCCTTCAAGGGAGATTTTTTTTAAATAGAGAAAGTCTTCTGCTGATGAAGGAAATATTTCTTTGTTGGTGGAATAGAGTCCAAGGATCTGTAGGACAGACCTGGCTAGGACTAGCTAGTGAATTTATGTTAGAAGCAAGAACAGAACTAGTTCACACACACATGCACTGCCTTTCTACCATGCACCTAAAGTAGTTTATGATTTAAAGATCTGACCATGAGCCCCCCCCCCGCCCCCCCCCAAAGGAATGTAAAGGAATATAAATGGGAAATCAGAAAATTCAAGTATAAATTCCTAGGTATGAAACACAGTTTGTTCCATAATCACCAGAAGGAAAATGGCTGTAGCAGGAAACAATACAGGAAGGATAGATGGAGACAAATGACGGCTGATCCAAAACAGGTTTGGGAGAAGGTCTTGCTACTTCTGCTATGGTTGCCAAATCTGGGCTGGGAAATTCCTGGAGACAAATCCTGGGAATAGTGGATTTTGGGAAGGAGAGGGAGCTCAGCAGGGATGTGATGCCATAGAGTCTGCCCTATGAAAGTGCCATTTTCTCTAGGAGACTGGATCTTTGTAGTCTGGAGATCAATTGTTATTTCAGAATTCCAGTCCTTATCAGGAGGTTGGCAACTCTAGTTTCCCATCTCCACTAAATCCTAATAATACATTCCAGGGAATAAACCCTATTGAATAAAACAAGGTTTATTTCTAAGTAGACCTGCTTGGGCTTGCTCCCTTTACACATTATAAAAGGGTTCAGAGTAAACTAAGGCCATTTCCGCATGGCCACGCTGGGGGGTGCATTGGCGTATACAACGCCGACACATACACCCCGGGACCGTTTGCACGACCATAAGGGCAGGGAAGACGGTGCAGCGCTGCGCCGTCACCTTCCCTGCGACCTTCCGGCGCATCGCTCAGGCCAGGGAAACCCCCCCCCCTGCCCTGCGCGACAGCTCTGGAGTCGCAGGGCAGGGGGGAAGCATAACCCCAGGCGTAATGCGATGCTACCGGAAGGCGAAAGAAAATACGCGTCGATCGGGAAAGGCGGGGGATGGCACCTTCCAGCCGCTGCCGTTCGCACGGCAGCAGCTGGAAGTCGCTGTTTCCAGAAAACCTCGCTCGGGGAGCGAGGTTTGAAAACAGCGGCTTCGCACCACTGGGGGGGAGCGAGGGCAACGTGGCTGCGATGCAGCTGCGCCCCCCCCATGTGAACAGCTCCCTAGGGACAGCGTTTTTGCCGTTCCTAGGGCGCTGTAAATGGCCCGTGCGGAAAGGGCCAAAGAAATGTGATTCCTGTATCTGGAAAAGCCAATATAAAAATAGCAGCCCATGTTTCTAATCTATTCTAATCTATTCCCAGTCTTCCAAAGAACTCAGTTTTGCTGGAGATATGCCTCCCAAAAGCTTCTCACTCTGACTTCATCATGACAGAATAAAATGTCACATAAAGAATCAGTAGGAAACAGTGGCAACTATATTGTTATTCTGAAAGTAATGTAGGCCTCTTCTTCTGGCCTAATAACAAAAACAAAGAAAAACTGATATGGTTTTCCTGTTTGGGGAGATTTATTTTATTTATTTTTTGACACAGAAAACACCAGTTACTGCTGCACTGCATTATTGTACACTATTTGCCAGAAATCAAGGCAGGTTATGCAATGCCATAGTGCTTTGTATTCCATGGCATAACAGAAGGTGGCGTGATGTGGGGCGGCCAGGAGTGTAATTGTTCTGCTTGAGCCGCATGAGGTCAGGAGGAATTTAATTAGTTTCTCATAACGAAGCTTTGTGTGTAATGTCAGATGTATGCTTAGAACTTTGAAATTCCTACCTTCCGTTGCACAAGATCTGCCTTCAAAGGACAATCCAAAAATGCTCCCTGAGGAAAACCAGAGTTCTAGGACCTTTATTTGGCAGCGCTAAGCATTTATTTATTCTAAAATTTGCATTCAACTTTTCTTCAAGAGCAAATCAAGGTTACAAAATTAAAGGGTACACAAGATTCATAAAAGCAGAAATAGACATAAAGATAATAGCAAGACGATTAATAACAATATAGTATTTGTACAGTTATTTTAGAGTTCAAAGCACCCTAAAAGACAGGCCAGTATCACCTCGATATTACAAATGGGATACTAGTAATGGCTCCCTTAACTTTGCTAAGGGGTGGCAACTATGAGGCTGAGAGACAGTGGCTTACATAAAAACCAACTAGTTCATTTTATTTTTTGTTTACCTTTCTCACTGAAGCTCAAGGCGAATTACAAAATTCACTATGCAATATGAACAGTGTGGCATACATTAAATGTTATAGTAAAATTGGACTGTGCAAAGTTTGAATCCAAACCTTGTCAGTCAGTAGCTAAGCCGAGATTTGAATCAACTGCTGGCCAGACCAACTCTCATCCTCTTAGCCACTATCCTACATCAACTCCCTGCAGTGGTGAGAAACATAAAATTTTAAATGTAACGATTGAAAATAATAAATTGTTTCTGTGGGCTACCATTAGTCATTCCACAGACACAGAAATGAGCCTGAAAGGTGGATTAGGGATTGCAAGCCTGATTTCACAGGCTGAAGTTTCTGTCCACTGGATCATGCTGGCTTTCGTAAATGACACAGACAATAAGATCTTATGAACATAAGAACTGCCTTCTGGGATCTGACCTAATACACTGTATTTCCAGCACCAGCCAGCCAGTCAGCCCTATCCCTACGGACACTCAAATGCAGGCCCCAAAAGAGATATCCACCCTCAGTTGCCCCCAATAGCTGGTCTTCCCGGGTGTCCTGTTTCTGTATCTGGACTCACTGATAATCCTGTTCTTTATACATCTAATCCTTTAAAAATATTTTACCATTAAATATGTTTTATGCTTTGTATATCTTTCCAAGTAAATTTCCCAGTGAAGCATCAATATCTGACTTTGGTATCAGCTAATGTGGGAGAAAGAGGTATAGGGACATAATTGACTGAAACTCCAGAACATTAGTCCTAAACAATCAAGTTTGAAAAAGCAAGGTAGTTATCACTTCATAGTTAATCTAGCTTCATTAAACCCGGCAAGAACTTTTCCATTAACTTCAGTGTGATATGGATTGTGCTTAGTAATTTAGATACAAAACTACAAAGATTCAGTACAGAGGGGTTAGGCCCCCTGGAACAGCCGTAGGTTGTGACTGGCTTTTTTACAAGGTTGCTGCACTTTATTCCTGATGTTAGGGAAATTTCAGCTGCAAAAAGTCTTTATGTATCATAATATAATTAAACCAATGAACCAGACTGAGTCGAAAGAATTTGTACATCAATGATGCACTAAAGGTAGAGGTAAAATGAGGAACAGTGAATGACATACATTGCCCTGAGCTCCTTGGTATGATTAAAAAAGAAGTACTAAACAGACACATGGAAAAGTTATGAGGTGAATTTCATTTTTATAATTAAACATTTTAATATAATTTATTATTGACAGCCCAATCCAGATGGCGGGGCAGAATGGCTGTAAGAGGCAATGTGAGCTCACGCTAACATGTTTGCTCTCCTGGCCAGTGTGTCACTTACACCAGCTAGGAAGGCAAAAAGGGAAGTGGGCAGATGCCAGAGTCCTGTGGTGCCTGACTTGACTTCGGCTGCTCCTTCCACAGTTGCCTAACTTGAAGGCTAGTGTGACAGGCTGGAAGGCAAAAGAGTAATTTATAGCAAATGTGTTTACCTTCAGAGTGTGGTACAGAAAGCCTAGGATCAAGGGAGCCAGCTGATTGGCTGTGGCCTCTTGCACTCTTATTGGCCAAGTAACTGGATGACGCAGAGAGGGGGGAGGTTAGCTCTCTTGTCAGTACAATCTGAGAATGCTGGCAGTGGGGAGGATGTGTTGGCCTAGTGCACAGCGGAAGGACTAGGTGCCAACTCACCCTTGCTAGAACAGGAGGTAACTGCTTGCAGTATAAGAAAAAGAAACACTCAGACAGTAGATTTAGTTCCAACAGGAATACTTTATCTCTTGTTTCTCAAAGGAACAAAAATAACAATAACTATCCACTCTCTACTCTGACAACAATCTGAGCTCCGCCAACCTGAAGGTGAAGGAGAGGCAGTAATTGAACTTCGGGTATGCAGTCTTCTTTATATATAGTTTTATGTCCAGCAAATCATTGAAGCTAGATGATCTAATCATCCTGGCCTGTGACCTTTTCACTTCTGCTGGACTGTTACATGCCAATCACTGCAGACCCAGACAGAGAGTAAGGTCTCTCGGACCTTTACATAATTCTGCTGACTGTTACATGCCAATCACTGCAGCAGACCCAGACAGAGGAGGCTCGGAACCTTAGCACAATTCTGCTGACTGTTACATTCCAGTCATTCTAGACCAGCATATGACCACCTTTGCAATTTTCAATACATCCTGACACCCCTTCTCAAGTATCTGGTTGGAATGTTGCCCTCATTACATAATATTTACAAAACAAAAATAATTACAAACAAAAAAGTCATTCACATTATTTACACCTTTCATATGCTATAGTTAGTACATAGTCAGTACACAGAGTTACTTTATTTCACTCACTTTGTACAGAGTCCTTGCCAAATTAGCATCTGCTAAACCCAAACCAAAACTTACCAAAGTCATTATGTTTTTTGTATTGGTAATGGCTTTGTTAAGATGTCGTTGGCTACATAGGTTTACGCAGATGATTCACAGTACTGCAACTTAAATCATATTTGACTGTATCAGTTCGGTTTTACATTTTGGAATTTCACAGCTAAGCATACAAGTTTAGTACGACTTTTGCTGTCTTTCGCTCTCCGCCATGGCTATACATGTCTGTGAGTCTTCAAAAAAAAAAACTGTTATAGGTTGTTCACATTTTCTCCTGCCATAGGTCTTTTAGCAACTGCATAACCCATTGTAGCTCATTGCATGCCTCATTAAGAGCCGCATACTCTGCCTCAGCAGTTGAAGTGGCAACCGTTGTTTGTTTCCGAGATCTCCAACAAATCGGATGGCTGCCATATTGCATATAATAACCACTCACTGACTTACATCCTGAGTCCTCTGCAAAT
Source organism: Sphaerodactylus townsendi (assembly GCF_021028975.2). Lineage (NCBI taxonomy): Eukaryota > Metazoa > Chordata > Lepidosauria > Squamata > Sphaerodactylidae > Sphaerodactylus > Sphaerodactylus townsendi. The sequence continues at coordinate 49,949,093 of NC_059425.1, read as the reverse complement.
GAGCTGTCCGCATACACCACTAAGTCCTTGTTGTTTTGGTTAGAAAAGTGTAAACCATAGTTAGCAGTTCCCTTCAAGTAACGAATACTCTTTTTAGCCCCTGCCAGTCTTTCTCAGTAGGTTTTGCAACTGTTCTACTTAATAAACCTACAGCAAAAGCTATGTCTGGTCTTGTCCAGTTAGCAATGTGCAGCAGGCTGCCAATTAAGGAACGATATAGGTCTTGCCTTTCAAATGCTTTGCTGTTATCTTGCTTACAAAAATCAGCCACCATTGGGGTTTGTGCCACTTTGGCATCTTGCAGACCAGCTTTTTGTATGACACCCTCTATCTTTTGTTTTTGTGTCAGAAACACATCCCCTTCTTCAGATTTACTGACTTGAATACCCAGGTATTGCTTTAGATACCCCAAGTCTTTCAGCTTAAAGTGTTTACTCAACTCAGTGTAAAGTTGTTTGATTTGGTTGTCTGTTTTTGCAACCACACAGAGATCATCAACATAAATCATCAAAATGATACATTCATCACCAGTACCTCTGGTATATATACAGGCATCGGCCACACTTTGGTCAAATTTCATTTCACATAATGCTTTGTGTATGCACCTGTTCCAACATCTGGCTGACTGTTTCAGCCCGTACAAAGCTTTGTTGAGCTTATAAACTTTACCACCTTGTTCATGCTCATAACCTGGTGCTTGTTGCATGTATATGGTCTCTTGCAAATCTGCATTTAAATAAGCTGTTTCAAAATCAAAGTGCCTCATTTTAAAGTCTCTTTGCTCAGCCAGAGCAATCACTAATCTCATGGATTCTGCCTTTGCAGTGGGTGCATAAGTCTGATCATAACTGTCAAACTTTGTTTGAGAGAAGCCTTGTGCGACTAATCTTGCTTTATATTTGCAAGTCCCATCGGGCATAGGTTTACGCCTGTATACCCATCTTGCACCTATGATCGGCTTATCAGTAGGTTTATCAACAATGTTAAACACTTTTAAGTTCACCAAGGATTCAAACTCATTGTCCATAGCCTGATTCCATTTTTCCTGTTCCTCAGGTGGACATTTCAACATATCATGGAAACCTTGTGGTTCTGTCCCTAATTGGCACACTCTCACTTCTTGTACCATAAACCTTTTTTGGTGGTATGCCTTTATTTGCTCTTTCTGATCTGCGTGGTATAGCTATTTCTCCAGTTTGCTCCAGCCCCTCCTCTCCCTGGCTTCCTTCCTGATCACTATCACTGTTCTGTTGTTGCTTAAGGCTCGGAGCAGATGTGTGACCTTGAACAGGGAGTGGGGGTTGTGTGCTGTCACTAGGTACTGTGTCATGGCTTACTGGTGGTAAGAACACTTCAGAGTTTTGATGCACATGTTCCCAACCTGTATGCTTTTCAAAGTTGGCACTGCGTGAGATAGCAATTCTTCCATGACCCAATGAAAATCTATAGCCTTTTGGTATTCTGCGCGATATCCTACAAAACGCAGTCTCTGCCATTTCTTTTGTCCTTTTTTTTCCGTTGCTGTCTGGGAATGAGGACGTTAAGGCAAAACTCCCAAATATTCTAAGGTGTTTCAGGGAAGGCCTTTTGCCAAACATTCTGAAAAATGGTGTTTCATTGATACTTGAACTCCACAACCTGTTTATTACATGTGGCAGCTAAGACAGCCTCTCCCCAGAAATGGAATGGAACCTTGGCATCATTTATCATGCAATCCCGCATTGTTTGAAGAATGCCTAGTCTCCTCTCAGCCACGCCATTTTCAGCCGGGCTGAATGGATTTGTTCTCCTGTGGCTAATACCTTTCTGTGTCAGCCATGTTTGGAATTTGTTCCCCATGAACTCACCGCCTCTGTCAGATTGCAGGCAAGCCACCTTGTGAGGGAACCTCCGTTCAATCATTGAGACCCATTCCTTAAACCTTGTAAAGGCTTCATCCTTAGATTTCAACAGCAAGCAGTAAGAATATCTGCTATAATCATCAATCAGCAGAAATATATATCGTGCACCCCCTTCGCTTGATTGGAAAGGACCAGCTAAGTCTGCATGGACTAGTTCAAAATGGTCTTTCCATTTGTCTGTAGCTCTTTTTGGGGATTGGATAGGATTTCACCTTAACCCCACTACAGACTGAACAGTCTAGGAATGCTTTGCAAGGCTTTACACTCAAATCACATACTTTTGCCAACTGCTTGATGGTGGCAAAACTTGCATGTCCTAGGACTCTGTGAAGATAGTGCACACAATCATCATGCATAGGCTTATTAGCTAGACTTGAAACATTCATTACATTTTCATTTTGCCCTTTATCAGTCATAACATACATTTTGTCGCAGAGTGTACCTTTTGCACACTCTATGTCATTCTGCCATACTGTACAACCCTGTCTATCAAATATAGTTTTGTACCCTTGTTCAGCTAAACTTGGGACGCTCAACAAACAAAAATCCAGTCCAGGAACACACAACACATTTTGCAACTTTTTACCTAGGCATGGTATGTAGGCAGTTCCTTGCAGCGTAACAGCAGCTGGTGATCCATCGACCACGCGGACATGCTTCACACTTGCCTTGGACTCCTCAGTCAATAGGTGATGAGCATTTACGACATGCTCTGAGCAGGCAGAGTCCAAGAGCCAGATGGGTTGGTTTCTCTGGACATCGGTTCTCAGCAATGCCGTCAAGTAGTGCTCCTTCTTTTCCCTCTTCCCCGTTGTCCTTTAGCTGGCCCCTTCTTCTCCCCCTTCTGTGGGCATTCTCGGAGAAGATGATTAGTAGAGCCACAATGGAAACAACGCCGAACTGCATATGACCTTGGACAGTTCAGGGAAAGCTGGGTTTCACTTTTGCCTCTGGAAACAGCAGGCTTCTCTCTGGCTGTGGCTTCAAGGCAAAACTCTCTTTGTTTCTGGAGCTCCAGAAGCCGTGCAGTCACATAGTCTAGAGTCAAATCATCTTCCTTTATGCTCTGCATACTATAGGACAAGAAAAATTGTCCCAGCTGTCATCTAGGGAAGATAGTACAATATATAAGGCCCCTATGCTGTTCAGTGAAAGTCATGCCTCTGTCTCTCCAGCTCGACGAATAGTGTGTGCGCGACTGCTGTTGGACATGGTTGACCCACATTTTCACCTCCTTTCAGCTTCCAAATTGTATAAACGTCTGGTCCATAGGATTTCACCTTGGAACCAGCAGTCTGCGTACTGGTACAAGGTCCTTCAACACCTTCCAGCAGTCAGAAGCCTTCTCAGCAGCCCGTAGATAGATGAGCTGGGAGTTTTCCACAGCCAACATTATGGACGCCTTGCAGCTCTGGCATCTGCCCTCTGCTCTGCTGCTGTGCCTGGGTCTGGGTGGGGTCTGCCGACTACAGCCCATAAATCTTCCGTGACGTATGAGAAAGCTCTGCATTTTCACACTCCTATGCTGAGTAGTTCCCTGCAGTCAGCCGTTCTAAAAGAGCAAACTGCACATGGTGGATGTCATCGTGTCACACTGCTACATTCTCGACACTCTCTAGCTTCAGTGAAGTTAGGGATACTGGGCTCCATAACCAGAATTGTTGGCCCTGAGTGCACAGCGGAAAAGGACTAGGGTGCCAACTCACCCTTGCTAGAACAGGAGGTAACTACTTGCAGTATAAGAAAAAGAAACGCACTCAGACAGTAGATTTAGTTCCAACAGGAATACTTTATCTCTTGTTTCTCAAAGGAACAAAAATAACAATAACTATCCACTCTCTACTCTGACAACAATCTGAGCCCGAACCTGAAGGTGAAGGAGAGGTACTGAATTGGGTATGCAGTCTTCTTATATAGTTTTGTCCAGCAAATCATTAGCTAGATGATCTAATCATCCTGGCCTGTGACCTTTTCACTTCTGCTGACTGTTACATGCCAATCACTGCAGACCCAGACAGAGAGGCTCCGACCTTTACAATTCTGCTGACTGTTACATTCCAGTCATTCTAGACCAGCATATGACCACCTTGCAATTTTCAATATCCTGACAGGATGGACTTACACCACCCTTTTGGGTGACATAGCTCTGTTTTCCCCTATGGAGGGCTTTTGGGCAACCAGGGAGGCTTTTTGTTTCTTCTGCATCCCCATACCACTGGAAAATCCCTTGGATATGCAATGTGGGCCAGCGATAGCACTGTCCTCAGTTGCCTTTGGGATCTGGATTGTGCTCTTGGTACATGTATATCAAATAAACTTCCCAGTGAAGTATCAATGGCCTTTTATGCTCTTGCATTAAGCACACATTCTCTTAGGTTGGTTTCTCAGTTATGCACTAATTTTGGCCCCTTTGGATGTCACCATGCTCGTAGAGCAAAGAAGCTCTGTGAAACCAAGCAAAGGGCAACTTTTCCTTTCCTTCATAGGGAAGGGGAAGGGAATTAGAATGTGTTACACTTCCTTTGGGTTTTCCAGCTCCTCCCCACCTTTCCCCACCCACACAACAGCTCTTCTGGCCAAGACTGAAAGGACTTTTTTTTTCTTTTTACATTTTCATTTCAGGTCTATAGATAATGCAGTAGAGCCATGAAACTGGCATGGTCTATTGCATTATCAATAGACCCAAGCCGGCACCACAAAACAAACGTGCACAAAAGCCCAATATCTGATCTTGGTATCAGCCAAAGTTGGGGAAGCAGGTGCATGGGCAGAAATGACAAAGGATATAGGATCCAAATAACCTGGGGAAAGTATCTGTTAAGGAGGACTGGTGCTTTCTTTCCAGTTTTATTCCAAATGAGGGTTTCACTACAGCAGATCCCTAACAATCATTGCATCATATACTGTTCAAAACGACCCAGAGTTGTACTCTCTGCTAAGTTCATTGGCTACAGACAAAGTCTATTGACTCTACTTAGTACTGTAAGGATAGAGTGGCCAGCTACAATATCTCTGTGGCACTGTGTTCATTACAACATTCCTCTTGTAACAATGGAAATAATATATAGCCATATCTAATGGTCTCTAAAGAAGATTCTAAGAACTGAATTGTGTAGTGTCTCTGTTTCATTGATAAGCATTTTCTAAAGCAAGGATCAAGGTGCAAAAATACCACATCCTCAAGTGTACTGAACTAAGATGACATCAAGTCAGGGGAAAAAAATAAGATGCCTCCTGGGCATGCTATCAATTAAAGCCTCATTTTAGGCCACTTGGTTAGAAATCCTAAACTTCACAGTAAAATTCAATAGCATAACAAGTAATTTGTCATTGGTCGAAGAAAAGGGGCTAGGGAGAAGATGGCTCCCTATCTATTCAAAGAGAGAGACTGCTGTAGCCAACTGGATTTATTTATAATAATATTATTTGGTAGCAAGGAACGTACTGTGGCTGAATGTAAAAAAGTATATATTTTGATGAGTGAAAGAGATTAAGAAAAATCAGGCAGATTTTGACAGAGAATGGTGTGTAAATGAGAGGCATTATCGAGCGGAATCTGGCAGCTCCATTTTTGTTATGGTGAAAAATATCAGTATTATTTACTAAGAAGATTAGGCCTGAATTGGAAGAGAGGCTGGTTGTTGTGTGGAGATTGAGATAAGATAAAGGATTTTACCTTCTATGCGCAAGCCAAATGCAATCCACACAGGACTGTTATCTCCAGCACCGGCCGAGCAGAGGTATATTAAGATGTACATTGTAATTACCAGTGGCAGGAGTAGATTTCATAAAGACTGTTTAAAAACCTACAAAAATTCTGTTCTTTAATATATGGCTTTGAAATTTTTTTCTTAGTTAATTGCAATAGAAAAAAAAATAAACCTAACATTTGAAAACGATTCTTGCAGGAACGCTTTTACAGTACAAGACAGTGTTTGTCTGATCTGTGCTTGTTTTACAGTTAGCTTCCTTTTGGCATTAAAGCAGAAGACAATTGAGACTGTTAGATGCATCCCTCATTTTCCTCACTTTATCCAGAATGCAAGATTAGCAAGGATTGAGGGAAAAGTGGGGGTAAATCCTCTTTCCATGCCATAATTAATTAGTTCCAAAAATGAGCAGCATGTTCACAAATCACTCGTGGACACTGCTGATGGATCCTACTCCCTTGTGTATTGTGATGGTGGTTGGTGAGGAAATTATTCTTGATACTTCAGAAGTGTGTAGTCCTGAAAGGCAAATCTCAAAAGTGTGCATGGATGGATACTTAGGCCAAAGTTTACCCATGGCTTGTGTGGGCACACTTAAACCTAAAACTGAGCCTGATAAGTCTTTGATCCTGATAATGTTGTCTATATTGTCTATTACATTTTTTCCTGCTCATCCTCCAAACCCTCACAATAATCCTGTGAGAAAAGTTAGACTGAAGGATTGTCTGCCCTGAGTTTCATAGCTGTTTCAGAGCTCCTTTCCCAGTGTACACCACGGCGGTTCAAACTTCTTGTTACATTGCAGTGGCTGAAGCCTTGTGAGATCTTGTCATTAAGAACACTACATATCTCAGTGGGCTAAGGTATACTCCATCAAAAAACTAATTCTTCTTGCTCCAAGTGTTTCTTGCTTCTTGCTCTAATTCTTCTTGCTTGCTTTGTTCACGTTTTGTCCACAAAAAAATAAACTGATTACAGACATAACAAATATAAGAACTTAAGAGGCATACTGCTGGATCAGCCCATCTAGTTCTGTTTTACACAGTGGCATACCAGATTCCCTGGTGAGCCAACAAACAAGACATAGAAGTGAACGTCTTCCCTGAAGTTACTTCCTAACACCAGTATTCAGGAAGTTACTACCACTGGACATGAAGGTTGCTTTATTTGTCTTGGCCACTATCCATTGACAGACCTGTCCTCCATGACTATGCAGAGGTGGAACAAGGGAAAACTCCCCCCGGGGCACGCCCACTGCACCCCTGCTGCAGCTCCGCCTGCCCCCACGCCACCCTGGAACACCCCCACCATGCCCCCTCCACAGCCTGGCTACGCCTCCACTGCAGCTCCGCCCGGGGCATCATGCCCCACCCCATCCCATTGGTGCTATGCCTCTGTGACTATGTATCATTCTCTTTTAAATCCATCTATGCAAGTAAGCATTACTACATCCATGAGAAGTAAATTCCACAATTTAGTTATTCAGTTTGTGAAGAAATACTTTCTTTTATCTGTCCTGAATCTGTTTCCCATCAACTTTATTAGGGGCTCCTGCATTCAATTATAATGGGAGAGAAGAATGTTCTCTCTATATACTTTCATCATGATATGGATAACTTTATAAACTTCTGCCATTTTCCTGCCATCTTTTTTTTTCTAAACCAGACTCTTCAGCCTTTAATCACAGGAAAGGTGCTTTAACTCTATTGCTTAGTTGTCCTTTCCTGGATTTTCTTCAGCCCTGCAATTTGTTTTTTGAGATAAGATCCCCATATTGGTATACATATGTGCTATCAAAATTCACTGTGATTACCTGCTATTTAGACCCTTGTTCTTTATGTTTTTGGAATTTCTGTATACCAACATGACTACCTATTCATTGTGCAAAAACATACATATCAAGGTTTCTTAAAAAGAACAAACTGAAATTTGATGATCACCTGTGCGAGATGCAATACACTGTATGTTCCAAGAACCGATTTCCTCAGCTGTTACAGCAAGAAGTGCTGTCTTTTTATCCAGAGAGTAACAGATCTTTTCAAAATCCATTAGCTGCTGATTCTGCTGAGCAGGCCTGAAATAACATTATTTGGTGTGTTTGTGGCCACCTCTCCAGGTATCTGAGGTGTCTCACAACAGGAGTTAAAACCATAGTAACAATTCAATCAAATAAATTCTAAAAAATAGAATCTCTCTCTGGGATCCCTGTACACAGGGCAGTATAGGATATAGTAAGTTACAAGATGCAGCTCACTATTATGCTCTTTCAGGTTTTATACTGTATTGTAATGTCTCAATCTTTTTTCCAAGGAACAAAGCACTTTTAGCCACAGCTTGTCTAAGGGATAGCTTTTTCCTTTTTGTATTTGAAGGAGGATTGCAGTACTGTGGCAATGTGGTGAAGTGGTTAAGGCATTCAGCTGGAATCTGGGAAACCCAGGTTAAACCCTACATTTTGCCTAAAGCTTGGTGGGAGAACCTTTTTCACAGGGTTGTTGTGAGGACAGAATAGGGGAGAGGATGTATACCTTGGATTTAGATTCTGGTTTGAAGACCTCTATGGACTGCATTAAGATGCTCATGTGAACCAAGGTTAATTGAATCAAACTTTGGTTTTGAGGGACACCTGAATCGAATATTGAGAGAAGTCTGGCAAATCATCTTTGCTGTCCCCAAGAAAAGTAAGGCCTCTAGAAAACAAAAAGTTTCACATGAACGAGCTTCTGCAGTTAAGTTATGATTTGAGTGAGATGGACCTGATTGCCTTACTGGATGGCATCATGACTCAACATGAGGGCTCTCAAGCTCCACTCACTGGAGGTTCAGAGGGTGTCAGTAGCTAGCAACACTCAATGAGAGTATTGACTCTGATATCAGTGTGCTGCCAGCCATTCAGCACATGTGAAATTCATAGCACTTCCATAGCAACATTCCATTACCACATTCATGTGAGTTGTGGCACCCACTGATAAGGGCTTATGACACCTTACCCTGTAATATCAATGTGCTGTCACTCTGCCAACAGATTGTCTCTCTCCTGATTTGCCCATGCTTGGACAGCTTCCATTGAACTGCCTACCAAGTGAGGGTAGGAGTCCTCAAAGGTTAGAATTGACTTTTAACAATGGGCATGTCAAATCATTTTATGTGTTAGAAACATTGTTTTTAAATATGTCTGTAGGCTGCACTGAGTCCAAATTTGATCAGGGAAGGTGAGATATAAATGCAATAAAATAAAAATAAATAAACCTTCAACTACTGCTCAGCCTACTTGTTCTCTGGGGGCATTCCATTCTTCAGAAAGTCATCCTGGCACCAGAACGATGTGATCCCCTCAGAGCTTTCCAAGCTCTATAATCCAGTTTGCACCACCAAGCTATAAGGGCTCCAGTAAAATGAAGCACATGTTCTCAGGTGGAAAGTGGTCATTGGCTGCAGTGAGATGAGGAACATGGAACATTCATGCGCTTCATCAAAGATTCCCTGTAAGAGGTCCTCTGCCTTTCAGAAATCAGTGCAACACATTTAGATGTGTACAGTGTTTTCCTTCCTAACAAAGCCATTTGAAAATCTATCACAGCATTCATAGTCCTCCTTTCTCAAAAGGCTCAAGGCCAATAGTGAACATACCTTTATCAATATTTGATTAATATTTGTAGGTCCTAGAGGCCAGCGAAATTTTTTAAAAATTTATTATTAATTTTATATACCGCCCTCCCCCTGAGGGCTCAGGGCAGTTCACAACAAGATTAAAACATACATTAAAACATAATTTAAATATTAATTACATAAAAACAGAACCCATTTAAAAATGTGGATGGCGTCTGGCTACCCCCACCCCCCCTCAATTTAAATCTAGCCCATAGGATGTAACTTGTCCATTCCTGATATCTGGGAAATCTGATGTGTAGCCAAGTTAAGCCAACCCATCACATTTATAAGATGGGGTTGTGGACTGGGGAGTGGTGGCAGTATGAAGCAAATAACATCCAAGCTAATCATAGTCCTCAATTGCTGCTGCCTGCCTTATTTAACAGGTAAAAAACACTGACTCTAGGATAAGTCTCTAGTACGTTTGGTGTGATAACACACGTCATGAAGTCGTCTTGGTCCTCTGTGTTGATATGATGCTACAGCAGAACATGAAAGACTTACACTTGTGAAGCAGAAATGTGATCAGATGCATAGTGTACATAATTCAGATGAACTATCCTAGAAATCTCAATCCCTTTTGTTATTTAATTTAGTATAGGTTATATTTGTGACAGCCTAAATAGTCCGGTCTAGCCTGCCTCATCAGATCTTGGCCACTGTTAGTACCTTGATGGGAGAGCACCAAGGAAGACCATGATTGATATGCAGAGGGAGGCAATGGCAAACCACAACTGCTCATCTCTTGCCTTGAAAACCCCGTAAGGTAGAACTTCATGCGGTTTCAACTTGACAGCACACAGTGATTCTTATGGATATTTGTATTCCTGACATTGGACATCTATTGGAGCCGTATCTTGTCCCCAACAACATGCTGGTTTCCCTTGTTCTTGGGTAAGAATGTGTGATCCACCTTTTTTTATAAGAGAACTTGTTAAACCTGCAGACATTGTTAGGTGGCCAATGTTTTTTTAAATTAGTTTGGCTGTCGCAAATGCATATGATGTCCTAGTTTGTCTTTCTATCATATGACAAGTGACACATTGGATTCTCGAATGTATGAGGGATTTCTGTGTTAATTAAATGACAATAATAATGAGGCCATCAGTTTGAAGTGTGGCTTATTTATTAAAGTTTGGGTTTTTGAACAATGACTTTTCATTAAAAAAAAATCTCAGGTTTCAGTTGTTCCCGTTTTTAAAAAAGCATATCCTTTGGTTTGATATTTCCCATGCATATTCTGTGCACAACAGTGATGACCAATGGATTAAAACTATATTGGATCCTTTCTAATGTTTTTTATTTTAGACTAATTAGCTTTACAATGTTTTCTTTGCCCTTAGCTAACCCATTGATGACTGTTTTAAGAAGTTGTTATTCCACAGTGCAATCTTGTCTCTAAATGGCTTGGCATACTGAGTAAACCTGTTGTTACAGAGAGATAGAACACGAACTTTATAGTAGCATAAGTAACACTGCTCTTCACAGAATCCTTCATCTTAGGACACAAACACACTGATTTGGATCCTCTACTCCTCCAGCTGAAGGTGCAAGGACAATACACTCCATATAAGTTAGCAAGCCTGGCTACTGCAAATGTCTCCTCATGCTCCTTCTGTAGTGACTCCATGTTTGTCCTCAACAAACCTCTCTGTCCCTCAGCAATTGCGGCAGTAAATATGCAGTTCACCATGCACTTTCATGCTGATGTACCAGGAAGCAGAAGGAATACAACCTAAAAGCTGAATGGCTACTATACATGTCCATTCTGTCATTACTCCTACTTGATGGAATGGCATGCCTGAGAGGACTTCTATGCTTTTATCATTCTGCATAGTGGGGAAAATAGGAATGTTCAGGAGGGCATTTTTACAAAGAGATTAGGGCTGCAATATATAGGAACAGCCTAGGAGGGTGTTTTCATATGGGAGTAGGATTGTAGTCTGTTGTAATATTTATTGTATAGATCACTTTCCTTTTATTGCATTGTTTTATACTTCTGTAACCCTTTGTTTGCATTGTTTTCAATTTCTGTAATCCTATTCTATTGCATTGTTTGTTGGATGACATGTGGTGTTCAATTGCTTTTTGTATTTTGTAATCCCCTTGAATCTTGGGCCCCTTCCGCACAAGCAAAATAATGCGTTTTCAAACCACTTTCACAACTGTTTGCAAGTGGATTTTGCCATTCCGCACAGCTTCAAAGAGCACTGAAAGCAGTTTGAAAGTGCATTATTCTGCATGTGTGGAATGAGCCTCAGTGTGAAAGGTGAGGTACAAATGAAGTAAAGAAATAAATAATAGAAGTAAAGAAATAAATAAAATACCATTCACTCAACTTTAGCCTTTGCTACTGATAGCCAAAAATGTATGATGCTTATTACCGTGAGATCTGAGCCCTATGCAGAAAGTAATGAAAATTCTCAGAACATTTCATATAAAGTATGGATAACTGTTTGCTTAATGGTGACATTGTGTTCCTCTTGAGGCATACCCTATCATTTGGGAACTCAAAGAAGACAAATGCAGAATTTTAAAGACCACCTACTGTTTGCTTTTATGCAAAATATAACTTATAACTGTCCCTTTTCTTTCTTTCTTTCTTTCTTTCTTTCTTTCTTTCTTTCTTTCTTTCTTTCTTTCTTTCTTTCTTTCTTTCTTTCTTTCTTTCTTTCTTTCTTTCTTTCTTTCTTTCTTTCTTTCTTTCTTTCTTTCTTTCTTTCGCCTAAAAACAGCCTTTCAACAGTAGTAGGACTTCCTTGTGCACTGCAGTACTTAACCTACGATGATCCTACAACGTGATCAACAGCTGCTGTGCATCTGGCTGCTCTGCTGGTCTCTCCCATGGTGTCACAAACGTTTAACTGTGGAAAAAATGTTGTAAACTAGTGAAAATGGCTGAATCGTCCCCTAATCAATTGATTAAATAGTTGGGGTTTTTCTGATAGTCGCTTGTTTTAAACTTTAAAAATGTAGCCACATCCACTATTAGCTCCCATTGGAAACAATGGGGGATGGGGCACCCCCTTTGGTGGTCCATAATTTGGACTCCCTGAACCAAACTTTACCAAACTTGGGTGGTATCATCAGGAGTGTCTCCTGAAAAATCCCTGAAATTTTGGTGCTGCTAGCCTAAAACTGCGCCCCCTGGTGGCCGACAAAGTAAAAACCCTAAAATATTTTTTAAAATACACCTCACTTGCATATAAGTCGAGGGGGGCTTTTTCAGCACAAAAAATGTGCTGAAAAATTCGACATATGCGAGTATATACATTACATTACATACATACATACATACATACATACATACATACATACATACATACATACATACATACATACATCCATCCATCCATCCATCCATCCATCCATCAATGGTCTTAGAAAAGTATAACTATGATTATGAATGCATGGTAAGGAGTGTCAAAATGGCAGAAGAAACACATTGGGAGAACCAGCAATAAAATGGGTGCACAAAAAGCCTTACAATGATTACATATGAAACCATGAAGAGAGAGAAAAGGAAATGTTTGTACACCCTTATCTTTTACTGAAATGTGTAGGACCAAACTCTGGAACTTTGACTGAATTGTGTTAATCTATTAATATTCGCATGTATTTACAGGTCTTTGTTAGAACTCCAGAATGGTTTGGCTGCTGCCCTTACCCATGTGTCCCAAGATGTGCACTTGAATGGCCCTCTCAGACTAATGGCAGATGGAGGAGAAAATTGCATGGTTGTGCTGAAGGGCAGAATGTCAAAGACGCAAGTAGACTTTCTGGGGAAAAATTAATTTCTCAACAAAGAAGACACGAGGGCAAATAACTCATTTGAAAGATTTAAAAAAGGTTAATTGACTAATTGGCAAATAGGATTAAATATTAACATGTGGATTACTTTCAGAGCTCTGCTGTACTGCGGGGTTTAAATGAAATGATGATTTTTCCGGTAAAAGGAAGCTGAAGAGAAACAATGGAAATGAAATTACAGATGAAAATGAGAAGGAATATTACGGGGATATAAATGCCAACATAAGAACGGCTAGAGACAGACATACTTTTGTTCATGGAGTTGAAAAGGCTGTAATATAGCCTACAGTGCTTGCAGGGCATACAGGCAAATAAAGACCATCGGAGAAACTGTTTTCCTAGATGAGACAGGGGCAAAATCACCTGATTTACTCCAGGGTGGGAGTAAATCACCTCTCAGATGTGGTGTGGGGCTGTGTGTTAGGTCTCGAATCTTAAGCCAATAAATTGACTCTATAATATTGATCAGTAGCATTCATTGATGGGGCATTGAAACACCAAAGCTTGGCAAAGCCAGTTCTGATAAACCTGGCCTTTGCCATCCCCTTTATCTCCTGGCAAGTCCCCACTCCCACATTCCCAAGAAATTGTGAAAAACAGTCCCTGGAGCTGAGGCTCTCCAAGGTCGGCAGCAGGTAGTAGAGAGAGCCACTTGGCTTCCTGTCCCCATGAAACAATGGATACAATTCAGTTTCTTATGGGACCAGGGTGTCAGGGGAAAGCCTAGTTATCTACAAAACATGTGAAGCCATAAAGTAAAGATCAAGGAAAGAATGTCCCAGATGGCAGTGGTAACATATAGCAGGCTGGTTACATATATCTTTCAGCAGCATGAAGCAGTTACAGTGAGATAGGAATGCATCTCAGTCACATAGATACAAATCCCCTGACGCTGTGCTCATTCATTTGCTCCCTCTGCTACCATAAGGGGCACCCCTACCAGTAGTTGGGCACCCCACAGTTCTGCCTGGGGGGAAACCCAGAAATGAGTTCTGTTGCAGAGCAATGCTGCCACCTGATGAGATGCTGGAGCAGGGGTGGCAGCCTGGTGCATTCCTGGGGATGGAGCCAACTTTAGGCAGCTTCCACCTGGGCTTTAAGGCTGAGAACACTGCAGCTTTGTTTGCCTTTCATTACAATTCAAGCCCCACCAGAGGCCTGGGATGTTGTAATGTATTGGTGTAGTATTCATGCAGATTCCATCAGGGCTGCCTTCTGAATCTGACAGATGTTGATTTTATCAATTTGAAGATGTTTCAAGTGCTGCCCTATTGTTTTCGAAATGGCATCCAGGGTGCTGATTACCACTGGGATGACAGCTGGTTTGTACCATAGTGGCTGTATCTCGATTTTCAAATCATGGTATTTAGTGACCATTTCATGTTCTTTTTCCTGCGTTCACCAGGTACGGCTATGTTGATGATGTCACTTTCTTGTTCTCGATCACTGAGATGCCCGGTGTATTATGTGCCCACACTTTGTTTTGATAGGAAAGCCCCACAAAATCTTGATCTTTGCATTTTCTGTGATTTTTTCTGGACAACGTTCCCACCAATATTTTGCTGATGTTATCAGTGGGATATTCTGGAAAAAGTATAATAATTTAGGCAAAACCATCATCTTCACCAAAATAATTCTCCCCATTAAAGGTAGATTTAATTTTTTCCAAGTTTCTAAGTTTTTTTAAATTAGTTTTTCATTGTTGTTTTCCAAGACAATCCCCAGGTATTTTACCTTTTTCACAATCTTCAGTTTATACCATTTAAAAAGCAATTCTATTTCCTCCTTTGATAAATTTTTAACTAACATGTTTGTCTCATCATAATTAATCTTGAAACCTGTCACTTTACCACAATCATGGATTATTGTTAGTAAACCCTTCATTTTAATTATGGAGTCATCTAGGAAAACAACTACATCGTCTGCATAAGCTCTTAATTTATGTGTGTTCCCATTTAGTTTTTATTCCTTTGATGATCTCATTATTATGTATTCTGCGTAGTAATGATTCAATTGCTATAATAAATAATAATGGTGAGAGTGGGCATCCTTGTCTTGTACCTCTATTAATCATGAATTTTTCCGTATATCCCTCATTTATTTTTATTTTTGCTTCTTGCTCTGAATATATGCTATTCACTGCATTCCAAAAATTCCCATCGATTCCTATCCTCAATAGTACTGCTAGTAAAAAGGACCAATTAACTGTAACAAAAGCTTTCTCAGCGTCTAAAAACAGTAATGCCATTGGAAGTCCTGACGTATGGTCAAGATATTCAATTATATTCAATACTATTATCACGTTGTGTTTAATTTGCCTATTGGGTTAAAAAACCCTGTTTGTTCTTATATAATATATCTATTAAGTACTTGTTTCAATCTATTAGCTAGTACATTTGTGAATATTTTATAATCAATATTTAACAATGATATGGGTTTGTATTCTTTGGAGTCACATACCTCTTTTTATTTTTAGGGATTAATGTAATAGTTGCTTGTTTGCATGAATCAGGTGCTCCCCCCTTCATTATTTTATTCATCAGAATCTCTGATATCGTATACGTTTGGGATATTGCTGTCTTCAGCCTTCCACAGACACCTGAGACTAAAACAAACTGAAAAAGATGTCTGGACACAGTGTGTAACAGACTTCCCTCTGTGATACACTAAAAAAGAGACTGCTAGCTAATAAGAAATACTGTGGTGCTCTTGCCCCTAGAGGGCTTCTTAAAGGATCAGGGTCTAATTAAAGTTCCCTCCCAATGAATACTGTACAAAAACAATTAAGCCAATTCTACTTAAGGGTTTAACTGAGATCTAAACAAAGAAAATAGTGAGGGCATCTCTAGGGGCATGACAATACTTCTTTTTTTTTAATGGTTGGTCCACTTGTAGCCTACTTGTCGATGCATGCCCAGGCACCTCAGCATGCGATGCAGTCCTTGTTAACTTGTGTGATGACCGATGCAAGGTGGAATTATTCTTTTTTTGTTTCACCATATTATATGGGTTGGTGGACACTCTTAGTCTGATTTCTTGGAGGTATACTACCTTGGACAAAACAGTATACCTCCAGCATAGCTTTCAATGTCATCAAAGCATGCAACCCCTTCCCCATGACAAGGGGTTGTCCATGAGGGGATTATTATTATTACTATTACTCCCCCAATTGCCTGCACCTCCCCACTGAATTCCCCCACTCCCCCTGCCATGCCCCCCACTATTTTTTTTAGCTTACTTTTCTTTGTTTGAGCGGCAATGAGGCCAGCAACACACTGAGGGCTGAACAAGGCCAGGAAGGGCACACTTCTTCCCTGGCCTTGTATTTGCCCCCAGTGTGTTGTTAGCCTTCGCACTGCTCAAAGGAAGTGAAGAGGCATGCAGTGGGGGGGTGGAGGAGTTCGACTGTGAGCTGGGCGAGGGGAAATTGTAGCCAACCTGACCTGTAGCAGTGCGGAAGGGGAGAGGATGGTTTTTCTCCCGGAATGCTGCCCTGTCAGACCTAGCAGAATAGTGCCCTGAACATAGGAGTCTGTTTAGATTCAGAAACTCCATCCTGGGACTGCCTCACCTTGTGAACAAGAATGCATAGGGCCGTGGTGGTGAACCTTTGGCACTCCAATTGGCCATGCTGGCAGGGGCTGATGGGAATTGTAGTCCATAACATCTGGAGTGCCAAAGGTTCGCCACAACTGGCTTAGGAACTCCCCCACCCCCCACAACCTCATGCCTGGCACTTACTCAGGAAATAACATTTGAATATGAACAATAGCACACCTGGGTGAGAGACCAGTTCTTTTGTCTACCTTTCTTAATCTACTCAAGAGTCTCCCTCTGACTCATCTCCTGGAGACCATATATGTTGCAACACCCATTAAGGGTTGTTACCTGTTTTGTCCAACAGCCAGTAAAACCCATTAAGATAATGGGTCAGCCATCAAATCAATGGTCTGGATACTCAAGACCATTACCTCAACTGGAACAGCAGGAAAAATCCTTTGTTCAAGGATTTCATTTGCCTCAAGACATGTTTTGCCCTATAAAAGCATGTCTCAGACCCCAGTCAGTTGTTCAATATTATCACACCACCATGGTGTTCAATAATATTGTTCCATCAGCGCTGATCTTCCAGACCCTAGTGTTGGTCATTAGGTCTCTGCTTCCTGGACATACACTACAACACTGGTAATATAATCTTTGATGCCCCATCCCTTCTCTCTATATATCCAAAACCTGTCTTTCACCTCTAAATTACATCCTAGGAAACCTTGTATGTGTGTATTTTTACCCCAGTAATTGAGTGATTGTGAGCGAGATTTTGTTTTATTCTATTTGTTATTTTCCCAATAAAACCATTGAAAAGAAATGTATTTTCTCTGCTGTTTCTTATAGTGAGCTGAAACCGGTATACATGCCCAATTTCCCCAACCAAAAGAGGGTGGTTGCGCCCCACCACTTTGGTTAACAAGAGAGAAAGGGAACAGGAACAGGTGGGCAAAAGGCACCCCCACATCACCCAGGCAAACGGTGCCTGGATTGTCTTCCCCTGCCTTGTCCTCCCCCCCAGATATGCTATTGAACTTATGTTTTGTACTTGATTTGAAAGCAATGAGGAATAAAAGTACTTAAGCCTGAAGCATGGACCACTTTTGCGTGGTTTTGTTTAAAGTGCAAGCTTTACCGAAAACAATTTTAGCTGCTTTGAGATGAAGAGCAAAATAAATCTTTTTTTCTTTCAAAATATGCCACATTATAAAATCAGAATTGCATCAGTGCCTTTCCTCTTGTGCTGAACATTTCCTTGCCTTTTGACAGTATATCATCTTTGAAAGGTCTCTGTTTTAATCTTACTCTACCCTGAGGGTGTCAGTTTGGACTGACACCACCTTGAAAGGATGTGCATTTCACTAGCAAAAAGAGAATTATTGACACTAGCCATGGCCCACTGTCAGCAGCCTGGCATATTATTGAGTAGGGAACATCTTTTAACAGCTTATTAGTCCCGAAATTCTGTTTTCAAAATATACTTTGGCATCTTGACAAGTGTGTTAATGGCAACATTTTAAGGTGAATATTTAGGGGTAGATTTCTCACAACAGTCTTCAGCTTTTAATTTGAAGATTGGTGCCCATCCCATTGATTGCTAAACCCTGAAAACCGAAAGCACCAAAAATATGACAAGTAATTGGATGTCATGCTTCCTGAAATTGGTACCATGAAAAGATAGGTCCTCAATTAATTTGTTCAATTAGTTGTTCTGAAATGAGCTCATAATTAAAATTTAAAAAAATTAAAAAAATTAAAAAAATGTTCTTCTGAATTATTTATGATCCCATTTTTATAGCAAACTTGTATTTCAGAACACACTCTTTTAGTTAGAAAAGTTGAACTGCATCAGGGTAATCCTTCAGCATATGGGTTCATGGCCTGTGCGCAAAGGGATCCCATCACACTCTACAGAATCCTATTTTCCCTCCCTCTATCAGGGCATGTTTGTGAATGTGTGTGCAAGCACTACATCAGGGCAGCCTGAAGCATGGGAGAACTGTATGCACCTCTCAATGACAGGACTCTGTAGTGCAGTGGTTCTCAACCTTCCTAATGCCGCGACCCTTTAATACAGTTCCTCACGTTGTGGTGACCCCCAACCATAAAATTGGTATATATAAAATATAAAAAGACCATTTTCTGATGGTCTTAGGCGACCCCTGTGAAAGGATTGTTCGACCCCCAAAGGGGTCGCGACCCCCAGGTTGAGAACCACTGCTGTAGTGCTTGTGTGAGGAAGAATCATGTTTTCTATGTTTAGACAAGAATACTGCAGCACTTCACGATCGAATTCTGATTGTGTCTCTACTGTGCAGTGGGAGTGTGGAGAAAATAGTTGCATAGATACAAAACTACCATATCAGTAAATGTCTTCGTTCTGACCTGCTAGTTTTATATGTAGGGAATACTGTATGCACAGAATCAGATATTCACTCTGCCATCTGATGGTGTGGCCTAACAACTGCCCTGACGTGGATAGGCCAGGCTAGCCTAATTTAATCAAATCTCAGAAGCTAAGCAGTGTTGACCCTGACAACAATTTGGATGTGACACTTCCAAGGAATACCAGGGCCATGATGTGGAGGTAGGCAATGGCAAACCACCTCTGAATATCTCTTGCCTTGGAAACCCAACGGAGTTGCCATGAGCCAGCTGTGACTTGATGGCACAAACCAAACCAAAACGTCTACATTTCAATTTTGCTACAACCCTATTCCCCATTTTAAAAATGTCCTTTTGAACAATTATGTACATCAACTACAAAGCATTTTGTGAATAATAGGCAGGAATTATTTTCTAGCCCCATCTTGAAATTTGATGCAATACTGGTTGCAACCAAAAAACCCAGCCCCATATCAAGTCCCACCTCCACTTAGTTCTTGTTTTGCAATTTACCCAGCCAGTGGAGGAAAAGAAAATGCTCACAGAAATGATTTCAGGAAATAAGGTAATGTTAGTTCTACATTAGAGAGAGATAAGAGGAATTTAGTGTACAGTTGCTTTCTTTCAGCCAAGGCCTGGTGTTTTTGTATCATTTGGTTTCATCTCAATAGGTAACTCTGAGGAACAAAACAGGTGGATATGAGGAGTTTGGCCTCCTGCCCTGAAAATCTGAGCTTTCATTGAAGGCTTCTAGATGTAGTGTTGTTTGCAGTGTGTGGGTAGTGCTTTTCCATGGTTTTCTTTGGCTAGGATGAAAAGCATGAGTGAAAGTATTGCATGTAGACATAAACATAAACTGAATGCTTTTAGTAATAAAATCCATGACCCTGATAATAGAACAGGCAATAATTTCAGAACAGTGTTTCAACAGAATAAAGGCTTGAGGAATGAGTTATATTTTAAACCAAATAATTTTAAAAAATGATTTAAATAGATCTACTGTGTTTTATCCCAGGGGAAACAATTCCAGAATCCAAAGGCTATTCTTACTATGCCAATAATGACACCCCCATTTGCATCCTGCTGAAATAGGATGAACCTTCATGGGAGCTTTCTTCGCAGGGCATTGCTGGTGTCAGCATTCAATGCTTTTTTATCTCCTTTAGAGCTGAACTAATGCATGGCAGCAATGGAGCAAGATGTCATGTGGAATGTGTGGAAATATGTTCCTTGCAAAAGATGGAGAATGTGATCTGTAGGAGGCTGTTTAAGAACAGACTGTTTGGCCTACTTCAGGGTATGCAGTAGACGATCATTCAAGACCCTTCCAGTTCAAGAATTTCATTTCTATATATTTTCACATTTGAAAGGAGAAAATCAAAATGGTGGGGTGGAAAGGATAATTGAAACTTAAAGAAACAGATTTTGTGCTTTCAAAAATACTTATTTTGTTTATTTATACCCCACTTTCAACTCAGTAGGGACAAACTGCTCTCCTGATCTCTACTTTGCCCTCAAAACAACTCCATGAGGTAGGTTAGGTTGATGAAGGTCAAGTTAGGTTGCTGTATCTGATGGAAGGAACTTTGAGAAAAGCTTTTCTCAAAGCCCAAGATAACTCAGCAAACTTTCATGAAAGAATCAGGATTTGATTTGGTTTCTCAGATCCTAGTCCAATACTGTAACCACTAAACCACAGTGGTTACAATCTGTCCACTTTGCCTGTGATGAAGTTGCCTCCAGAACAAACTGAGTGAGAGGAAAGGGTGAGGAGGAAGGGAGCAAGCAAGCTGGACAATCCCCTTCCCCTTCCTCTTACCTTTCACTCTCACTTCTTTGTTCTGGTGGCAGCTTCACCATAGGCAAAGGGAATTCTTGCCCCTCTCCTTTTTCTAAATTAGTCGAAGCATCTCTGATGAAAACATTCCTTTGATGCTCAGATTCAGCTTTAAATGTGGGAAGCTAGATCAAGTCTCAAGTTTCTAGTTCTTATGCCAAAACATGTTGTCTGGACTATTAATGATTGGTAAATAGTGATTATTGAATGTCTGACCCAAAGTAGAAACAGAGAGCCTTCAGTATCATTTCAACACCATTTCTTATTAACTGACCCAATGATTATGGAAGTGGTTTAAATAAGGAAAATAAATGCTAACACTGTGTTGTGGCGTGTGTCTTTCAGCCATCCTCTGGGAATCTATATTAAGTTGCTCACAGGATTTACAAATGTCCACTGAAAAAGTCAACCTTTTCTATGTCATTGCTCTTCATACTTGTTCTTAGAAGGTTGGCCCATTGCTCTTGTTCCATGAATTGGTACAGAGAGCCTGAAAGCTTTCAGAGATTGAATCAGTAACAATCATTGAATCTGAAAAGGATGCATATATTCCTGCTTAAAGCCTGACAGGTATTTCCAGTCTCTGAATCCATGTTTGCTGACAGCAGCTGCTAACGGTGATCTTTACTAGGTTCAGCATAACGGAGAGTCAGCACATCTGTTTGGCACAGTTCATTTCTTTGTCTTCTCTGATATTATCACTGCACTTGTGAACAACTGACTAGCCTAGCTTGTAAGGCGCACAAAAGGATACTAGTCACTTTCATTCTCATACAGATCACTGGTCGAGTGGAGGGGTGTGACCCCAGTAAGGATGTTCCCAATGGACCAAGAAGTCCTAGAATCACTGCTGTGTTTTGTAAATTGTGTGGGTTTGTTTTTTAGGAGAAGGAAAAGAAAGATGGAGAAAAGAGAGGAGAAAAGCCAGTAGATAGCAAAAGTGAAAAGTGGGTCACACACAATGAGGTGCAATATGGATCATAAATATGTAAAGGTTGCAGCTACTGCTGTATGCTGCAATGGTCGTCAGTGGTTAAGGATCACATTGGCATTGCTGGCTTTGTGGTGGTCCACTGCCTTTAAGATAGCACAGAAAGGAGAATTACTTAGCCCCACTGCCTCTTTCTTGCTTCTCCAAAGGGAGCTAAACAAATTCTTTCCAAGAAAATCAATGAATGTGGAGAAGATATATCTGACATAGATGGTAAAGTACAGGGACAAGTTTACTGAGTCTTCTTTATGATGAAGTATTCCAAATCTTTTAGCAAGTCTTGTTTTTGCAGTATGTTGATTTATAGCATGTAACAATTTTTTTTCAGCCTAGTTACAAATTTTAACTTTGGGAAGCAGGAGAGATCTCTCCAGCATAATGGCTTTTATTAACAGGAATCACGCTATTGAACCAAGTTAAAAACATAACACTAGCATGCTGCTTAGTTGCCTTTGAATGATGCCTTTTAAAAATATGGATATGGTGGCAAGCAGTCCAGTGTGCAGTCTGTTTCTTTTGATGAAATGTTTAAAAAATGTTATTATGCTTCCCATTATCGTGGGATTTTTTCCCCGCTATTCCAAGTGCAGTGCCTTTTCAAATATGTGAGGTTTCTACAGAAGCAATTGCTATTTGTACTCCCTAAATGATTAGTACATTTGACAGACTGGAAGTCAGATAGCTCTAAATGGTTTTCCCGATTAGTATTAATGAATATTATGTTTACAGAAACCTGCCTACAAGGGTTTTTGCATGTGCATGCTCAAAAAAAATGTTGTATAAAAATAAAGATGCTAACTTAGGAAGATGTCAGATGCAAAATGCATTACAAGGTCAAATCCAGCCTCAACTTCACCTTTCTTTTCCATTAATGTTTATAAAAGGAGTCTCCCAATGCTTAGGTGATAGGGGTTTGGGATTTGGTATGAAGATGTGACACCTCATCTTAAATTCCTTAACCACATCTCTTAAGTTGACAGCGATGTCAGGAAGCGTGCCTGATAAGGCTTGCTGTCCCCTCTGAACTGACTAATCATACATGAAGTCTTGGCAAGAGATAACCAGGTTACAGGAGAACCAAAATGACATCACATCAACTCCGTTTCATAACCTGTAGACACCAGTGCCTATCACCACTCCAGGTTGCTAACATTCTTGACACACAAATGGTACTTTCAGTCTCGGATGTCCCCCTTTTACTCTGTATCTGTCATGATGGGGTAAATCAGGAACACATTTGTCACTAAATGTAAAGGACTGTTAACTCCCCGGCACTTTGTCAGCCAAAGCATCATTTTCCGGTGTACATCACCCATAGACCTCCTCTGCATTCTAGAGATTTGCATAACTGTTTGGCTTCATGAATTGGCGATCAGAGGATAATGGCAAAGCTGTTCAAAATTCCACGTAAAATACCCAGAAGGAGAGGGAAAAGAAGAAAATAGCCTGGTGCTTTAAATCTTGGAGAGTTGTTCACATCAATAATAAATTTCAAATAATTTATTCACTTCAGGAGTAAGTGGTTGGCATACAGTCCTTGCAGCTGGTTTGTTGAGATAATTGATTTCCATATAGTTTAAAAGATGGAGTGTGGGGTAGAGGGAAATATATGACAACTACTGTGAGTTTTTGATGGAAACCATGAATGCCATATCAGTTTAATTATAGCTCCATCTTTAGCTGCCACGAGTTCCTTCCTAGTAGAATTAAAATATCCCAGGATCTTGAAATGGAACAGCAATGCATTCTTTTATGTCCTTTCTCCTACCTTATATGCTTGCTCAGAGCATGGTTACAAGCATTCTTCTAGCTTTCTCCCATACTAGATAGTTAACATGACATGCAAGACCAGTCTGTACGACACAGATAACTCAAGGAACAGGGGCAAAATAAATGAGCAATATTAGTGTTTGGATGTGAGCTGGACTGAGTGGCAGGAGGGGGGGAAAATCCTCAGAACTCCTAATTTGATTTCTAGAATTGATTCCCCACCACCATGCTGACCCACGCCCGCTCTCCTGAACACAAAGATTTTAAAATGGTAATCATATTCAGGAAATGAGATGTTCTCTCTTCAGATACCAATATCAATATGTAAAAGGATGGAATGTCATTAACAAGATGTCCTCCTCAATGAGGCCTATTATGTATCAACAAGCTAACCAAGGTGATAAAACAAGCCTTTTAGCAGCAATGTAGGGCAATTTGCTATGGCGATATCAAGAAATATGGGTAAGAGAGGATGTGTGCAAGAGGATAACGATATCTAACAGTAAACTAACCAGCCCCTGTGAGGATAACAAAAGCCATGCAACTGGGCCACCCACAAAAAAGGTAAGGCTTTCTGTCTACTGAAATATCCAATAAATATGACTTTTCAACTGAACAAACGGAGAGAGAAATCTCTGGAGTGGCTGACCTGATGATGACTGAGAATGTTCCACAGAGAATAAAATGTTGAGAACAGTCAAGTATTTAGTTAAATGCAAAGGGGAGGAGAAATTAACTTTTCAAGCTCCTGAATGTACATGGGAGGGCATTTTGAGGAGCAGAATGAAATTTCCAGATTATTCCCAGCTCTAGCAACTACCAGTGCCCTCTCAGTTCATGCATAAAATTGATAACCCCATACCGAGATGTTCTCTTAATGTAAACTCAAAACACATATTTTATTTATTTATTTTTATTTTTAAATTTATATCCTGCTTTTCCCAATACGGCTCAGGGTGGCGAACAACATAAATCAGATAAAACAGTGCAATAAAACAATGTAAACATTCAGCCGCAGCAGTTAAAACTTACAACAATTTATTTTATTTATTTTATTAGGCTTTTATACCACCCCATCCCCGAAGGGCTCTGGGCGGTGTACAGCATATAAAAATAACAATATAAAATAATTAAACATTTAAAAACAGCGATAAAACTAGAAATTTAATTTACACAATAATCTCAGTAAATAGAGATATAATTAGAAATATGTGATTGGCGCTCAGCATTCCAGATTTAAAATTCCCTCTCCCCTAAAAAGGGAGGCATGGCGAGTCTCGTTAGATGGTAGGTGACCTAGGTGTCAGGGCCACAGCGGGGGAGGGGGCACCATTAGCGGCCGGTTCCTCCAAAGGCCCAGCGGAACAGCTCTGTCTTACAGGCCCTGCGGAACTCACCAAAGTCCCACAAGGCCCGGACAGCTGGAGGAAGACCATTCCACCAGGCCGGGGCCAGAGCTGTAAAGGCCCTGGCCCGTGTGGAGGCCAGCCGCATTGCTGAAGGGCCAGGGACCACTAGTAAATTGGCCTCCCCCGACCAGAGAGGCCGTGCAGGGACACATGGGGTGATGCGGTCTCGAAGGTACGATGGTCCCAGGCTGCGTAAGGCCTTAAACAATAAAAGCAATAAGATAAACAGATGGAAATAAAACCCTTAAAAGACATCCACGGGCGATCATGATGTTCCAATCAGGCCTGCTGGCAAGATCTAAAAGCCTGGTGGAAGAGCTCGGTCTTCCTAGCTCTTTTAACCAGCTTCTCTCTACAAAGTAGTAATTATTCCCACAAATAGATTGAATTAAGGTTTTTTTGGTACAGGAGTAATATTAATTAATATTAGAGAATACTATTTCCATACTAATCTAATGGTGTTCCAGATATAACTTTTTAGTTCATTTTTCTCCCACCCGTCCCCCAACAGCCTGAGGGTAGCTTCCATGGGTCTCTCTTCTCCCTTTTCCCCCCTTCACAACAGCCTTTTGAAGTCAGTTGAGCTGCAAAATAGCAACTGGCCTGAGGTCACCCAGTGTGCTTCCATGGCAGAAGGGAGATCTGAATCGTGAAAAACTCTCAGTGCTGCATTATATTAGTTCCTGATGTCTTCAAGAAAGTAAACTGGCATTGCCCATCTGCTGATCTTGAACTATTGCAAACAGCACAGGTAACAAGAGATACTGCCAGAAAATTAAGACGACTGGGAAGGCAAGTGCGAATTGTGAGCGCTCTCATCTTTATATTTATGTTTATTGAATTTCTAGACTGCCCTCCCCTATTATACAGTCTCAGAGTGGCTCACAGTATTTTATATAACAGTGAAACAATATAACAAACCATCATGACATCCGAGAATAAAAACTCAGTGAAGGATGGGCATAATGGATGTTGAAGTCCTCCATAACTATTAGTCTGGGGGACTCCAAGGCCCAGCTGGATACCACGTCCAGTACGCATGGCAGAGTATCAGCTTTTGCGTTATACAGATGGTACACCAGCTAGATTATCTGACTCTCTTCAGTATCCCACACCACACCAGAACAACACAATCAATGCCTGGAATCTCTAGGATGGGGAGTGCCCTGATGGAGATAGACTCCCTCCCAGATGAAGAGCACTTGCTTCTCACCCTGGCCCTTTGCCTGTGATTGATGGAGGACTGAGAACCTGGGGACTAGTTCTTTAAGGCAACTTTAAGATCTCACTCATGCATGCTAGGTCTACACTATGCTCAGAAAAAAAACTGCAAAGTACCAGTCTTACAGTTGATAGACCTAACATTACACAACATCAATGGTGTAAAAGGGCTTGAAATCCTAGCCGCCCCCATGACGTCCCCCCTGATTTCATCAGTACCATCTTTGGCTTTCTGCCAGGTCCCCTCCCGAATGTGGGATCTTATTCTTATTCTTATTCAACAACAACAACAACAACAACAACAATAACAGCAGCAGCAGCAGCAGCCGCCGCCGCCGCCGCCGCCGCCTCGGGACAATGGTTGGAAGAAATCTGAGCATAGCCATATCTCTGATTTGTTCATTTTCTTTCCTTCCTTGGAAAACAGCCCCTTAAACACACCTTAAGCCCCTTAAGCTTCCCCAAAAAAGAACAGCAAGGAGAAGGCCTCTCAATTCAGACCTCAGGTATGAGAGAGCAGTTAGTATCCCTTCCTGTTCCCTATCCCCTATTTAAATACTGGAAGATTCTGAATGGTAAGGTGAACCATGCTACAAATATTAAACATTTTTCCACTTAGTGGATATATCTCTAATAATTAAACAATATGCAAATGAAGCTCCATAATTTTTCATATCAGACATATCATTCCACCCAAAGTGAAAAACAACTGGAGAATGATGACTCTTCATTTACACCATGAGTACTAGAAGCATTCATAATGCAATTAAAATTTGTTCTATGCTGTCCTATAGCTAATATAGCCAGGTATATAAGCAGGAGCCTGTATCTCTCAGACACTGTTTATCATACAGGAGACCAGGAAATTGTGCATTCTTCATGTTTTTCAGCTGCCACAATTTCTATCATAGGTCAGCCTGCTAACACCTCCTCCTTGACTGAGGAGGTATCAGCAGACTGACACACTATTATGTCTTTCATTATTTAATTTTAGGATTGCCAACTCCTGGTTGGGAAATTTCTGGAGATTTGCAGGGGAGGGGCAGGGGGTGGGGTGGAGGAACCTCAGTGGGATATTCTGCCATAGAGTCCACCTGCCAAGTAGCCATTTGCTTGAGGGGAAGTGATGTCTTTATTCTGAAAATCGGTTGTCATTCCCAGAGATCCCCAGGGCGCTCCTCAAGGTTAGCAACCCTAATGAATGTACAGTCCTAAATGCTTGTGGCAGAGGCATAGCTAGATAAAATGGAGCCTGGGCCAAAATTTGAGTTTTCTGCCCCCACCCCTGTATGTGTGGCCGCCCTCCCCCAACATGACCAAACAAAGTTTTTTTGCACCAGATCATCTCAAAGTCACCATCACATTATAGAACATGCACCAACTCACAAATCTGGGTAAAAGCCAGATCCAGATGATTTTAAACAGATCCTCATGAATTCATATGATTTTTCCATTGGAATGAAATGAAACCACCATGAAACTATAGAACATGTCTTAGTCTACAGACAGCACCAAAACAATCACACATCCCATGCTCTGTGGTTCTGCAGTGATGCAAAAACCTACCTGAAAAACATGGATCCTCATGGTTTTTGCATTCCAAAATCACCAGCACATCACAACTCCAGCTATTAGCACCATGTCTGAACACAACAATCACACATCCAATGCTTTGTGGTGCTGCAGTGGTGCAAAAACCTGCTTGAAAAACATGGATCCTCATGGATTCTCATGATTTTTTGATTTGGTCACCCCAGAATCACTTGCACATCACAGCTCATACCCCTAGACACATGTTTGAATACAATAATCCTGCATTCCATGCCGGGGGGGGTTGTCACATGGGGTGGAAAGTCACCCCCACAACCTCTCCCTTCTCCCGCCCCCCCAAGCCTGGCTGAAGCCCGGAGCAGCCTAGTGAGGACAGCCAGGCTGCTTTTTCAGCCGGCTGCTCTTTACAGCTGGCTGAACTAAGGTAAGTGGGAGGGCATCACATGGGGGTGTGGGGGTAGGGTCTGGGCACCATTTTGCCCCGGGTGCCATTTCTCCCCCCCCCCATGTCACTGATCCCATGCTCCGTGGCACCACAGTGACACAAAAATGTGCTTAAAACACACAGATCCTCATGGATCCTCCTGATTTTTGCACTTGGTCACCTCAAAGTCACCAGCACATCACAGCTCATGCCCCTGGCAACATGGCTGAACACAACAATCACACATCCCATGCTCCGTGGCATCGCAGTGGCACAAAAACCTGCTTGGAAAACACGGATCCTCATGATTTTTGCACTAAGTCCCTCCCAAATCAGCATTAAATCATAGCCCAAGTCCCTGGCAAGGGTGGCAAGGGGTGGCTAGGGGAGGGAAGAGGGTGGCAAGGGGTGGCTAGGGGTGAGGGAGGGTAGCAAGGTGGGGTGGAGGAGGAAAGGCCTTTGGTCTTTTGGGATGGTGGCGGGGGGGAGGGAGGGAAGGCCTCTGCCAGGCCTCCTCAGACCCAGGAGAGGGCTTTTGGAGTGGCAGGGGAAGGAAGGCCTCTGTTTGGCCCCCACCCCCATTCCCCACTTACCTTTACAGCGCAGCGGCAGTCTCAGGCAGTTTGGCAGGGCTGGGCCTCCTTCCCCCATTGGCCCTGCCTCATCAAGGAGCAGTTTGGTGGGGTGGGGCCAGGCCGAAGGAGAAGGAGGAGGGGTGTGGGGCGATTTTCCACCCCCACGTAACCCAACCACAGTTGCCCGGGGCATTTGTCCCCACCCCGCCCCCTTATAGCTCTGCCTCTGGCTTAGGGCATATAATAAATATTTAATAAACAATGAAGCTAAGTGCAGAAATTCAGATTCTTGGGTGGGGGGGCAAGTGGGAGAAGAATCAAAATACAATATAAGATCTTTCCTTCAAGCTAATATCTGCAAAACATGATACATTAAAAACATGTCTATTACAACAATCTAATTTCCTCTTCATGACTAAAAGAAAGCAGGATGGAAACTTAGTGGCCAAATCTTGTGGGTTCATAGCATTTAGCCACCTCCTTATATAGACCCATATAATAAAGTCTAGTATCTGACCAGCATTGCTTTATCATACTGATGTGTATATGCTCCTTCACATGACTTCTAAACAATAGGGTTGCTAGTTCCAGCTTGACAAATTTCTGTTTATGGGTGATGTCTGGGGAAGGTGGAGTTTGGGGAGGACAGGAAGTTCAGTGCATATGCAAGTCCATAAGGTTTACCCTCTTAAGGTCCTATTTCCTCCAGGAGAACAAACCTTTGCAGTCTGGAGCTCAGTTGTAACTCCAGGAGAATTCCTGGCCCCTCCTGGAAGTTGGCAACTACTTAAGCATATTGGTCTCTTATGCGTTTATTTGTTTATTTGGACATGTTGATTTATTGTTTATATATTTTTCATTCAGTTTTGTTTATTGTTTATACAATCCCCAGTTTAGCTGATTCACAATCATTGACAGTCATTTGGGGGGGGGGGGGGAATTAAGGTATTTTTTCTTCTGTTTAAGGAAAAGAAGCAGGATTATGTATGATTATCCCTAAAATGTGGGAAATATATATTTTAGAAACCAGTAATGCCATTATACCTTATAGTTGTTTCAGTTCTAGTCAGTGGAAGATACTGATATAAAAGAGGAACATAATTAAATTAATTGCCTCTACATTGGGCTCAGAGGTGGGATCCAACCAGTTCTCACAACTTCTCTAGAAGTGGTTACTAATTTTTTCTGAGTGCCGAGAAGGGGTTACTAAAGAAACCTCCCTGCCCAATAGGGACTGGAGGTGCATGTGTGCGGTGGCACCACTGTTTGAATCCCACCACCATCGGAACCTGTTATTAAAATTTTTGCATCCCACCACTGGTTGGGCTCCTTTCTCCTGAAATTTGGCTAAGGAAATCACATACTGGGGCACAACTATCTGAAAATTTCACCCAACTTGGATGGAAAACAAAATTTGCTTGCAAATTGGAAGGCAAACAAATACTTTATTGCTGGAAATGTATTTCCCACTGAAACCAATAGCAATGAAAACAAATGCAATAGCAATAGAGGTTGAGAATAACATAAATGTAATGAAAATGAGCAAAGCTTTTGAGAGGAAATTGATGAAAATTGGGCAGGGGGGAGGTGAAACAAAAGTGTACACATCTATTAACTGGGTTTGATCCGACACAAGGATTGAACAAGGATAGCGCAAGGCCCTTAGATTTCTCCCTACCTCCTTTCTGTCTCTGGGAAGTAATATGAGGACTGCAGTGAGGAGGGAGCAGTGGTCAAAATTGGTCTCTCCTTTCCATCAGTGTTGCTCCACCACACAAAAAGCTGGGAAGGGCAATTGCACATAATTTTCCCTTGTCACTGGAGTCTGCTGGAGTCCGCTGGCTGATGTGGCGATTACTCCGTGTGGGTCTCACTATCCTGGGAGTAAAATTTCACTGGCTTGGAAAGGACTGCTGGGAATATGGGAAAATCTGTGACCATCAGTACCTTCTATTGATGCATCACTGAATCCAACTCACTCTTCTTCGGTTATGGAATATTTATTATTATTATTATTATTATTATTATTATTGTTGTTGTTGTTGTTGTTGTTGTTGTTGTTGTTGTTGTTGTTGTTAATTGAATTTAGTATACCGCCCTATCCTCGAAGGCTCAGGGCAGTGTACAGATAAAACATCAGCTAAAAACATACATATAATTAAAACCACAGTCATATCTTAAAGCATTGCCCACGGCCTTATGAAACACCTCCTAATGCAAAATAATGGGTCCTGATGGTATTAGGGCCCATGGGGGTAAAGAGGAGGGGGCAGGGGCACCCTCAGCGGCCGGTGTCTCCAAAGGCCCGGTGGAACAACTCAGTCTTACAGGCCCTGCAGAAATCCCCAAGGTCCCGCAGGGCCCGGACAGTTGGAGGGAGAGTGTTCTACCAGGCTGGCGCCAGAGCCGTGAAGGCCCTGGCTCGAGTGGAGGCCAGCTGCATCATTGAGGGGGCGGGGACCTCCAGTAAATTGGCCTCTGCTGAGTGCAGAGGTCGAGTTGGGACATATGGGGTAATAACCAAAAAACTTCAGAAATCACCAATGGCTAGCTGTCTTTAGGTCCTTTTAAAAAACTAATTTATTAAGAGGTATGGAAAGGCACAAAGGAAGGAAGGAAGGAAGGAAGGAAGGAAGGAAGGAAGGAAGGAAGGAAGGAAGGAAGGAAGGAAGGAAGGAAGGAAGGAAGGAAGGAAGGAAGTTGTTGATTTATTTCCATCAAATAATCTTCATCAATTTAATAGATGAGTTGTATGTTTCTATCATTATCATTAAACTGTGTAAGGTTCTTCTTAAATTGCTTCTTAAATGAGGAATACTATTGAAATCCAGGAGCAGAACATGATCAATACTTTTATATGTCACAAATGGCAAAAAGCTAATGCACTGAGAACATAGTGGAATGTTTATTGGTTTACAGCAGTCCTCCAGGGAGCACTACAAATACACACAATGTTTGTGAGTGCTCAGTGTTGCATTTTGAACACCGATTCCACTGATAGATGTGCAAAAAACTCATGTAGGCAGCTCTCTAGTGACTGTCTGGCTGCCAAAGCTTGTGAAGAGAAAAGCCTTCCTCCAAGGATCTGCGATAAATTATATGTAACCAACAAGTTCTAAATAAGTCTGTTGCGTGCGGATATGCGGAGGTTCACTCCAATAACTATTAACACCATTGTCAAATTGGAAGAGAATAGGCCGCAGCCCATTTATTAACAGTATAACATTTTATAACTGCAACCAATAAGAATACAGAACTTGCCAAACAAATGATCCATGTAGCTCCATGGTCTGCTCACAGTGACCAACTGAGATGTTATGGCCATGTTCACAAGCAGGGCATGAGGTTTTTGGCACCATGTGCTAATCCTGTCAGTCAGAGGCATGGTGTCCGGAAGTTGCTCTTGTGGTTATAGTGGGGTTATAGCCCCCACTCCACTGCTCATTTCATCAATATTAACACACATGCAAACAATTTTTTGAATACCAGATACGAGGTATGCAAAAGATAGTTTGTGGGACAAAATCCCAGGGACTGAGCTGGGCTTGCATAAGGTAGTATGCTCAGAGGCGTACCTGGGGTAAATGGCACCCGGAGACAAATTGTCTCCAGGACGCCCCCCCAGGCTCTGCCCCCCTGCCGCACCCCACCCCACCACCAGCCTCTGCCCCCAGGCTCTGCCCCCCACTGCCCTCGACCCCACCCATGTCACCCCACTCATTTCCCCAAGCCCCACCCCCAGCCTCAGTGCTTATAAAAGAAGGTCTCCAAGGCTGGGACTGCAGTCTCTTCTGGCCTGCCCGGAGGGGAGGTCAGAAGAGACTGCAGGCTGCCGGCTGGGAGCCCAGCCGGCAGGGGGGGAAGGAAGGGAGGGGGGAGTCCAGGGCAGGGGTGAGGGTGCTTGGAGGCAGCAGGAAGTCCTGCTGTCTCATCGTTTTTGTGTGCCTCGGGGTCCAGGCATGTGAAAATGATGAGACAGCAGGACTTCCTGGTCACATGGGGGGCTGATTTTGCGCCTCCCCCCCACGTGACCAGAAGAGTGGCGCCCGGGGACAAGGGATACCCCTTGTCCCTAGGCAGATACGCTACTGAGTATACTCTGTGAACTGTGTATTGCCAGTCAACAGTGTCAGCTTTGAGAACAGTAATACACAATGCACACTGAAAGAGAAAAGGTGGAATGATTTGAATTGATAGTTAATTAATATACTCCCTCTCAATAACACTTTTCAAAGCAGTGAACCATTTAAAAATTATATTATATGACCAGCTAAAAGTAATATTATATCCACATCAAATATTGGCAGTTATTGATGCTGTGGACCATGTTATGCTGTACTGCTAAGCCACCTGGATGGTAGATAGGTCTGAGATAATTCTGATATTTTCTATCAGAAGAAGATGATGATAAGAGTTGGTTTATATACCCCACTTTTCTCTCCTGCAAGGAGTCTCAAAGTGGCTTACAACTGCTTTCCCTTCCCCTCTCCACAACAGGTACCTTGAAAGATAGGCGGGACCTAGAGAGTTGGAAGAGAGAACTCTGACAAGCTAATCACAAGCTAATTATGAAACAGCAGACCAAACCCAGATCATCAGATAAGAGTCTGCCACTTGTGAAGGGGGGCGGGGCACAGCGGGGAATCAAACCTGGCTCTCCAGATTAGAGTCCACTACTCTGAACTCCTGCACCATATTGGCTCTCAGTATGACCTCACAAACCTGGGATGGGGGCTGTTTATGAAAAACATGAATTATTAGGTTTGGAAGGACCCTAGAAACAAGTAGATATATTATAAATTATTAGGTTTGGAAGGACCCTACAAACAAGTAGATATATTATAAATTATTTTATATAATAAACTGCTACCCAAATCTGAGCACTGCACTGTAGATGAAAGAACAGTTTCCTTTCTGAAGGAAATTGGGAGGCATTATGTCTCAAATGTTTAACAGAAACTTCTGAATTCCCCAATAATTGGCTAATACAATGCTGCATATATAAGGAGTGTCGCTTTTTCTTTCCTACACAATAGCTGCTTTAATGTGAGAATTCCTCAGTGACAAAAGGTCTATTGTTTGAATGTTATATGCATTAAAGAGTTTTTAAAAACCACAGCAACTGTCAGCGATGCCGTGGGCTGAACGTATCAATAATAATATAATCGCTCTGAGGTGATAGAGCTTGGCAAATTAAAATGGATACACAGGCTTAGGAAATGAGGCAATATTTAGCTATACAGCCAAACAATGGGATGGTAAAGTTGGTAAGGATTCAGGTGATCCTAACATGTTATACAGATGTATCCTGCTCATCTCATCTGAGTGACTTTTCAATCACCCAGTCAGATCTGGATTAACTGATCAATACATAGTCAGGCATGTTTACATAAAGTTGCCAGAGCTTTGATCCATCAGGATCAGTCCTGTATACTCAGGCTGGCAGCAGTTCTCCAGGGTTTCAGGTGAGGGCCTTTCACATCACCTCCCTGGTCCTTTTACCTGAAGATACTGAACCTGGGATCTTCTACATGCCAAGCAGATGGTTACCTTTGAGCTGTGAACCCCTCCTTGTCATTTCCCAAGATCTCAGGGTATGATATTCTACTTCATTTTCCATTGACTCTGTCAGAACAATTTATGGCAGCCTCTTAGTGGTTTTGGGGTGCAATCAGCAAGACACTCTGATTTTCAGTTAGTAGTCAATTGCTGTTTTATTTCAATGATTCAGGAGTAAGCAAAGTGCAAAGTCAAAATAAGAAATATTTTTATTTCTTTGCACAATCTTGATTTTGTTCTGAATTTTCTAGGTAGGAATGTTGTACTTCTTATATGCGAGGGGAGGGGAAATAATTCCTGGATCAGCACAGATCTATTTGTTTATGCTTCTGGTACACAGTTCTCATCTCACAGATGCAATTTCCACTGGCAATTTCCATCAACCAAAAGTAACACATGACTACCACTTGCCCTTTGTGGCACCCCACCAAACACACATACAGTTATTTCATATATTCTAATTGTGTCGTGAGCAGCTCTGAATCAGTGTCATCATCAGGGGATGACCTGTCCCTGAGACACACGCTGGCAGACACTCCCTGTAAGGTAGGCCCCAGTAAAGCAGAAGTTCCTTCCAGAAAGAACTCTTCACCATGACAACCAGCCTCTGAGTCAGAAGGGCCCTCAAGACAGGAGGCATCAGCATGTGTAGGCCCCTTCCAGACCTGCTACAGTCTCCCTCAGGAAAGGATAAGGCAAAGAGCCAGAGTGGAGGCCATGGACAGAAAGAGGAGCGTTTACCTGCCAGCCTGCAGCCACTACTCTCTTTACAGGATCTAGGCCCTGGTGCTCCTCGGGAAGAGAAATGATGACTCAGCTAAGAGGCTGATCCTAATTAATGGATCCAGCGGCACGTGGAAGGGAATTGGCTACTTAAGTTGGCTATGGGTACAAAGACTGTAATGGACTGTGAGAAGTGCTTTGGGCCTGGCGATAGTGGCTATGGAGGCTTGGCGTGGCTCTTAACCTGATGGCATCTGAGGAAGAACTTGGGAGTCTCTCCACACCTGGCAACAGTTACAGTGGAGCCTAGAAGCCACTCTAGACCTAGTCGTAGCTGAAAACTGCTCAGGGCTCAGTAGTGATGACCTTGAAGCCTGGGAACTGCTCCTGAGCCTGGCAGTAGAAATGGAGGTCTGGTGCTGTTCCAGGACCAGTTCTGTCTGCAGTGGAGTCAAGGAGTTGCTCCTGGACCAGTAGAGATTTCCAGCAATCATCTGGAGGTTGGCACCCCTAGGTGGAATCTAGGAACCCTTGATAAGCCAAGCAAGGGGGGAGAGATGCGACCCTACTTGCAGATAACTATTAATGTTAACAATACAGCTCTAGCCTCTATGTGTATTGGGTTGTCTCTCTCTGGACAACCCCTGTCTAATATGAGGGGAAGAACTTCCACCTTTGCCTTCTCATTTTCTCCTCAGCATGGAGCACAGCAGGTCAGGTGAGAAAGTGAGATTGTAAGGTTGTCCAGAGGAGAGCAAGCTGGCTATAAAGAAAGGGAACTAAAACCATTGCCCTCCCACTGTGGCCAGCTTGTTCTTTTCCTGGATAGCTATTGTGGTGGCAGTTTGATTCTCTCTTCTCTGCAGCCCGCTTGCTCTTGTCATGATAACTTTCTGGATGTTGGGGTGAGAGAGTAGTGGCTGTATGGGAGTGGTGGTGGGAGTGAATGGACCTTTTACTTTCATCCCTGGTTTGAGGCTGGCAACTTACTGATCTTCTGGTTCTTCTGGCAGCAGCTGTTCAAATGTGTAAACTACCTCACAACCACATGGGCAATTTTTTTGAACATGGAGTGGGTACTGTGTTGGGGAATGATACTCAGAAAAGCCTCAGGCAGCTGCTGAGCCACTGATGTCTCAAGAGGTGTGCTGTCTCCCTGGGGCAAAAATCCAAGATAACACAGAGAGGCTGACAAGACTTGTCAAGCCCACTGATTGTTACTCCTTCCTTTTGATCCATGTGGAAACAAATGGCACTGTAAGACATAGCTTTTGGGACATGTTTAGGCTCTGGGAAGGAAGTTGAAGGACCTGGATTCACAGGTGGTCATTTAATCTCTGCTCCCCGTTGAAGGACAAAGCCCAGGGAGGAAAAGAAGAATAGTGGAGGTGAACAACTGGCTTCGCAGGTGGAGCCACCAGGAACGTTTTGGTTTCTTGGCACTGTTCAGACCTCATCTGAATATAAGCAGTGATATCATTATTTATTTATGTATTTATTTCCATTTTTAAACCACCCTCCCCCGGAGGGCTCAGGGCGGTGTACATCAACATCATATAAATACAAATATAAAAACAATCTATAACAATATTAAATTCATAGAATTTATGGTATGAGGGTCAGATGGTATGAGGGTCAGATGGTCATCCTGGCTGGCCAAAAGCCTGGTGGAACAGGTCCATTTTGCAGGCCCTGCGGAAACTTTGAAGGTCCCGTAGGGCCCTGGTCTTCTTAGGGAGCCTGTTCCACCAGGTAGGGGCCAGGGCAGTAAAAGCCCTGGCCCTTGTTGAGGCCAGCCGGATCTTTTTTTGAACATCAGGGCTGGATTCAGCATATTGCTTACTATACTAGGACGCACTACACTACATTATATTCTACTACACTTTACTCTACACTCTATTGCACTGTATTGTATAAAAGCTATCTCTTCTTCACAGCCTGTAAGACACCGATCTGTTCTGCGTGAGTTGTTTACAATGTATCTTTCCACCAAATGCTTTTTTTCTTTTAATTCTACATGTTTTTCCTCTGTTTGGTTCCAGAAATGTTTTCCCTTCATTTTTCCTCCATTGTTTTCCCAAGCACTTTTACCACATTGTTTTTTCAATCCACTTCTGAGACAGCTTTCCTTGAGCATGTGATCATGTTGAAACTGTCTTTATTTCTCTGCTCCACACCCAACCTCCCTTTCATCCATTTTCTCCTCCCCCTCCATTTTTGAAAGGATTTTTTTAAAAAACAAAATCTTTGTCATATCATATTAGCGAAGTAACGTTAAGACAAAGATACACTTTGTGTCCATAGTTAAGAGCCAGTGAAATTGACTAGGGAAGTTGCTTTTGCAGGAGGAAGTTGACAAGAGACGGCTGCACTAATGATAGTGTGCAGCTCTAATTTGTTCAGAAAATATGTTTGGGGAGGAGCAGAGCTACGTTTTTCTGCTCCTTCAGGTAATGGTGCCTGCTCCAGTTTTTCTGTTTTTTTTGTTGCTTCCATTTTGTATGAGTATTTTTCGATGGTAGAAATTGAAGTGCAGACATTTTGCAATTGCTGCTTCCTTGTAACTGAGCAGTAATGCTAGAGTGCCTGCACAAAAGAAAGAGGGAGGGTTGTTCTTCTGCATCATGGATAACATCCCACAACCACTAAGAATAATACATTTTCAGCAGTAGCATATGGAATTAATGCAACTTAAGAGACAAGGGGGGGAACCTCCAATATGACAAGGGGGAAGGAGATGTGCAGAATGATTTCACAGAAAACATTTCCAAGGCACAAAGTTTGACTGATGGGAAAATCTGTGGTAAAGTGTGCATGCAGAAAAGACCATTTCTGTTTATCCTTCAAGGTCTTGGGAACCCTTTGACTTTGTTGTTTGCTAAAGATTGCAGAAAGAGCAGTTAAGCACCTGATAAAGCTCAGTAGGGTGGTATTTGACTTGTTGAGTTACAAGACAAATAGACTGGAAGAAATGCACAGATGCTCTATCCTGACTATAAACTTCACACGAGGATATCTGAAACCAGCTGCAGAAGTTTTCTTCCCTATCCCCCCCCCCCCCCCCCAGTATGTAGTTTTCCATTAGGGTTCTTGGGTAGTGTAGGATTGATTAGACTATTTTCTATTACGTCTTTGTTTATTCTGTAAAAAGTGTACTTGGATTGTGCACCATTTTATGCCAGCCTTGCTTTGCATTTTTACAGTCTGCTAATTAAACCATTTTAACTAATTTGTTTGCATTTTGCATGAGCAAGTTGGGCTTTTGGATTGACTAATGTAATTGCAGCCAGTTTCTGCCAAATACAAATTACTCTTTCTAGTGTGAGCTAGAGAGAAAAGTAAATATTTAATAGACATCAATACTCATGCAGCATTTTTCGGCTGTGGAGTTTTGATTTTTTTTTTTACTATGGAAAGTTTAAATAATTTCTTTGGTGCTTGATTGCCCTTTAATGTTCAGAAATTATTTTTTAATCTTTTTTTAAAATAATAATGAATTGGACATTTTAGCAACTCCACAAGGGTTTAGTTTCTGTACAAATTACAATTTTTAAATCCTGAGATGCTTTAAGATCTTGTTATTCCACATTTAATGTTAATGGGCACAACTTTTTTTAAGTTGAGTGCAATTTCCTGGGAATGGTTTCTGTATATCTGATTTGTTTGCAACATTTATAGAACTAATTCGGGGCTGAAAGCTTTGTTTCTTTAAAAAATCTTCCTTAAGATGGGGCAGCTATGCTAAAAACATTCCAATAATAAACTATTATATAATCTATATACATAATACAGAGGAAGTAAGAAAATGCTCTTGTGTATTTCACTGGTGTGTGTGCTGGAGAACTTTCCCATTAATTGCGCTTGGCCCTTTACAATCCAATCATGCTGAATTAGGTCCGCAGCCCCTCTTGTTATTCTGTTTACATTATTGTATCTTGAGGATTATCTGTTCAAACATAGCCCATTGTGTGTATAAAGTGGTGTCAAGTCACAACTGACTAAGGTGACCTCACAGAATTTTCAAAGCAGGAGACATTTGGAGATGGTTTGCCATTGCCTCTATAGGCTGAAAGAGTTCTGAGAGAACTGTGATTCGCCCAAGGTCCCCCAGCGGGCTTCATATGGATGAGTGGGGAATCTAACCTAGTTCTCCAGATTAAAATCTTCCCCACATGTGGAGGAATGGGAAATCAAACCCAGTTCTCCAGATTAGAGTCCACCACTTTTAACCACTATACCACACTGGCTAGCTGTAAAAGTAGGGTGGCCAGCTGGACAGGAAAAATGGCCAGGTTAGCTCCTATGCATTACAGAGGTTTGATCTGCAGAAATCAGAAGGTGAAAATTTTTACAGCATAGAAGGCCTCTGCTTATGACTACACATCAAATTACTGATAAATGGCAAGTGACATGACTAGCAAATGTTCAAAAGTTAGTAGCCCTTGTTGCATAACTCACCACCACCCATCCTCTGCTCTCCTGATGCCAGAAATATGGGAAGAAACACCAGAGCTCCTTACTCTTTTGGGCCATAAAATAAATAGTTAGATTTTCAAGATAATAAACATTCTTGGAAAAAAATCAAAGATCCACCAATGGGCAGTCAGATTCACAAAATTTGATCTAATGCTATCACAGGTAAATTGGACCAATAGCAGATTTTCTCCATTGGCATCCAGGTGCACAGAAGGCATCACCAGATTTCTATTTTTGTAGCTGGTTCCCCTCTGGAGCTATCTTCCATAATCATGAGCACAAGCTGTAAGACCCTTTGTCACACAAGACAGGTGGATTATGATTTTTTCTTTCCCATTGTTCTCTCCTTCCTAAAATTGACCCTCCACATCCGCACTTACGTGTGCTTAGATTCACCTTTCTCCTGTCTAGACAAGTTTGCCTTATTGCCTGCCTTTCCCATTTTGCACCCTGGTTAGGTTCTGCCTTCTTTCTACCCTAAATTTCATTCCCACCTATCCTGCCACATATTGCTGGGTTGGTTTGCATTAGATTAGCTGAGCAAGAACACAGTTTGGAACAAAACAGCCATTGAACACTTACCATGAAGAGTCTTTCTCCTCTGAGCCAAGGAGGACATCTTGATTTGTGGGTGATTCCCACTGCATTCTGGAGAGGAAGGATCTGATTTTCAGCTTCCTGTTCCTGTGGGAGTCCTAACTAGAAGCTGAACTTTGAAGAAAATTCTAATAGAAGTACTTTTTTATTTAGTATCTATAGTTGCCTATCTAAATTTGTCTATCTAAATTTACACGCTGAAAAACCAGGCGGGCAAGATGCCCTCCTTGGCTCAGAGGAGAAGGACCCTTCACAGTAAGTATTCAATAGTCATTCTCGCCTGAGCAGGAAGACATCTTGATTTTTGAGACCTTTTAAAGCAATGTCCCATACCTTGGGGGTTTGGGGAATTAATCTATACATCTAACACATGCTGCAGGACCCTATGACTGAAGGCTGCATTTGCTGAGCTGTACTTATCAAGTTTATAATGTTTGGTGAAAGTGGCTATAGAGCAGTGGTTCTCAACCTTCCTAATGCCACGACCCTTTTAGACAGTTCCTCATGTTGTGGTGACCCTCAATCCTAACATTTACCCATTTTACAGATGGAGAACACTAATGCAGAAAGTCTTAGGCGACCCCTGTGAAAGGGTCGTTCGACCCCCAAAGGGCTCATGACTCACAGGTTGAGAACTGCTGCTAAAGAGGACCATATGGCTGCCTTACAGATTTCCTCTATGGAGGCGTTCTTGAACAGTGCAGCATTGGTGGCTGCTCCCCTGACCGAATGTGCTGTGATGCCCTTAGGTAGAACCAGACCTGGTGCCCTATAGATTTCTGAGATGCATTCCCTGAGACACTTGCCTATGGTTTGGACTGATAACTCTTTCCTTTGCTATAAGGGGACAATGAGACAAACATGGCATCTGTTCACCTGATGTGCGCTGTCCTAATGATGTATGACAAGAGCCCTCCTGACATCTAAGGTGTGCTATATCTTCTCCTTGGGGTGTTTGGGGTTTGGGCAAAAGGAAGGGAGACATAACTCCTCCTTTCTGTGGAACCGAAATTCAACCTTTGGGTGAAAGAGGGGGTTGGTACATAAGACTATCTTTGTGGAAGATGCACAAGGAATCGTCCACCGAAAGTGCCCCTCAGAAATGCATCGGGCCAAGGTTACAGCCACTAAGAAAATGGTTTTAAACCTAAAAAAACCTTTAAAATGTCAGTGATCAGTTCAAATGGAGGTCGTGTAAGTGCAGACAGCACAGTGTTAAGCTCCTAAGTGGGGAACCTGTGGCAAATGGGTTTGTCCCCGGCAGTAGCCCCTTTTAGAAATCTGGGACTGGGGGAAAGGCATAAAGGAGAGTTAGGGGCCATGGGTCATTAATGCATCAGTGGCCTCTGCATCTGGATGGTAGAATCAGGAAAAGAACCTCAGAAGTTGGTGATTTGTCTTGGAGGCAAAACCTCTGGATGGCCCAAGCTGTCACAAAACAGCTAGAAAACTGATATCTTTAGCATCTATTCCCCTCCTGCAGACATTGTTGGCTGAACCAATTGGCCTGACAGTTGGAGACACCCCAAATATGTTTGGCCCAGACAGAGAGTAGGTTTTGTTCTGCCCATGTGAGAATACTTCAAATGGCAGAGGCTCACATAGCAAGCCCTCCCCTAGTGGTCTGAGTAGACATGTTTATGTGGAAGAAGATGATCCTTGAGCTACTGTGGCCACAGAACAGGATTTTAAAATTCACAAACAACACTTTGCATTGAGTCCAGTGAACTAACTGGAAACTCATGACAACAAAACAAAAATAGAGTGACCTGGTCCAACCTACAATCTGGCTGTTATATTTTTTACTAGTGGCAGTTTCCAAACACTCTGCAAAGGCAGTCTCTTATAGATGATGTTACAGTAATCTAGTTAGGGTGTAATTAATGCATAAGTAACTCTATCCAGATTTCTTTGATCCAAGAGGAGTAAAACCAACCAATGTTAGCTAAGACCTGATGCCACATGATCGCTCAAGAGCTGCAGCTGATCCAGGAGGATTTCAGAACTGCATTTTCAAGGATTGCCTAGGAGTTTGATTTCTGGCATTGCCAGTTGAAAGGATCTGTGGCAGAGGAGCTGGGAAAGACCAGTCAATGTAGACAGTATTATTTGATACTGATATTTTGAAACTAACCAATGCATTTTGAGAAACTTTCCCTTTCCTCAAGGGTAAAAGTGTAGAAAGGAGATGTTCCCTGTAAGAGTATAGTGCTGAAACTCGAACTCAACATCTTTCTCTTTGCTTCTAAGCCAATAAAAACCAGGTTTTCCCCATGAAATGTGCTCTGTTTTCCCAAAACAATGATCGACTCCAGTTCTGAAGCATGACGACCAAATACCAACCTAGTGTCTCTGTGTTCTTTACTGTTCCACAGAGATATTAGATCATGTTGTCTTTTACAGCCTGGAAAAAAATGTGAGGGGTGAACTAGAATAATGAACTTGAAATGTATCATTGTGACCTGAATGTGTCTACCAGATTTCATTCTGATAGCTCAACGTACAACAGTGTTATCTCATTACAAACAAACTTGACAAGCAAAGTTAGAAATAGAATGACGAACAGTGCAATAAAATCAAACAACCAACAAGAGATTAATTAGACAAAGAACACTGTACATTAGGAAAGATTCAACACAATTTTCCTAGTGCATGGGAATTCATGTGCTTACACATTAAAATATCTGATTGTATTGTTAAGGATGTAGGTAAACTGGTGCAGAAGATGTTCAGATCAATATAGGTCAGAAGTTGTAAGGTTTGGTGAGACATACTCTACAAGATGAGGTTGTAATTAAGTGTAGCTCTAAATAATTTCATTGGCATTTTTGGTGAGAATGACATTCAAAGTACAGTCCTAAGCAGGTCTACTCAGAATGCTACTTAAATCTATTCAGTGAGGATCTACTTATAGGAAAGTGTTTTTAGAATTGTAGGTAAATTGCGTTCTTAGAACCTGATCCTCTGCCTATTTACTGAAAAGTAAATCTATATCTCTAAGCAAATATGCATACAATTACAGTTTTAGTCCTTCTAACATATACTTTTCAGTGCTCCATTTAAAATAGGCATTCCTTTTCCTCCCTTCCAGAAATTATATGTTGATACAAGACACCAGTCTCATTCTTTGGACTTCATTACTGCAACATTGTCCAGTGATCCTGAAATGATAGAATATCAACAGTTAAGAGCTTCATTGAAGCTACATAGATCATCAACACCTTTTCTCCTTAGTGTCTAATGTGTCAGGATTAATTTCCTCCTCAGATGGGATAAGACTTCACATGCCATTAATTCATATGTAATTGTTAGTTAATAGGATGATTCTCCATTAATTACTGTGAAGTGACAACAGTGGTCTATGTCA
Source organism: Sphaerodactylus townsendi (assembly GCF_021028975.2). NCBI lineage: Eukaryota > Metazoa > Chordata > Lepidosauria > Squamata > Sphaerodactylidae > Sphaerodactylus > Sphaerodactylus townsendi. The sequence goes on along the minus strand of NC_059425.1, from coordinate 49,905,590 downwards.
TCACCAGTAGATGTTGTCAGAGAGATGAAGCTCACCATGCCCACCAAACCAAATTGGGTCCTTCCCCGGCCACACACACAATTAATAGAACATGAAATCTTGCATTCCTAGTGGATGCCACATACCACTTCCACATATTTGTAAGGACACAAGTGGTTGACTTTATAGACTTTGGCCTTTAGCACTTAATTCTTCCTGATGGGTGTGAGAGCACAACTCCAGAGCAGGTCAAATCTTGATGTCTCTGAACAATCAGAGCTGCTCCTAATACTACAGTTAACCTTGCTGGTAACAACAGGGCAGTTAATATTTATTTAAATTCTTTGTACACACAGACACCAAGACTTTGTCAGCCTTTACATATTGTAGCATTGGCTGTACATTTGCATGTTTTTACTTATGTTACATATGGCATTGTGTTGTCACTAATCTCAGGAAGTCCAAGGAACTTAGAGAAGATTCACATACAGATGGCTTTGAAACCGCTATGATGGCTCTGAGTTTTTTTCAGGGCCCAAATCAGAATACTAGTTTGGACCTTTAAAACCCTAAATCACTTGAACCCCAGCTTCCTTCAAGGAATATCTCACTTTCCTTACATTCTGATCATCTTTTCAGTCTCTGCTTTGCTGTCGGAAATACAGTCATGGGATTTTTTTGGCAGTGACATCAAAACTAAAGACACACTTCCCAGTGACATAAGGGTGCTGCCTATTTGGGGACTGTTTGGGGGCAGGGTGCACCACCTCCTTGTCATTTTTGGTCTGACTTGGTATAGTTGGAGAAGGGACGTGGGTGTGCAGGCCTAATAAGTTTTACTGGGAACTCTTATTATTTCTGATTTATTTATTTATAGCATTATTTGGGTAAACTTATTCACTGTTGAAGATTGAAATGGAAAGCAGAAAGGTGCAAGTCTTATATTCTGTAAATGTTAACTATTTATTGTTCTGATCTAAATTATTTACATTGCTGATTGTACTATGCATTATTTATAGATTGTATTGATTATTGTATTATGTATTGATTGTATATGTTATAAGTTGACTACATGTAAGCTGCCCTGAGCCTGGCCTTTGGGTGGGGTAGGGCGAGATATAAATCCAATTAAAATAAAGGAAATACCAAGTGTCTTAAGGAGGGATGCAAATATTTTAACAAATAGTTACCTATTTAATTTGTTCATTCAGACCAGTAACACTGCACTTTTCCCTGTGTGTGTGTGTAAGCGTGTAAGAGAAATTAATTGCCCTGGGCAGCTGAAGTTTGTATAAGTGCAGCCAAGTGTGAGGGGGAACCTACAAGAAATAATTTATCTCAGGATACCCAAAACCTGATCCCCACCCACCCCACTTCCAAATCTGGATGCTGCTATTTATAGCCGCATGGTAAGATCCTAAAGATAAAGACTTGATATTCTGCCCCCCCCCCCCCCCAAGACAGTTCCCTTTCACTCAGGACCAGGCTTGGCTGGATAATGCTAGTGAAATTCCCTTAATAGATGGGGAGCAGCAACATGGCGTGCGACAACCCGCTCACTTTTCCCTGCAGGACAGTGTTTCCAATGGATAAACTATTGGCGGCAGCCCTGATGCTGCTGAAAATCCAGGATTTGAGACACCTCATAATCATTATCCACCATGATGAGTACGGGGTCCTTTGCAGAGGGATTCTACTTGTCCAGGAGAGGCACTTTTTTCAGCAAACTGCAGTGCAACACAGGGTGAACATGTCTTAGGTAATATTACATATTACTTTGATCACCACCTCATTTATGAGTCTTATCACCTTGAGTGACTGCACGAATTTGTATCCCAATTTATGGCTGAGCTGTAAGCACCGCAAGCGCTTGTTGGTGGTAAGGGAATGCGAGTGATATATATGTCAAGCAGTCTAGACAGCTTTTGAGCTGTGGATACTCCTTTGCACACCACAAAATGTGACTGTTAGGAAACATATTACTCTTTCCCCCCAGCTTGGAGGCAGATCAGTAATAAGGGCCCAACAGCTCAGTGGTAGAACATGGACTTTGCACATATCACAGGTTCACAGAAGGTTCAATTCTTGATATCTCCACGTAAAGGATCTTAGACAGCAAGCCTCATAAGGCCTTTCTTACGTGTGAGTCACAATCAATCGGTACAAACAATGCTGAACTAAAGGGTGGGTAGCATGACCTAGTGAAGGCATCTTCCAAACCCAGTATTATCAAGTACATTTCTGTGGCAAACTGCTTGCAGGTGGGTGACTCTTGTTACCAAGCTGTGCAACTTGTCATGCAAATCCTTAAAACTTGAATTTTCTTTTTTATGTTTTTAATTTTTTCTCATGCTGAGTCACAGTTTTAGACAACCCCCTAGGGCTTTCAAGGCAAGAGATGTTCAGAGATGCTTTGCCATTGCCTGTCTCCACATCATGATCCTAGTACTCCTTGGAGGTCTAGCAAGGGTTAGGGCTTCCATGGCTCAAGTAGGGATTAGAACCTGGGATTTATAAGAACACAAGAAAAGCCATGCTGGACCAGACCAAGGCTCATCAAGTCCAGCCATCTGTTCACACAGTGTCCAACCAGAAGTCTTAGTCTGACACCTTAACTACTATATCATGCTGGCTCTCAAATATGTTCGTAATACTGAATGTGAAATACTGAGATGTTGTATGTCATGATTTCTCTGTGTGACGGATTAGGCTTTTATATGGTTAATTTTAAAAGGTGCGGTTCAGCCAGAGCAGGATCACCAAGTGTTAACCTGAGCACCACCTGATTGGCTGGCTGAAATGCAGTAGCCAGGAGCCACAGATGGAGTGTACTGGCTGATATAAAAGCAGGAAAAGCCTGTCAGAGAGAGTGTGTGTTTGGGAGTTTAAGAGATGTGAAAGCAGCTTGTGAACTTGTGTGACACACAGACTGTGTCAGTCCACAGATTCAGTCAGGGGAGATCGAGTCTAAAGGCAGAGAGAGCCATAGTCAAAGGGAGAATGGATAAGGCAGCCTGTGTTCTCAAAGAGAGGAAAGAGCCTTGTTTTCACCAGTGGCTAGGAGGCCTGGGGGTGGTGGAAAACAAGAGGGAAGCTTATCTCATGGGGAAACTCCTAAGGCCCCACAGAGGGCTTGGCTATAGTCTCATGAGGAGACCACACCTAGATACTTGTGTCATCGAGGGTGTGTTTAGCTTAACTAGCAGAGTTAAAAGTGGGTTTAGTGAAACCCCAAAGCTTAATCTGTCCCAAGCCAATGTGAGTTTCCTTTGGAGTTAAAGGTGAAAGTTTTAGGAGAGTGTTCAGGACTGCTGAAAAGGTAAGGTGACCAGACGTCCCGCTTCTGGCGGGACAGTCCTGCTTTTGAGCAATTTGTCCCACGTCCCACGGGGTTGTTGAATTCTCCCGATTTTTGGAAGGCTGCCGCACTGCCTTTTGGGGGCTCCCCAAACAGGGTAGCGCCCGTAGGCAGTGCGGCAGCCTCCTGCACATGCGGCCGCAGGAGCGCACTGCCTTTTAGGGTGCTTCCCAGTTTCCTGCCCTGTCACAGGGCAGGAAACAAGGTAGCGCCCCAGAAGGCAGTGCACTCTTGTGGCCGCATGTGCGCGCACGCATCTTGCGTCTAAAACCTTGAAAATCTGGTCACCTTATGAAAAGGTTTACCCTAAACAGATACACTTCTCTCTGTGTGTAACTATATGTGAAATAATCTGGAAATGGAAACAACCATATTTAAGTGAAGCTATATTCTTGTAATTGGAACTGCCAATTTTGTGTACCTGCATATGCTCTGTAACCTCTAATAAATATCTGCCAAAACAAACCAGAAACACTTAATTGCCTCTCTGAAACAACAACCTGAGAAGAAACCGCTTGTAAAATAAAATCTAGTTTTGTTTTATCTTTCAAAAGCCTTGCTAAGTTCACTTTTTACCTCAGAATTTTGGTGGCAACATATATCTACACACACACACACACACACACACACACACACATGCTGCAACCAAAGTTCTGAGGTAAAAAGTGAACTTAGCAAGGCTTTTGAAAGAAAGATTAGTTTTCCTGACAGGATTTTTGACAGGGCTTGTGTGTGTGCTTGAGTTGGAGAGTGCCTAGGCCATCAACAGTTATCAATCATACACCACACCAGCAACATGCTTCCCTCCCTTTTGGGCCTCTGTCTCTCATCAGGGAGTGGGAGCTGGTGCACTCTTCATTGTTCCTGAAAACTGGTGTGGTTAATCACACATTCCAATGTGGATGGAAGTTATGTTTTGAACCATCCATGGTTGCAGAAAGGCAACCTAATAGGCAAGAAGCACATGAGAAATATTTGGTCTAAACTTGGGACGCAATGTGAACATTAACATGTGTCATCCTTTTCTGAGTTGTTCACCATCCTTTTTGTTTTCTCCCTTCTCTCCCCCATGATCTAAGTTCCCTTTGTATCTCGCCCCAGCCAATTGCGGTATATAATCTTAATGCTCCCCTTTATGTTTTCCTTCTTAAGACTTAGTGATAATAGTTAAAAAGGGGGGGGAGCTCTAATAAACTTCACATTAGGAAAAAAATGTGAGTAGCCTCAAATTAGTGGGGATATGGAATATTTTGGGGACAATTTTTGGGGACAAACAATTTTCCTGCTGCATCTTATGCTGAAGTAAGGAAGAATGATTAGACGGCATCAACTGAGACAGTGAGGAAACTATTCCCTATTTCTCTCCTGAAAAAAGGTGACACTCCACTTCAAAAATGGAGCACTGTTGTGTGCAAAAACCCTTGAACCTCACAGATAAATTAATAGATTAAATTTCTTTGAATTAAAAGGAGGGATTGTCTTTTGTTGAATGCTCCAAACAGCAATGAAGCAAGAAAAACAAATGACACATTTGAAAGAGTACAAAAACTTAGTTGTAGAAGACAACTCAGTATGATAGCTGGCCAAAGAAAACTTTGTAGCTTGCTGAAGTGTGACTTAAGGGTGCCCTGAGGCATCAGATCTTTCTACACCTTTCTAATGTGTAATTTTTAGAAGTTACATTCTAGTTTCATGGGTAATACCTTCTTCTACGTAACCTCTGGATAACATCAAGGGCATGATTTTCAGTGAAGAGCTACACTGAATCCAGATGAAGTTTAACAGTTAAGGATGTACAAAGATACCTTTTTTGTAGCTTTTTCTTTTCATGGGTTGTTTGGCTTCAATCCTTTTTGCTGATAATATTGCTGATATTAATTTATTTCTTTTACACTGTTCTGCACCATTTTGACACCATTTATACATTATACAATTGGTTCAAAAATAACAATCAATAACAAATAACAATCAATTGATTCAAAAATAAAAATCTGGGGCAGGTAATCCATAAATGGCGTGAGAACATGAACTCACGGGATTCAATTTGCAAATGGAAGCAGTGGAATTGAAGCAGAGATTTTGAGTCCAAACTGTGGGCATAAGAAATCATCCTGATTTACATCAGATTTTAGTTACCGAACTTTCATCTGGGGATTTTTAACAAGCAAAGAAACTCCAAAAGGTACACAGAATTCCATACTAGGCTGTACTGAATATACACCAGTTATTTTCAGGTTTTAAAAATAGAATCTGCAGAAACATTTTCTTCCCAACAAATTCAGGGTCTTTGCTTCTCTTTCTTCTGCTTGCATTAATCCCCTGGGTGGAATTCCTCCGTGCCCTGCTGCCCCCCCCCCCATCAGTGCTTCTGCAGTGCATGAAAAAGTGCACATGCATAGGGCTGGAAATGTTTAGCAGTGTGCATAGAATACTGTCTGGATTGTGCTGCTAGATAGTGTCAATATTAGTCTGCTGTTTAGTGCTATTGTTTCTTCTAGCTGTTTTCTCTGAACCATTTACCTTCTCAGCTGCTACTGCTTCTTCCTGATTTAGACTCATGGGAGATTCCACCCAATCAGGAATTCCGTTGTGAATGAAATGATGTCACTATGCTGCCTATGAGGTGTTATTGTCAATATAAACATGGCCAAGTGGCTATTCATAAATAAATGAGCAAATTGGTTTACAAGGAATGCCAAAAAAGTCACTGAAAAGGCAGGCATTAGTCACACATTAATTAAAAAGTCATTAATTCTGACTTATCCAAGCTCATAGGTGAGGAGGGGTATATGTGGCCCATTTAGAGATGTGCCATGTCCCCCATCAAAATTCCCAGCTTCCATTAAGCATGGGTCTAGTGTTTTTATTGTGTCCCAAAAGCTTTTGTCCAGGTAGTATGGGGGGAGGGGGGCAGTTAACCTTTCTTGTCCAAATTAGTCCCCTTTTGCTCTGTCCCATAACCTTTTCTCCCTGGGGCCTTTGCTTCTTTCCTCATGTATCTCTTCTTTGACAACTGCAACGGAAAGTGAGCACATTGACTGAGCATTTCACTGTTTGGTGGTTGTCTCCTTTGTCAGCAATGGAGAGTTTTCGTCAGAGGTATGAAGAATCATGGTAGATGAAGCAGAATTATAAATGGCCAATGTCACATAGCCCTTGACCCTGCTTTTTTAAAAATCATCCATTGTGTACCATCTTGGTGCATCGAAATGAATGGAATGCACTGGAGACCTTGAATGCATCTAGCCAGTGCATTCTGTCACTAAGACATTTAAGCACCAATGACAGCCAAATCAGCTCTGCCAGCTCAGCATGGACAGGGCTGATCTGGCTATCAGGGAAGATCAGCCATCAGGAGAGAGGCTAACGGTGCAATTCAAAGTAGAGGTACACCCTTCTAAGTAGGGTGGTCTTAGCAGCCAATGGCCAACAGGGGCAGCTGCCGAGGGTTCCATGTTTTGTGTGGGGAGGTAACTACCCATGGTCCTACTCCATGAAAGAGAGGGGGAAGAAGTAAAAGAACAGGCTCCCACTGTCACTATCGCACCTACCCCATCCCAGGTTTATGCTGCCCACTCTTACCTGCTCCAAGCAGAGCTCAGGCAGCTAGCATCTGGTGATACCTCCAATGTGTCTCACATGAGGCAAGGACTGCCCCCAGCTTGGCCCCAGCGTGGGGGGAGGATGGTATAGGTGGCAGTGGTTTTAGGGCCCCATCCTGGATTTTTGCCCCCTATGACAGTCTCTGCATCTAAGACCACTAAAATCAATTGGCTTAGAAAAATGTAACTCTACTTAGGACTGCACTGTTAAAAACAAAGCAAGACAGAGAATTCACAGGTAAATTGGAAGCAGTTAAGGCAGTTTCTAGTGTGAATGCATAAAAGATTATAGAATGCGACTATTGTCTGTGTTGATAGTTCCGTTGCTAATGTTTGCTCCTGTCCTGCAAACTTTTTGTTTAAAGGCATATGTATTTATCTCAGTAAAATCTTTTTAAAATGACTGATTTACCACTGTAATTGCAGAGGGTCATAATGATAATCTGGTGTTTGGGAAGTCTATGAGAATTCCAGCACATCAAAAGTGAAGAGCACAGAGACATGTACTGAGATCAACTTTAGCTATTTGTAATGAGAAACTCTAGTATAGCTTGGAGGCACAATAGGCCCCTGTGGTTATCAAACCCCTCAAACACGCACTCTGAATTAGGTATAGGGAATGTGTATGTGTGTGTTTGTATGTGTGTATCTGTGTGTGTGTGTGTGTATATACATCAAGTGGCTTCTAAGATATGTAGCACTGACTGAAAAGTAGCATTTGGCCTAAAGCATTTGGTTTCATATTGACTTTAGGATGACTAGAGTGTGCAGTGAAGTGATAATGCTTGCAATACGCATCAACTATCTTTTGAACTTTTTCAGGAATTAGATTTGAATGCTACAGGATGGTTTTTCTCCATACAAACACAGGAAAATGAAAAAAAAATGAAATTGGTGACAGATAATCCTATCTGATGCAAAGCAGAAATAAGATGATACTTGAAGTGGACAAACTATTATTTTAAATGCTGGGGGCAAATTTGCAATTTGCACAAGATTCTTTTTCAGCCCCAAACCCATCAATGTTGTATTGCTAAGATTATATTTACCCTGCCAGAGCACTGTGCTGCTAACTGCATGTGCACAATGAGGTCTTTGTTTTCTTATTCCCACCTCTCTAAGTCTTTTGTACTTCTTTTGAGTCCCGAGAACAAGTTAAAAAATGGTGTGTGTGATGAAGAGAGGAAAGGACAGGCCATAGCTCAATGGGAGAGCATGCAGAAGATGCAGAAGATCCCAGGTTTAATCCCAGTGAATGATATAAAGGTCCTCCAACTTTGACCCTGGAGAGTCAAGCTAACTAAATAAAACTGACCGTGATAGATGAATAATGTGATTCCTTGTGAAATAGCCAGCAGTGTAGTGGCTAAGAGCAGGTGAACTGTAAACTGGAAAATCTGGTTTGATTCCCTACACATTAACAGTAGATTCTAATCTGGTGAACCAGGTTCATTTCCCCACTCCTACACCTGAAGTCAGCTGGATGACTTTGGGCTACTCACAGTTTCCTCTGAACTCTCTCAGCCTCACCTACCTCACAGGGTGTCTGTTGTGGGGAGAGGAAGGGAAGGAACTTGTAAGCTGTTTTGAGACTCTTTACAGTTGTTGTTGCTGCTGGTAGCGGGGACATAGGAAGACCTACTGGTGATCCCTGGCCCAAAAGTGATCAGGCTGGCCTCAACAGGGATTTTACAGCCCTGACCCCTACCTAGTAGAACAGGCTCCCAAAGGAGATCAGGGCCCTGCGAGACCTGCAGAGTTTTCCATCTTGCCTCCCGTGGGTATGAAGGGGGGAGGGTGCTTGACGCCATCGGTTGTTTTATGGTTCCTGTTTTTATAGGTTATATATGGGGTATTTATATTGTGTTTTAACTCTATGTTTTGAGGCTTATGTTTTATCTTGTTGTTCACTGCCCTGAGACCCCCAGGGGAGGGCGGTTTATAAATTTGATACTACTACTACTACTACTACTACTACTACTACTACTACTACTACTACTACTACTACAGCAACAGCAACAGCAACAGCAACAGCAACAGCAACAGCAACAGCAACAGCAGCAACAACAACAACAACAACAACAACAACAACAACAACAACAATAATAATAATAATAATAATAATATTATAGGGAAATCGATCTCATTTGGATGTTTGGCCTCATGTGTCTAAATCCCTTGGGCCGACCCTATCTCCATTACTGTCCAGGTTTGCAGGACCCCTGGAAAGCAGAAAGAACTTTTTTGCCACCAAGTTGCAGCTGATTTATGGCAACACCATAGGATTTACATGGTAAGAAACTAACGGAAGTGGTTTCCCATTGCCTGCCTCTGTACTCCTATACTACCCTGGTACTCCTTGGTGGTCTCCCATCCAAATACTGACTGCTTAGCTTCCAAGATCTGATGAGATCAGGCTAGCAGTAACTGTTATATTCGCAATGGCCAAAAGTTAATTTTTGAAAGGTTACCAGGGAGTCAGTCAGTTAAATTAAATAGTATGACCTTGTGCCTTAAAGATTTGTAACTGTGGGCTCTTAGAATAGGGGTCCTCAAATCTTGTTGACCCAGCTGGAGGTTTTTGAGTTTTGAGAAAGGGTGGTCTGTGCGAACACAAAGTGGCTGCCATGGGGGCAATTTGGATGCTTGCTTGAGAAGTTCTGTGCTGGGGTAGTGATTTCTGGATGGTCTGTCCTTGCAGATCCAAAGCTTGATCCCTTCCAGGATTTTCTGAAGCACCTCCTGCTCAGGGTTGGCTCTTTGCTTTGGGGAAGAAATGGGCCCTAGAAAACGCATCAGCAAGCACCATGTTGGAAAACAAAGAATTAAGAATCAGCTTTCAGACTTTTGGAAGGTCTCGCTAAAATACATTTCCTGGACCAAAATCCACATTCTAACGTTCCCCTTGATGGATTTCCTGGTCAACCAGCATCTTGATAATAGTGCATGATAACCAGATTATATATGCCCTCATCTGAAGGGAATATCAAAGGCAAGAATGAAAAGAGTTGTTAAAATTTTTGGACGGATCAGGCTCATTGTTGGTCAAGTACTTCAACAGCCAGTTTTCCTGCAGTAGAAGTGCAGCAACCTTGAGATTTTAATAAATGAGTTGTAAGTTCTTTGTGAGACTTTGCAAGGTCTCTTTCCTCTTCCCCACTCCCTGCCCTAGATTTTTAATCTTATTTCAGTATACTGTATGCTGTGTATAAACAGGGAAGTTCAACACCATAGAAAATTCTTTGACCTTCCTTGTCAGCAAAAGCATTGGATGGGCAGCCGCTTAATGGGGAAATCAAATAAAGCGACTCCCAACCGCTTTTTTAAAAGCCTGTGGGGAAAATGCTACACATGTTACATGCTTTTCATTTCCACATTCCAAAAGCATCAACAAAATAATGGCTCAGGGGGAAATAGACCCATCAACTTATCCAAAACAGTTGTTTCTTCTCAGCTTCAATAGCTGAGTCTTTTGCACTTTGCAGCATTTAAGTGGGATCAAAGTCCCAGGACTTGGCTTTGTAAAAGAAAACATAGTAATGGGACAAAGTAGGCAATCAGAATGTTTAGAGTGGCTTATATATATAAGTTTAGAGTGGCATACACACACACACACACACACACACACACACACACACACACACACTGTCTGTGTGTGTGTGTATATATGTATGTATGTATGTATATATGTATGTATGTATGTATGTATATGTATGTATGTATGTATGTATGTATGTGTATGTGTATATATATATATATATATATATATATATATATATATATATATATATATATATATATATATATATATATATATAAAAGAAGTATTGTCCATCAGAATATATATATATATAAGAAGTATTGTCCATCAGAAAATATATATAAAAGAAGTATTGTCCATCAGAATTGGTTTTTTCTATATGATTGTTAAAGTTTAGTTAATTTCTCTAAGATGAAAAAATATATGAGAGGGAATAATGGACCAGCAAACACTGTACAGCTGAATCTCAGTGTAAGCTAGCACTGGATTGAAACCAAAGTATTTTGGTGACATACTCAACAGCAGAGCTGCTAGACCACAAGTCATCTGGAGTGCCCCTGAAATTAGCATCAAGCTGCATTCAGAATGCATCTGATTTATTTTTCTTCTAATGCAGTTCTGCACTACAGCCAGTAGGGGTACAGAGGACGCAGAGGGCACTTTCACACATATAAAATAATGCACTTACAATTCACTTTCACAATTGTTTGCAAGTGGATTTTGCTATTTCGCACAGTAAAATCCAGCTGCAAAGTTCATTGAAATTGGATTGAAAGTGCATTATTCTGCATGTGCGGAAGTGCTCAGAGAACAGTAAGCAGGAGTTGCTGTGACTCTGCTGCCCAGGTATTTCTGCAATGCTGCAAGGCTGAGGGAAAACTTTGCTTGTCAGATCCTGATAAACCCAAACTAAGACAGCATTAATTCTTTTTGCGCATTCTCCTCAGATTGTCTATTTTTTTTCTTGAGTTCTTTCTTCTGATTGCTTAATTTGGTTTGTCACTGTCTGTATTTACTGTATCGACATTTCTGAAAGTCTATCCATCCCCTCTAAACTGTCTTGCTCTTCACCTTCCCTTGTCTTATTTTTTGTCGTATCTGTTGCCATTGCCTTTGTTTTCCTATTTTTCATTCTTTTTTCAATTATTTTACACAATCAAGCCAACACTGGAGCAAGACTAAGGTTTCCATCAATCTAATTTGGACTTCCTTGCCTTCCACCTCAGCTTTGTAGTTTTGTCTGCTCAGCCAGATCTTGCAAAGGAGTAGCTCTGTTAGAATGCCATAGAAAATAAAGCAACCTTTCCTCTTTCCTGCGTTTTCCCTTCATTTTTGCTCATTTTGCTCTCTTCCTCTCACAATATGCTCTCATTTATCTTTTCCTGTTCTAATTCCCCTTGCCTTCATTTATCAGTCTTGATCTTGTCTCTTTCTCATTCCTGGTTGACAACTTAGAATGGTGGTGGTGCATGAACAAAAGTAGGTGATTGGAAAGTTAATATTTCCTCAGGATCTAATAAGATACCCCCACCACCACCACCACCACCTGTCTCTGCTTTAGTGGTAGGTAAAGGTATAAGGGTAGATAGACTTTTTACTGACTTATTATATAATGTTTCAGTGAGCTGCTGCCTACTTTATTCTATATTGGAGCACATATATGAGTGTGTTCAAATACAAAATTACAAAATTAGATGCATGGTTTGGATCAGGATCATAAGGGGGGGGGGGAGTGGAATCTTTGTCCAGATGTCCATGGTGGCTTTCGGCAGCCCTGCTCAACAGCGTTTAAAAAGTCATTCTTTTTCAAAATAGTTTCAGTGCTCCCAATAAAATAACCTAATCATTAATATTGCTATGTTTACTTGCTTTCAAGGAAGCCATAATTTAGCAAAAGTGGATTGGCTATGTGGCACTGTGATGTTATCCCATTCACAATGCGATCGCTTTATCACCCATGCAATTAAATCAGGAAGCACCAGGAAGACGGTGATGTTACGTCATCCATTCACGATGTAAGCCCTAATTATTGGGATCATCAATGTGGTCCATCTAGGAAGAAGGAAAAACAGTACATGGGACAAGAACATTGCTCTTTAAAATGCTAGCTACCAAAATTCAAAATCTGAGGCTCTAGAGAAAATGGTACGAGCAGAGATGGGATCCAGCAGGTTCTCACAGGTTCCCGAGAGTAGGTTACTAATTATTTGTGTGTGCCGAGAGCGGGTTACTAATTGGTGATTTTGCCACATGATTTTTGCCTTAGTTACGCCCTTCCTCTCAGCAGTAGCGCACAGAACTTGAAGCAGTCTAGCAGGAGGTGCACCGGCATGCGTGGCAGCCTGCTTATAACGTGCATTCATTTCCCGTAGGACTTTATTTTCCCCTTTACAGGATTATTTTTTGAATGCCATGGCCAGCCCCATTGATGCTTTGTACGGTTTTGAATCCCCTTACCGTAGACCCCTGCTACTAAAAATTTTGGATCCCACCACTGGGTATGAGTCCAATAATACTGAATTCCCTGCAGAAAATTGAGCTACTGTTTTCTGCTGTTCCAAAGAGCTGTAGTAATGATGCTTCCACTACTGTGACTGTTTGACCAGCAACAACAAAGCATGCTGGATGTCAATCAACCTTTACTTTGAACAATCTTGAAGTGCTAAAATATGTCATCAAAGCAAACGCTTGAATTTACACAGGACTTTTGCACCCCATTCTGCAAACTCAGGCTAGACATTCAGGAGACAAGGCTCTACATCTCAGCTCAATCCTAGTCTCATTTCCCCATCTGTAAAGCAGAACTCTTGCTCTCCTTTTCTCAAAGCATATTGGAAGAACAAACCAGTTTGAAAGTTATTTTGTTGATTTTTACTGAATGGATGCCCTGTCTTTCTCCCCAGTGGGGATCTAAGACAGCTTACATCACGCTCTTCTCTTCCATGGGTATCCTTACAATAACCCTGGGAGGTAAGGTAGACTGAGAATCACCCAGCAAGCTATTTTATAGATTTTAAAGTATGATATAAATTATAGGCAGCAATCATTCTTAGGGTCTTTGTCCCAGCAGGGGCCTCCATTAAATGACTGGGTCCTAAACAAATAAAACATTTTGAATATTGGGGTCAAGGCTCTTTGTTGTACAATAGAGAATAAAAATCTTCTTTCCTCCTTTAATCCATTTGTATCATCAGCTCTTCTGGGTAGGAAACCATGCCTGACTCTGCATTTGAACTATGCTTAGAATAGCTTATGTGAAGGCCTCTAGGCACAATGGTTAGAGGAAAGAATAACAATAATTAACAAAAGCAAAGGGAAGCAGGTTCCATGATAATTATAAGCAAAGTAATTAAGAATCAAATAAATGATATCCACACATATAATTAGAACATAGGTAAACACACTGGGTCCGTGTAATGTTGGGGAACGAAGTAGCAGAGTGTTGAGAATACAAAGAAGTGAGATATAAAATTAGCAGCCGTGAAATGTTTTCCACTTGGTTTATGCTTGTCCACCTCTGACTGGTGTAACTTATAATTAGACTCTCTGCCTACACTAGTGTGGTTCCAAAGAATTGTGGATTAAAAAAAAACTCTAGAATTTCCCAGTACCTTGATAAGTTACAACCTGAAATGCTATACTTAGTCCATTAAAGATCTCCCCCCCTTCCCCCCCACGCACACATATACACACTTCACAGTGACATTTTAGTGCAGCTAGGGAAATTTGCCATCTCGCCATTTATTATTTTCAGGGCATGGATAGAAAAAAGAAGGTTGCTATGAAGAACACAAATAAAATGGATTGCATGTATAGAGGTGAGCTGAAGAAAGCTGATAAATACACTCCCCTGAATGTCAGCAAATGTCACTTGAGAAACCGTTTGCAGCTACCACAAGAGCCTTGTGAACAAACAAAGAAGAATAGCAAAGCTAGGCAGAACAAGCTGGGCATGCTCACTTCGACATGAATAGGCAATGAGCGTGCTCAGAAGTTACACCAGAGAAATTGTTAAACTTGATAGATGGAGCTTTTCATTCAAACCACCCTCTCATGTATCACTGGCATAAAAGACCAGAGAGAAATCAAAGAACAAAGGAGACAGCTATGAATTGTGGGCTTGAAATTTTTCCCCATTACATTGTTCACACTATTCTAATCCTTGATTGAAGAAATAATCTTTATTAAATGAATTTTTGCTGGTAGCAGACACAGGGGTCTGCAACCTGCGGCTCTCCAGATGTTCATGGACTACAAATCCCATCAGCCCCTGCCAGATTGGCCAATTGGCTGAACTTCCAGATAGGATAATAATACCAGTAAGAAATAGTATAGCACCATCTACTGACTGGAGGTATACATCACCTCTGTTTTGACCGTCATTTCCCTAACCATACATAAAAAAAAAATCTGAACAGATTTGAAAAGTCCTCCTTAAGTATGCAGAATTTTAAAGTTTTATGAATGGAGTGCTGATTCATTAACATCATTGTTTGCCATCAATAATGAGATAAGGATTGCACCCTTAGGCACCCAAACAGAAGTCTGACAGATGTTTCCTCCTTTCATCTTGTGGTTGCTTCTTTGCTGAATTCATTGATCTACATCTTCTTTAGCCTTCTACACAGGGTGACCTAAGATAAAATAAAACAAAAGGCAAAAGAACATTTCATAAAAGTTATACATTCTAACAGGCAATATGTTATTGTAATGCTTGTGATTAAAAAATATTATAGCATATTTCAAGTGTTCAAAGTACTTCATGCACAGTAATTCATGTAATCAAGGAGAGATTTAATCCTGAAACTTTGTGGCTGATTGCTCATACTCTTGGCTATTATGCCACCTTTATTCTTGTATTCTCAACATGAGCATGCCCTCAAAGATCTTTAGGTGGACTGACCATCTATAAATGGTTCTTTTTAAAATGGGCCACTGGCAGGGGCGAATCTAGGCAAACTGGAGCCCGGGGACAAAATCTAAGTTTGGTGCCCCCCCATCCCCACCCCAGGTATGGACGACCACCCTCCCCCACAATGACCAAACAATGATTTTTTTGCACCAGCTCACAAAACACCTCCCACCACCAGCAAAACATACATGGCTTTCTCCCCACCAACTCTCTTTCCTAATTGTGTCCTCACACCAACCCTATGAGGTAGGTTGTTAGCCTGAGAAACAGCTCCAAGCCAGTGCAAGTGGGAATTAACTTTTAAGCATGTAAATCTCTCACAAGTCACACACACCCCCATCTGAAGGTTTACCAAGCAAGCGCCAGCATCATCTTCAGTTCTGCTGCTGCTTCTGGGCTCCCTGCTCAGCTTGCCTTTTCCTGTGCCTGCCAGCGCCTGGCTGCCGGGGAGAAGGCTTCTGAGTAATGCCACACTTAATTTAAGGCGAATAAGGCATGCTGGGTTAGAGGGAGGGGAGGCGGAGTTCCCCAGTCCTGCTCCTGGGAGCCCAGTGGGACTTCTCCCCAGCCCCCTGGACACTCCAGGCCACCGTACAGAGTGGGCGGGGCTACGACAGGCACTGGGAGCAGTGGCTGCTTCAGTGCCTGCTTTCTAGGGCTTGCTCAATCCCTCGCTCTGTAGGAGGATGTTTTGGCGCCCCCCACGTGACCTCAATCAATGCGCCTGGGGACAAGGGGTACCCCATGTCCCTAGGCAGGAACGCCAGTGGCCACTGGCATAATATGTAACATCAAATGTGAGCCTTAGGAAACCGAATCAAAAAGTTTCATGGAACAGGAAAAAAAAGTACTTTGCAGCTGTAAAAACAGAATTGAAAACTGTGCTTATATACTGGTAGCATGCTAAATTGGAAAGACATTTAAGATGCTGCTAACTTTTAACAAAACTCATGCTTCCACTTGAAATAGATGATTTGCACTGTCCTAAGTGAATGGCACATATTCTGTTTACATAATTATAGAGCATGATGATCATGTGAAAAAAACACTTGAAAACTTTACAATTTGGCGGCCCTCTGCTCATGGCAAACTTGCCATATGTTTCTATCATAACCTACAGAATTTGGTTTTCAGCATGAACTGAAAGGCATCATTTTTCCAGCACTTCTTAGCTTGAAGTGAAAGGTGAATTCTGCACAAAGCATCAAAAGCACATGTTCAGCCATCTGCAAGACAACACATTAAGGTTTTACCTGTGGTTACTATGTGTCCAGGTGCTCACAGGCCCTTACTGATAAGTAAAGATGCTAATAACACAGCATTGATCTGTAAATAAACAATGCAAAGTGTAGAACAAAGTATTTTCCTTTAAAAGCAGAGATATTACTTTGATAAACCCAAGTCACCTATTCAAAAAATCAATAAAAAAGGCAATGTGTGCATAAAAAAGTCTATGTGCTATGCAGGTTACAGCATTGGACTAGAACAACAGAGACATTGGTTCAAGTGCTTGATTGCCCATGAATATCATGAGATATCACTCATGTCACTCATCCTAACCCTACCTTACACATTTAGTGGGAGACTAAAGTAGAGCAGAAGATATACTACGTATATCATTCTATGCTCCTCAGCAAAATAAATATTAAAGTTAAAAAATAAGTTGCAATACTACAAAATCATTGTTGTTTACAGCTGTGCTCTGCATTATTTACCATTCTGGTGAACTAATAGATTGGAGGGCTGTAAGGGACTTTGGTGGAGAGCACTTTTTAGATCCGGAAGACCCTGGATTCAGTTCTGAGAACCAGCATGGTGTAGTGATTAAGACTGGTGGATTCTAATCTGGAGAACTGGATTTGATTCCCTACTCCTCCACATGAGTTATATTAGTATACTCTTATCGGGTGAATTGGATTGGTATCCTCACTCCCCCACATGAAGTCTACTGGGTGACTTTGGGCTAGTCACAGTTCTCTCAGAACTCTCTCAGCCCCATCTACCTCACAACAGTTCTGTTGTGGGGAGGGGAATGGAAGGTGATAATAAGCCACTTTGAGACTCCTTAAAGGGATAGAAAGGTGGTGGTGGGGTATAAAAACCAAATCCTCCTCCTCTTCTTGTCATCAGTTAAAGGATTTCAGGAAATAATGGATTTTTCTGATTGAGAGTGGCAGTGTAATTTCCAATCAGAGTAAGCAATACTGAGCTACATGCGTAAGACAGCCTGTGTACGTTATTCCTGTGTCGATTTTTATATTGGGTTTTCATGACTGTAGATTACTACACTTGTGTTATCTGTGGCTGTTACAAAATACTAAAAATTCTAATTTTCCAAGTGTTTTGTGTTCATTAAAGTATGATACACAAGTGCTCTGTTAAATTTTGGCATGTAATTTTTTTTTCAGGGCAAGAAGCTATTTGGAGACCTGCTTTTGCTGCTATCGTGTGTGTTTTTCTTCTTCTTCAGATGGCCTTCCTTGAAGCAACAATGAGAACACCATGTGGTCAATCAGCTTTGGCTAAGTGATAGTGTTACTGAGGGCTAATTAAACTATTCAGAACAGGCATTACCTATAAGCTTACAAAGACCTCCATGATGTCATCCTTTAGCCAAAGCTGATTGGCTACATCACGACTGCACTGTACTTAGTGGAAAATAGGCTGCACTGAAGCAAAAACTGCAGGTAGACTACAAAAGGAAGAAGAGCCCTGAAGTGGACCAAGCACCAAACCTGAGAGAGGGTGATTGGATTCTGTGTGAAAAACTCAGAAAGCCCTGAATACTTTTCACAAGGCTGATGAAATTTGCCTGACATTTTAGTTCAGCGTTACTATCATACTAGGCCCCACCCAGGGAAAGAAGTCCTGTTTATTCCGAAGGCTTGTTCCATTTGTTTAATTTATATAAACCACTGGAATGCAGGACCAAGCTAGACATTACATGTAACCAGTCGTGGGATTCAGCAGGTTCGCACCACTTCAGCAGAACCATTTGTTAAAATGGTGCTTGTAAACTACCAGTTGTTAAATTATTTGAATCCCACCACCAGAACCAGTTGTTAAATTATTCTAGTCCCACCACTGCAAGTAACTCCTAAATGCCATGGGGACTTGCAGCAGGCCATCTGAGTTCCCCAGGAGCTGAAGCATTCCAAAGGCCTGATTCAGACTGGGGATGTGGTATAGTGGCAAGGGACTTCAGCCATTTCCCCAGGCCATTTCACTACTCCAAATAGCCCTTTAGTGTTATCTGCCCCAAATAGGGAGCTGCACATGTAACTATTCATGTGCCTTTGGAAGGAAAGAAAAACCTTGACTTGGCACTGTTCACACCTAGTGCTAGAATCTACCGTTTTCTCCATAGCATGGGAACTGCAAGGCAAGCAATGATGTTTTGTGCTTGGAATGTCTTCCTAATTTGTCCCAGTGGCCAGGAACCCAACCAATGCATACATGCCTTTGCATGAGTTGCTTCCCCCTTGAAGGAGCTCCTGATGTGTATATTGTGCCCAAAGAACAATGTGGTGGATGGTGGAAACTATGTGGCTTGCTGGTGACTTTGTTGTGAATGTTTGTCATTCACAACAAAGAAGCAAATTGCATTATGAGAGAGTGGCAGGGAAGGCAAAATTAGGCTCTGTATGTTTGGTTTTAATGGTCTAATATTGTAATGCTAGCTAACTATAACTCTTTTTTCATTAATAGCTCCTTTGGTTTGTATTTGGAATACACTGGTTTTTGTGTGTCATTCGTATGTCTTTTGAGTCCTCACTGACATTCAATATGGCAAGTCTCTTTTGAATCATGTTTATAAAATAACTGCAGTATAATTAAACCAACAAAGCCATCTTTTAAAGAAGCTTAATAGCTCTTTTTTTCCACCTTGCAAATTTGTTTTATTTTTTAAAAGGGGGAAGAAATAGTCCTGCCTCAATTTGGTTGCTCATTTTCTTTCGCTTTTCTAATTCTTCTTTGCATCTTAAATCTGCACATTTCTAATTTTTGACAACTATTGATTATTAATAAAGTGCTCATGAAAGATATGCTTCATCGCTTCTTCAACAAGAATAATTTTCATTAATAGAAAGTGTAACATATCTTGACAGATACAATGTATGAAACACTCCTCCCCCACCCCACTCCGCCCTACTTAATCGCTAATGTTGTGGTAGTGAATACACAGGAAGTGGCTCAACAGATATGGCAGGTGATAATCAGAGTGGATGCTATTTTATAAAATGTAACTAAAAATATTTTAATGATATAAAAGCAACAGATAAATAAAAGCAATTACATTTAATTTGGCTTTCAGCTTGTGAGCAATTTTTTGTTAGCTTTAATAATGGAGAAAGCTCATGCAGAAGGACTAATGGTAGATTTGGTGTTAGCCCTATTCATCAGGGATTCTAAGTAGTACTTAGCCTGGGATATTTCCCAAGTAAAGGTAAAATATGCACAGGGAGGGAACCTGGGACAATAATGCATTTGCGAATATTCCTCAAATCGTGCAAGTTGATGGCATTCTTCTCAGGTGTTTGCAAATGTTGTCACTGATTGAAATAAGGTGCAGGCTTTGTAAAGGTAAACAAAGAAGGCATTCACATGAACGAGAGTGAACAGGATTAGGGAGAAGTCCCTTGGGGAAGTATGACTATTTTCATACTTCTTGTATATTCTTCGTGCTTACAAGCAGATTGCCTACATTTTCCTCTAGGAGCAACTGTTCACTGGAGGAGGTATTGCAAAAGTTCTTCCAAGGATTGGGACAAAAAAAATTTGGTCAAGACACCAGTTGTTATTCGAATATTTGGTCAAGACACCAGTTGTTATTCGAATATTTCCTGGCAGAAATTATTGGCCTGTCACTTCTGAGCAACCATCCACTGGGAAGTCATCTTTTGTAGGATATACTGAAGTGACAAGGAGCTGCAGAAGAGCACAGTTATCTGAAGATGTTCTTCATTTCAGCTGCACTTGTGTAGGGTGACTTCCTGGCAGCCAGGGTCCATCCTGGCAGGTCATTAGGGGAGAAGATACTGAGGCCATGTGACACACACACACACCGGGCCTCCTTTTCTCCACACTGGCTAAAAGAGCCAGTCTGCAGCAGTGATCACTTCTTTGGTGGAAATTGGCATCCCATGGACATTATACAGCACTACATCATCTCTGATTCAAATGTCCTCACACAAATCTTTCTGCTTTAGTGTGATTTTTCTATAGAGCTTTGTGTTGGAATAGAGATAGACCTTCCCTCCTGGAAGGGCAGAGGCCTCTTTTCCTTGCATTGACTAACAGAAGAATATTTGGCTGTTGGGCTAGGTGTGGTGCCAAGAGCTGGGGTGGGGGAAGGTGGCAGAAGGGAGGCCATATTGCAGACAATGGAGATCCCACATGTGGGAAAGAAAGAAGTCTCCATTGTTTATTTTAATACACTCCCTATATGGTCTAATTAATTTGGTTTATTAACTTCTATTACATTTTTAAATTTAATTAATCAAACACATTTCATTCCCCTAACAGATCAATCTGCTCCAAGGAAGCCAGCCCAAAAACTCAAACACCTTAATCCACTGACAATCCTTAAAAATCAAAAGAATGAAATCCTAGCTAGTCAGAATGCCGAAGCCACCCTTAACATTTTCTTAAATTCATTCTCTTACAGAAGCCATAATCCTTAAGCTCCTCCTACTGTAGAAATACGGTAGACATCATTGTTGGATTCATTATTTAAAATTGTTACCAAGGTTACAAATTACCATCACTGTGAGCAACAGGTCCCTCTGAAGCGGTATCGTTACAGATTAACTGTAATGTGTAGGATTATAATAAAAGGCATGAGGGATTAGGTGCAAGGGGGGGAAATGTCAGTAATAACTCAGATACATCCAGGGTACATTGTGCAGTAGTAGGCTAAAGCTAGGCTTCCAGTGCTTATATGGAGTATTTGTGTGTGTAAGTGTGTTTGGGGGGGGCGGGGGTGGAGAATGGGCATTTCTACAGGCCATACAACGTGCAAAACCATTGTAACCTTCAGCAGCAGGAAAACAAGGTTGAACTTGATGGATTCTGCTAAAGGATTCTTGAAATAATGTGTGCTATTTGTGAGTTATCTTCCTGACAAGCACATGTGTTCCAATAAAGTGGTAGAGAGTGTTAGGGTGACCACAAACAAAATTAAGCTGGGCCTGTACTTGCCTAATGCCTCAACACTACAAGAAAGGTTCAGAACACCTGTGGCAAGAGGACAAGTGTGAACCCACCTCCCAAAGGAGCTCATATCCTTAGCTATGAACTGATTAGTTCCTCTTGACTTCAGAGAACGCTACTTTAAACAGAATGAAGTTTGTTGTATGCTTTTGTGCAATTTTGGACACAGTACTTGCACAAATGCACATACAAGTATTTTACAGTTCGTTTTGAGGAGATGTGATGCCTTGGAAATCATATCCACACCCTCTATGCATTGCAAATAATTCCTGCAACACTTTAAGATAAAGAAGCATTTAATTACACTAGTTAATATTAAAGCCATCAGTCATTCAATAGCAATTTATAGCTTGCATTTTTATCATGACTTTTCTTGAAGGAGCTCTGGGCAGTTCGACTCTCCTCCATTTTGTCCTCACAACCACCTTGTGAGGTAGCTAGACTGAGAGACAATGACTGGCCCAAGGTCACCAATGGCAGAGGGATAGTTTGAACTCAGCTCTCTCACTAGGGTTTACCATACTAGCTCTGCAGTGCTCTTGGAAGGTTTACAGTACAAACCAATAACATCACAATGTACTATTAAAAAATTCCAAGGCTCCATAATATTAAAGCAGCACCGCAAACAGGCAAGAAACAACATTCAAAATTCAAATGCCAACTCTAAAGGAAATGAAATTTCAAATTGCTAGCAGGGATTACAATGGAGGCAATTGATCCTGCACTGTTTACCACTGTGTGCCTTCCTGCCATTAGCTTGAAATAACAAGATTTCCAAAATATTTTGAAATTTATTTACTGGACAAAAACAAAATACAGTTTTATAGGACTATAATTGTCCCTTCTGCTCAAAAAGTAGTGTGGGAGGTGGAATATGGTTATGTCCTTTATTCTAGAGTAATGCACAGCTCACAAATCTCAGACACTGTTCATACAATCCGATGTAGAGTGACTTCAGTCTTAACTAGCCAGTGATTACAAGATCAGGAAGACTCATGTTTAAATCGCCATTCATGCCATGGAAGCCTGCTGGCCAATCTTGGGCCAGTTATACTCTTGGTCTAAGGTACCTTACAGTACTGCAGGCTACCAAAAAGGCAAAAAAAGTGGGTTCTAGATCAAATCAAACCTAAATTCACACTAGAAGCTAAAATGCCTAAACTGAGGCCATAGTAATTTGATCATATTTTGAGAAGTCACAATACACTGGAAAAGACAATAATGGTAGCAAAATGTGAAGGTACCTGGACAAGAGGAAGTCCTAACCTGAGATTAATTAACTCAATCAAGGAAGCTTTGACCTACAAGAGTTGAGCAAGACAGTTAACAGCAGGACATTTTGGAGATTGTTTATTCATAGGGTCAATATAAGTTGAAAGTGACTTGATGGGTGACACACAAAGCTGCATGGGACTGCACTGTTCAGTAATCCCAGCAGCTCACACTCATCTCACTATGGGAGGAATACACACTTCACCCTGCGTGTGTTACACCAGAAGTATGGAAAGTAGCTGAGCAGGTCATGTGCACATTTGCTTCTTTACAATTTCTGTACCTGCCCCAAAATGTGTAGCAACAGGTTGACACAATGCATTGCAGAATTCTGTAGACTTTAGGGAGCATAAGAACATAAGAAAAGCCATGCGGGACTAGACCAAGGCCCATCAGTTCCACTGTTCACACAGTGGCCAACCAGGTGCTTCTAGCAGAGGCGGAGCTACCAGGGGACCGGGGCGTATTGCACCAGGTGCGCACCTGGGGGGGGGCCGTAAAATTTCCCCCCACCCACACACACTTACTTTCGTTCAGCCTGAAAGTGGAGGCTGGAAAAGCAGCCTGTTCACTTGAGGTTGAAAATGGCCTGGTGGGAACTACACTTCCCAGGAGACCTTGTGAGCCCCAAGGTCTCCTGGGAAGTGCAGTTCCCACAGGGCCATTTTCAGCCTCAAGTGAACAGGCTGCTTTTTCCAGCCTGCACTTTCAGGCTGAACTAAGGTAAGTGTGTGTGGCGGGGGGGGGGGGCACCACGGGGGGGGGACGACGACGACGACGCAGAGTGCGCACTGGGTACAGTATGGCCCACCTACTCCTCTGGCTTCTAGGAAGCTCACATAACCTTGCCTAGGGAAAGAACCTGCTCCATCAGGTTTCACAAGGTGGGTGGAGAACCCTGTAGGGTAAACTGCCTAGGAACAGGATATCTTCTTTAACTTAACTGGGTTGTGGGCAATGTCTGTACCTCTGTAAAAAGCAATATGGGACATCATCAGCACACCTTCAAAAATTACAGTACACAAAGTGCTATCTACATCATCTCAGTAACCTTTACAAAAGCTCTGTAAAGGCCAGTCAGAATCACTATCCCCAGACCGCACAGGGCACTGGATGGGCAGCTGTTAAGAAGACAGGGGTTTGCCTAATGCCACCTGCAGCTAGATTTTATTATTTGGTTTATTTGTCATGTTTCCAGAAAACATAAAGCATCATAGACACTGAAAACCAGAATTCCCCTTTGGGGTCTGATTGAGAAATAAGTTTTACAGCATGGATTTCTGGCTTTGGAGACATCTGATCAGGGGATTTCCTGACTCCCACTGCATCATACCCTGTTTCCCCAAATATAAGACATCCTCTGAAAATAAGACATAGTAGAGGTTTTGCTGAAGTGTGAAATATAAGGCATCCCCCGAAAGTAAGACGTAGCAAAGTTTTTGTTTGGAAGCATGCCCGACGAACAGAACACAGAAAAATAAGACATCCCCTGAAAATAAGACATAGCGCATCTTTGGGAGCAAAAATTAATATAAGACACTGTCTTATTTTCGGGAAAACACGGTAGTAGCACCAGCCTTATAATATGACATATAAACAAGTTCTGATCTAATTGTACAGACTGACAATTCTGGACAATTTCAAACTTCATGCAGCAAAAAACTCTTGTGTGAACCCTGTGTTGCACATTTGCCATTGTCAGGGATACTTAACTAGGCATTTAAAGAAAAACACCTGGCACTCATATTTTAGAATAAACTTAGCATAGAAGAACACAGTAAGGATTTCCTTGGGATTTGGGGGCAAAGTCAAATTCATCATAAGCTTGTTGAATGAGTGATCAGATGCGGGGCAAGAATTTAGACTATAGACTTCTTCATGCCCCTCCTCCCAGTCCTAACATTTTCTGAAGTCGCTAAGGAGGTATGTCAGTCTCTAGACAGGATTCCAACCTTCAACCCTGAATCATTTCTAGGTAATGAACTCCATGCAGGTGAACTACAGGAATGTACCCAAAAAGTGTCCGTTATTGCCTGCTAACTGAAAGGGGGGTCTGTATAAGTCTGAGCAGGGGAGACGTGCTTCAGTGCCTACTACTAAGTGATGGGGGCGGGGGGGGGGCTGTAAAGCAGGCCTCAGTGTTAGTTGTGGTAGACTGTTGCAGCACAATTTACAAGGAATCTTGTGGTGGTTTAAAAACGAATGGGTGTTCAGCAGCTTTCAGCTGTAAGTCACTGAGTCCCCACAAGATTCCTCTTCTGCGCAGCCCCTGTGAAAGGGTAGAGGCCTCGAGTCAGACTAGCCTCAGGAATCCGAGGCGGTTCTGCTCAGAGTCTTACTGGGATTCAGGAGGACTGACCGCCAGGAAAATGTCCTGGGGGACCACCTGGTCAGGCCCTCCCCTACAAAGAGAAGCTGCCGTTTGTGTCTCTTGGATAAATGGCCCTTTATGAGTGGAAACAAGAGCTTGAAAAACGCTCCTTCCCACTGAGGCGAAGGAGGGCAGAAACCCCGTCTCTGCTCGCCTGCCAGCCGGCCCTTTGAAGGCGCAGCGTCCTGCCCTCCTGCTCTTCCGGCTGCCGCGGCCTCTCCCCGTCCCCTTCTTCGGCCCGGTGGCACCGGAGAAGGCCTCAGCCTGACAGCCCTTCCCGCACGACAGGGAGGCCGCCTCGGGTCAGGCCGGAGGGCAGCGGCAGGGTCGAGGACCTGGCTTGGTCATGAACCCGGCCGACTTCCCTCTCCCGAGAGCTGCTTTTAGATGAACTTGGGCGGCTCCCGACACAAGGCCGGGCCGGGCCGCGCTGCCTCTGGTTCCCCAGAGGGGGCCGGCTGGGTGGGTGACGCACCAGGGGCCGCTGCTTTTCCTCTGCCGGGCCTGTAAAAACAAACAAGGCCGCCAGGCCTGAGCGAGGCAGGCCGGGGAAGCAAGCCGGGCACATCCTCCGGCAGGAAGGAACCCGGGAGCAGACAAAAGAGGGCCGCGGGCAGGAGGCGCCTCACCGGCCGCTGAACCGCCGACCTCCCAGTGGACCCCGAAGGCCAGGCGCGAGGCTCCCTGCTGCACCCCGGGCCTCCTCCGCCATAGAGGTGGGCAGACTGACAGCTCTTGCATGCCTGTCCTTGGCGGTGAGGGGTTAGGTCCGAAGGTCAGACGCACCTTCTCTACCATAAACATGAGTGGAGCCTCTGAAGGGCGCCCCTACGCACAGGAGCTCCAGCCTAAGCAACGGAGATCCTTGCAGGGGGCGACCACGTGACTGGAGGTGCGTCGCCCCGTCCGGGAGGCCTTGGCGTAGACTTGCTGGCCGGGCCTTCCACCGGGATCAGAATAACAGACATTTTCATAGACACGTTTTCTGATCGATCAGTTACAGCTTCCCCTGTAGACATGTGGTTTAAAATGAAGCCGGTTACATTTTACCGACAACTTTCCTGGGTTATTGTCGCCCCCCCCCCCCCCCCCCCCCACCCACCCACCCACCCACCCATTTGCGTGTACAAGTGCGACAGGCTACAGAAGGCTTCACCTTTTGTATCTCTTCTCTTCTGCCTATTGACGACTGTTCCAGTAGACCTGCAAGGGAATGTTTAAAAAAAAAAAGTGGCGCCCCCTTTTCAAAGACAGTGAGAGGGTTCAGACATGCAGAGGCGCCAAACTAGGGCAAGCTGAGGAGAGTCCCATAGCAAAACAAGGTAATTTAGTTCATTTTTATTATTTTTGTATATAGGAAACCTTCATACTCAAAGGCCCCAAATGGTAGTTTACTTACTTAGTCCATAAATCCAATTAAGGCAGGACACCAGCTGTTCTGTTCCCAGCCACCAGCACTGCAACCCGGTGAACCTGAAGAAGAAAAAGAGATGGTTTTATACCCCACTTTTCTCTACCTTTAAGGAGTCTCAGAATGGCTTACAACTGTATTCCCTTCCTCTCCCCACAACAGGCACCTTGTGAGGTAGGTGGGATTGAGAGAGTTGTGAGAGAACTGTGTCTGGCCCAAGGTCGCCCAGCAGGACTCCCCAACAGGGGGGGGGGGGGGGAAGCTTACAGGCGCTGGTCGGCCTCTCCTCCAGGAGTTCGAAAATATCCTTCTCTAACCACCACCACCACGGTCACCTCCCAAAGAAACCCCCAGTGGGAAATCGTACCGGGCCCTGCTTGCTGGGACACTCTGGGCTCTCTTAACCGGCTGGCTGAGTCGCTAAAGATCAGTTCGCAATGCAGAGCTGTGCACGTTTACTCGGAAGTAAGCTCCATCCCTATTAGACCCAAGTGTGCCTAGGACCGCGGAACAAGAAGGGCTCCTGAAGTGTGGTGTGCGTGTTTGCTGCCTCTTTGCCTTCCTTCGGATGTTGCTAATTCAGTCCGAGATGCCAGGCTGAGCTGCAGGGGTTGGGGAAGAGTCTCCTTGACTGCCATCCTCTCGAGAATGCAGCAAAGGGGATTTCCAAACTTCCCAGGGAGGTTAGAAAAACAAACCAGAAATGGCAGCGGGGGTGGAGTGGGGAAATAACCTTTCATGATCTCTCAACTGGCATCTGCAGGGCTCTGTACTTCGGAAGGAAGTTCAGCTCAAAATGTGGACAAGCAGCAGCGTATGACTGGGATAGCCAGAGCATCCCTCCCTTTAGTCTGGACGCTGTCGCTCCTCCGCACTCGGAACCTGAATGCAAAGTACTGGAACCCCCCAAAACCTTCACCTCTGACCGAATTCCCTAAGTGGCCTTAAGTGGGCCATGCTGTCAACCTTACTCCTGTTTGGCAATACGAGGATAATAATGTTGGCCTATCTTACCGGGCTGTTGTACCGATGCCATGTATGTAAAGCACTCCGCACTCGTGGAAGCTCTACCCGTTTTCCATTTGTCATTATTAGGAGCATAACCTGCGGGATATCTCATGGCCCTTTCCACCAAACGACCATATTTGGAGAACTTCAGTCTGAACGCAGTTAGTTACTTCCCAGGAAGACGAATTGTAACTTCTGTAGTGCCACCAGAATTCCAATCATCAGTTCCATCATGGGACAGCTCCCCATTGGCTATCCAGCCCATAGTCACGCTGGGCGTGCTTCCTTGGGAGTGGGTCCCACTTGCCCTGGATAGCTCAACTCATTAGATTTCAGAAGCTAAGCAGGGCCATCCCTGGTTAGTATTTGGAAGGGAGACTTCCAAGTGGCCATTATGCCGAGGAAGGCATTGGCAAAGCACCTGTGTTAGTCTCTTTCATTGCAAGCCCTGCCGGGCCATCATAAGTCTGCTGTGAAGGCGCCTTACTGCAGATCCCACTCGTCAAGGGGGCTTACTTCTATGAAGGCGCACAGGACTGAAGACTCACGCACGGTGTCGGTTACTTCTCAGTTCGGAATGAATGCAATTGTAGCCGCTAGTTTCTGGGATTAACAAGGAAGAATCTTGCACGCGATCCTCTGAAGCCCAACGTGGCCTCCGGATGCTCCAAGCGTGGCTCTGTGCTTCTGACGGTCAGCACCTGCGCCAGCTTCCCTGGCATCAAACCCAGAGACTCCTCTCGCCATTAAACAAACAACACATCCTGGACGAGTAAACCCCGATCCAAGACTTTCCCGTACAGTTGGTTTATTTCTGCTTTCTACCCACACACACACCCACACACACACACACACACACACACCCACACCCAGAGGGACAAAAACCATACGACTTTTCTGGAGAAGGAAGCTTTCCCCCTGCGATCCACAAGACTCTTACTCTGAAAAATCCCCCTGCCCTCGAATTTAGCTAACCTTACCCTGAGGTCAGTGGCTGGTAACTTGCAGCAAGTCCTCTGTAATATGGCTATAGAAGGTATTTGAGAAAGGGCGCCTTTCTTTTCAGGGAGCCCATCTCTGCGAAAACTAGCTCTTTTGTGTCTGTTTCCTGGCCTTAATCCCTTTTCTTATTTTTAAAAAAACTTTCCCCTAAAGTACCAGCTGTTGCCCATACTCCATAGAGAGAGCAAGTCAAACGGATGAAGGAAAGGGGGGGGAGAGAGAGACGGGGGCTTTCTTTCAGCCCTTTGGTTTGTGAAAGAAAACCCGGCCCTGCTTTAACTCTGCCCCGGTGCCTACACTTTTGTCTAGAGGAAGAAAGTTCACCTGCAGAAAGTCGAACCTGCAACCCGCATTTCTGGTGAAATGTGCCCTGATTCTAGAAATAGGCGACTGTTTATTATGTCTAGAAAAACAAACACACAAACAAAAAACCGTCCTGAAAGGAATTTACTCGCGGCTACCGAGAGAGAAGATCTTGCCTTCCGAAATGGGGATTTGCTATGTAGAAAAAGCTTAGGAAATATTTTTAATGATCAAAAAACTACATATTAGGAAAAAGAATGTATGCTAACTCCTATATTTACATTCCAGGGTGGGTTGGTTTACTGTTTCAGAATCCCTGTTTGCACATCTGGAAGCCTAAACACCTAAGTCGCGACGACGTTTCTTTGGAAGCAACTCCTGGGGATTTCAATAAGAAATTTTGCCCGGCCCAGCCGAAGTGAAGCGTTTTTAATCCCACTGATTTCAGTGTGAGAGTTAAGCACAAATCTCTCCTAATAAAATATGTCCTAAATAAAATATGTGCTGTTAAGCTGGTTTACTCTGAAATAAGTCCCAGTGACTTCCATGGAATTTACTCTTTAATGTGTGTTTAAGATCGCAGTCTTGAAAGTGCTTTAACTTTGGCGGCCTCCTGCCCCTTGCTCTCACACACATGCAGATGGTTGTACCTTTTACAATTCCAAATCTAAGTTGGTAACCTGTTTGGAGGTGATTATCTCATCAGTCGGTAGCTTGCATTGAAAAGCTTAGCAATAAACTGCGCTGGGTTCAGCCACAAGCCAGTCCAGCAAGAGTGACTGTCGAGTCGAATCGTTTTGCTTTGTGTATGCAATGCTAACTTTGAATGGAATATGAGGCATTGATTCTTTACCCCCACCTTACTTAAAAAGTTCCCCCCACCCACCCTGCTTTCAGCTGGCAATCCAACGGATGAATAATTGGAAGGAAGATGTTCCATTTGAGGGAAGCTGTGGGGGTGGGGGGTTGTATATTCTAGAATGGGGGGGAAGTGCCTGAAAAGGAGTTTATAAAACTGAGAATGATGTGGAGAAGGTAGATAAGAATAGTCAGGCACACGAGGCACGAGGGGTGATAGTCCTTGCTACAAGATGGACATTTCAGGTTGCTTTCTGAAGGGACTTTTGGGAAAGATCTTGGAGGACAGGTCTGTAGATGGGTCTTAGTGACAGATGTCAGGGGCCAGCAGCTGGTGGGTACTATTTGCCCTTTGCCTTTCGCGGGCAATTGTTCAGGGCATGCCAATTGTCCACTTTGGAAAACTGGATGCTGGATTAGGAGGACGCGAAATTGTCTTAACTCGATTCTTCTGACCTTCCTTTTTCACTTCGAAGTAAGGGGATCGTGATGATGGATGAGTAGAAAACATGAGCTCTGCAACTCTGTCTTGAGAAAGATTAATAAATGGGATGGACCATATTCAGTATTATAAACAAAAGAAATAATCAGTTTAATCTAACCACATGATTGTGTTGAGTTGTCCCCAGAGGGCAATGTCGTACACGAATGGACGATCTAGACAGCATACAAAGGGAGCAACCAGATCCACGAGCCAGTTAAGCAGGAAAAATTGTCCTCAATCGCTTGAAATCGGATTAAAGAACAGACTGTAAATTGCTCGTGTGCAACATATGGTGCACAGCTGGATCAGACAACTGGAAGGCGTTTGGTTGTTTCGTCCCTAACCCAGGTAAGATAACTTTGACTGAAGGCAAATTCCGGCCATTTCCTCCCTACATGACTTGCTCTGCCAAGGTAAAACTCGAGTAATGTGTAGAAGCTGCTGCTGAAGCCGGTGGAGTGATCTCACCTGAGCACGTCGGTGCCGTAATCATGTGGGCAGGTATTTGGATCTGAGCCCCGTTGGTTGTTTTTTGAGTAAACAGGCATAGGACCTGGCTGTCATTGTAACCGTTTTCCCCCTTAATGCCTCTTCAAAAGTCAATTTGTGCCTCTCAGAGGTTTAAGGATCAAACCAGGAAAGCAAAATAAACAAGTGAATAAGTACGTTGTAACAAGTGTTTGGCATTCAAGTTCTGGATAGGGAAAGATTAAATACTCCTTCCAAGCATCCAGCAGAGTTTGACAGAATTCCTCCTCGATCTTTACATCTACTTCGAAGTTAATTCTCAGTGATTTCACTGGAGTTTACGCTCAAGTAGGAGAATTTAGGACGGGGATTAAAAGGGTCTCATACAGGTGGGTCGCGGTCGACCATCTGAAGCCCCAAGATACTTCAGATGCTACTCAGTATGCAACTGTGAAATGCTTCCCTACCGGAACCATTACCCACTTGGAAGCAAAGGATGTGTTTAGGTTGGAGTGTAAACGGGTTTAAATGCCAGTGCCTCTGAAGCTGAATTCACTGGAGCCACTTCGCTTTACTTGGTTGACGAATGTCAAGGAAACCACTTTGAAGTCGGAACTTGCCTCTGCTCGAAATGATATATACGTCCCAACAGCAAGGAGCCCGATTCACGTCTCGCTCCGTTCAGATCCTGTCGGTCGGTCGGCGGGCATAGGATTGGTTGCCTTGCCGGTAATCAGGTCCCCGGGACTCCCACTGAAATCCCGTCGGTGTCGCCTGCCAAAGAAGGTGGGGGGGGGGGGGGCTGTCCTGTTGCTTGCTGCGTTGCCAGAAGCTTCTCCGAAAGGAAAAGGACGCGCAACTCTCACCCCGCAGCAACCGCTCCCTTTGGGACATCGGCCTGCGAGACCTGGATGGGCTCAGTGTTGAATCTGCGACGTCTTTCCAAAGCAGTCCCTGCCCACCCACACACACCCCCCCCCGATCGAGACCAAGAGCGGGGGGGGGGGGACGACTCTCCCCAACTCGTCGTCCTCCTGCCTATTGATTGCGCTCCATCCAAACGGGGCGAAGAGACGAGAATTGCATTCGACAGACGCTGCTCACTCGTGAATAACCGGTTCAGCGCCAGGGCTGCCTTTCGCCATTATCCTGCAACTTAATATTGTGTAGCAATAGCCGTGTAAATAGCAAAATCTTTCGCGAGGGGGGAGTGCAGCTATGACCCTTTTCAGCTGACCTTCATAAATAGCACTCTGGAAAGGAGGACAGCAAAGGGGGGGGCTAAGGAGTCCGGGCGGGGAGAGGGGTGGACCCCCGCCCCCTCACTCTGCACAGGATTTCCAATTCCCGCGCCTTAAGTAATTTATTTTTACTCCGAAGCCAGTCCAGGTTAGTTCCGTGGGACTTACTCCCCAGGAAGGGTGCTCCAAAGTCGGTGTCTCCAAAGTCGCCTCCCCCAAGCAAGTCTCATGGACTTTCGGGGACAAGAGAAAGGGGGAGCCCGATTCTTAGCCGACGGAAGACCCGATATTTCGAATGTTAAAAGGACAGTCCGACTTGCGCCTCATCTTCGCTTTAACTGCCCTGTGGATCTGCAGACCGAAACCTGCTTTTCCTCCCGGGCAATCCGGTTAAAACAGGTGGCGCGTTTGAATGGACTGCAGGCGGCTATTGCATTTGGGGAGACTGGGAAGTTTTATGCAAAGTTCTAGGGTGAAGTGGGAGTGGCCAAGGGAAGTCCCGACGAGAGCTGGCTTGCTTTGGTGCAGGCCTACTGATGCTATAGAGGGCGTCATCATTCACTCTCTCTCCCCCCCCCCCCCCCGAATCCAGCAGCCCTTCAGGACAATTCTTCGTGGTCTTTCCCTTCGCAATCCGGGAGTCGAACCGTCTTTAATCGACTGAAACGAGTCACGAATCGAATCGAAGAGGGCTGGGCTTAAATCTGAGCTCACGAGCCTTTGAGAAGATGGCGAGAGCTCGTCACGGTGCTTCAATATCTCCTCGCGTTTACTCGGGCGTGCTTCGTTTCAACGCACCTCTAGATTATGCAACTGGTGGGATGTAGCGTGACACTTCGATTCGGAAATCTGCCCCTTGGAAGGAAAGTTTGTTGGTCCCAACGGGTCCGGCAAGAAGGGAAGCTGCTCAGAGCCGGGATTGAACTCCCAGATCTTCACCCAAACGATGTTCATGACCACTTCCTGCTGAGGAGGGATGCAGATAAATTGCAAATATATCAGGACTATACCCTGCAACGCATTCCCCCTTCATGTTGTCTTACTGGGAAGATGACGCAACAAGTTGAAAAAAGGAAGAGGGTTGGATGCATAAACGATTACTTTGTTTACAAAATAGGAGAAGACACCTAGTTGACTTTGCCTACCTAATGACTGACTGATATAGAGACAGATACAAACATCCTATTCTGTTATTTACCTTTTCCACCACTCTCTCTCTTCTTCCCTGATGGGCTATAGGTCAAAGGAAATACTTCTTTGCACAGAGAGTGATTAAAATGCGGGATTCACTGCCCCGGGGGTGTAGAGATGGCTACAGGCATAGACAGTTTTAAAAAGGGGGTTGATGGATTCATGGGGGACAGATGTGGCTAATAGCTGTGATGACTGAAGGGAATCTGGAGTCTACGAGAATATCCACATTCAGAGGTAGCCAACCTCTGAAGCCCAGTGCCAGGAGGCAACCTCAGGGAAAGGACTCAGCCTCTATGTACTGTTGCTGGACCTCCAGAAAAACTGGTTGACAACACTGTGAGGCAATATGGACAACTGGTCTGATCCAGCAGGGCTCCTCTTCATATTGTTACATTCTTATGTTCCCTCCTGTGCACAAGTCACTTTCCCCATTTTGGCTAAGCTCCTAGTATTCATGGTCCGTTGAAAACACATCGAAATGCCTATCACTGCATTTACTCTCATTATTCCACCTACCCTCCACTCTTCCATCCTTTAATGTGTGATACTTCCCCCCCCCCCAACAAACACACACTATAAGTTCCTTGGGAGTGGAACCAGTCTCTTGCTTCTGTTCTTCAATAAAGAAGAAGAGTTTGGATTTATATCCCCCCTTTCTCTTCTGTAGGAGACTCAAATGGGCTTACAATCTCCTTGCCCTTCCCCCCTCACAACAAACACCCTGTGAGGTGGGTGAGGCTGAGAGAGCTCCGAGAAGCTGTGACTAGCCCAAGGTCACCCAATTCCCGTGTACAGGCTAATCTGAATTCCCCAGATAAGCCTCCACAACTCAAGCGGCAGAACTGGGAATCAAACCCTGTTCCTCCAGATCAGAATGCACCTGCTCTTAGCCACTGCTCTTAGCCACATAGCATCATCTTAATGCTATATTGATATATACACATTAAATACATAATATACACATTAATACATACTATTACAGAATTAATATAGTCATATCTAGAAAAAAAAAGCATGGATGGTATGTATAATGTTGTGGAATATTGTAGTATATTGAATGGTACTGTTATTATAGTATATAATAAATATAATGCCATATATACAGATGCAAACAGTGTGGGCAAATGAAGCTTATTCTATCACTCAGTAGATATATACAGAGCAAAGGATATATATTTGAGAAGTCCTGGAGATCTACATTTGGATCTTTCTTATTTGCCTCTGCAATCCACATACAATGCTAAAATCGAAGCATCAGCTATGCTGTATAAAAGACATCCAGGCAATAAAAATGAGTTTGGTTTGAGACTGAAAAGAATCAGAAAGGGCCTGAAGTTACCTGGAGGCACCGGTGAAAAGGCTGTCTGAAGCCAGTTTTACTAACCAACTTCATTCCACTAAACATTATGCCCCCTATCCAGAGTTGCACTGAAATAGAACCACCCCCAACCCAAAGGTTAAATGAGGCAACACAGATTTCCTGCCTCCCTTCTGTGGAGCTTGGCGGCTGAGAGTTTACAAGGCTTGGAAACCAACTGCAGAGGGTGAGGCTTAATATGCTCACAGAGCAAGGAAGGTAGTGACCAAGCCTTAACGGAAATGTCCCAACTCAGCCACCATCCTAAGGGAGAGAGTGGAACAAGAGAACAGCTCAAGGCAGTGTAGCCTGTTTTAGGAAGGGAGGCAGTAACTACTGTGCTCAACAGGCCACAGGATAACAAGCACCCTGACCAGACAGTCACCTTACAGTGGTGCAAATGTGCTATCTTAGCAGCCCAGAGTATGACAGGGCAGATGAGAAAGTGATTGGTTTTTAGGCCCCTTATTCACTCTTGTCAACTGCAGAATCAACTTTACTTCCTGCACTCCTGCACTGTGCCTCACATACCACTTGGTCTAAACCACAGTGGGACTTCTAGCCATGCTGAAAGTTTGCAACCTAAATTTACTGGAGGTGGATTTGAATTTGGGCTACGGTTACTGGGCGGTTTTCAGATAAGAGAAACTAGTTGCTTGGATTATCCACGAGTTTAAAATCTAGCAGAGGCGAAAGCAAGGTTTATCGATAGCAGAAGGTCATTGAGTCTCTGCCTGTTAAAATACAGCCAGTATTGGACCACTGACCTCTGACTTTAGGTGTCCATAAGCCCCCACCCCACCAGTACAACAGGCCTAATTCACATAGCCCTACCCATACCCTGAAGAGATCGATGGGGTGTGTTTGGGTGGATGATCTGGTCCATAACCCAGGGAAGGCAACTATAGGAACCTGGACAGCTGCCATTCGTGGACTGATGAACACAAGAACAGCCTGACTTGGTCTGTCTAGCAAAATATCTTGAATCCAATTCCTTTGTTTACTGTTTCATATGAACTATTCTTCATCCTGAATGTGGAGGTCTGTCCTGTTCATAGGAACTGTATCCTCCAAAGTGTCCCCCCCCCCCCAAGTCTTGTGGTAACAAGTACAAGCCTTGCTTGATTTGGGGGGGGGGGCTCTCCTAAGTCCATAGTGGCAAACCTATGGCACTCCAGATGTTCATGGACTACAATTCCCATCGGCCCCTGCCAACATGGCCAATTGGCCATGCGAGCAGGGGCTGATGAGAATTGTAGTCCATGAACATCTGGAGTGTCATAGGTTTGCCACCACTGTCCTAAGTAGAAGCTTACTTTCAGGAAAGCTTACAATGAAGCTTACTTTCAGGAAAGTGCTTTTAGGACTGCAGCCATAACGACTCCAGTCAATTGTGAGTCTACTTCCAGCCAACAATGGGTTCCTATTTTTACTGATCTGATTTGTGGACCCTAATCCTAATCACTTTATGAAATCTAGTTGGAAACTCTGGGGTGAAAGGCTAAGATCCTTACAGTGCACCCTTCGGTGAGTTTAGCAAGGTGTATTTATGTTTAGTTTAAATAGGACAGCTAGAAGTAAGTTCAGTTATCACCAATAGGCTCAAATGGAGGCTCAAATCCAAAGGAACAGACATCTCAAAATGGGCTATAAATTGATTTCAGTATTATAATTTGACCTTGATTCTGGAACTTGGATCCTGGTAGAAAATATGAGAAATATCAGAACTCCCATTATGTGAACATGTGATAGACACAAGTTGTCACTTAGTAAACACTTGTTGGGGCTGGATCCAAGAAACTGTCTGGCCCTGTAGGAGTCTTTCAGAGCGGAGGTCTCAGCCACGCCACCTAACCTCAAAGTACTTGCCATATATTGGTTTTCTCACAGCCTGAGCGGGCCTTCAGTAAGGCTGTACCTAGAGCTGTAGTTGCATTGGTCTGTGCACCTCTCTCTGCTGGATGCAGAGGCTCACTGGAGCTGATCTGTAGCAGGGCCCACAAGAAGCTGACCCCAGGCAGGTTGTTGCTAGCTGGAAGGCAGACCACCGAGGGCAGGGTTGGGTGGGGAGAGCAGCCTAAGCTTTGCCATTAAGGACCAACAGCTCCCCTCCCCACATTGTTCCATGGAGAGATGTTCAGTTCAGTTCCAGGGACAGAAATCATGTGCTTCGTTTAGGTAGGATCATGGTCAGGGTCTTCACCAGCTCCTCTCCTGGGAATTACCACAGCTAAGGAACCTGAGGGGCTGAGGAACCTTGGGGCTAGGATCCCACTTCAGAGTAGGGGGGGTTGCCTTAGGGATGAACTTTAACAGCCAAAAACATCTGTGGTATGCTCTGAGGCCTAGTCAGCATAAGGCAGCTTGGGACAGCCAGCAACTTCAGTCTGTCCTTATCTATCCAAGTCACTAAACTAGCTTTAGGACTGGCCACTCAAGTGGGCTGATCCTTCCAGAAAGCAATCCACCTTCCACCCCCTCTGACAGTTAGCTGGAAGGAAAGGCTATTTAGGATCGCTTCCCCAGCCTGTTGAAAGCTCCGTCTTCTCTAGGCTATTGATTTCTGATTTGTAGTCTGATGTGACGCCAATAATAATAACAACAACAATAATACAGCCTTCTCTGCGTACAAAATCGACTCAGCTGTACTTCCAAGATCCAATTTTACATTTATTAAATAGCTACCTGAAAGGACATGTCATACTCACAATCTAAGGTGTATTAGTAGAAGTAATGCGCAGATCTTCTAGTGTGGTGCACTCTCAGTGAATGTATGTGTGTTTGTGTGTTGGGGGGGAGGAGATAGAGAGAAGGAGAGAAAGCACAAATAGGGGCTTGTATATGTTAGGGCAGATGCCAGTAGATACATGGCTGCAGTAGGCATCTCTCTGTTCTGGTAGACCATGCCTGAAATTCTAGCACAGCTATGAATAACACCCATTGATCTCGGCAGGACTTGCTTCTTAGGGCACAATTATAGTGGGCAAACATGCTTCCCGGCTGCAAATGCGTTAGTTATCTCTGTGCCTATCAAATAAAGGTTGGGGCTTCCCTATGTGTAATCAGGTGTTCAGGTTAACTATGCAAAACTGCATCTAGATACATCTACAGCAACAGACAGGATAAGCTGTTTTCTCGTGGACCACTTAATGCTGGACAGCTTCCTGGGGCTAACGAGGTAGGACACGATCCAGTTAAAAGTCAGCAGTGTTAAAGTCAGCACTTAGTTCAGTGTGCGAGATTTCAGTAGGTGCTTCCGTGGTACAGATCAACGGGACTTAAAACTGTTTTGCCCTGCACATTAAACCCAATAGATCAGCTTTGGAGTTTAATGGGTTGAAGCTTGCAGGAAGAATTTCACTCTATCACCAGATCTACCTGCCCTTATCTATGGCTAATGCGGCTCAGTGATAATGCAGTAAGTAGTTACATTCCCTGGCCTCTAAGAAGATGGATATGAGACCACTCGGATCCTCCACGGATTGCATGAAATTAAATGGCACTGAACTGAACCTGATGGAACGTGCTGACTTGCTATAGCTTTTGAAGGGGAGAGAGTACATTTTCCACAGAAAACCTGAAATAGTGATAATTGATATGTTTGTTTTTTCTGTAATAACAAGTCCTTAAAATAACTTTTTCTGTCAAACTGATATCAGTGGTAGAGCTGAGCATGGACTTAAAAAGCATACTGAAAGAAACAATAAGTATTTTTTTTAACAAGGGGAACTTCATTTTGGCTGGTTCGAGCCCACGGTGCTCTGAGCATTGAATCGGCCTGTTATCTGTCATCGATAAAGAGAGGAAAGCTGACTGAAAGCACTTTCCTCAGAATTCAGTCCCTCCGAGTTCAGTGGGTCTTAGGCCCCTGGAAATGCGTTTAGAAACACACCCTTTCGGGTGTAACCCTCAACCTAGTACCCAGCTAAGAGGGATTTGCTGTTGAGTTAAGGTGAACGAGAATCTGCTGCAGACGCCAAACTGGCCAGCGGTGTTTCTCAAAGCAGTTGCTATCAGGAGCACCAAGAGACACCCCCCTACCCACACGCCCTCTGGATGCGCACAGCAAACATGTAGCCCTCCAGTGGGTGGACATTACCTTTGGGAGCAAGGCGCCTAGAACCGGGATCACTCTCAAAGCCTTTGAATGCAATGCAATGCGGAGCGTTCCGGAAAGACCCCGACCCACCCTTCCCCCTTCTCTCTCTTATATCTGGTATGTGTGTGTGTGTGGGGGGGGGGAGGTGAATAAGTGTAGGGTAGAGAGGGGTGAGAGGAACCGGAATTTGGGGGGACTTGGGAGATTGCGGGGGGGGGGATCGGTGCCCCTGCAAAACTGCAGCCGGCAGACCCTGCTATTCAGCGTCCCATCAAACGGCTGGACCGGGCTGCGCGTGCTGAGCGGGACGTGTCCCGGGCCCGGTTGTTATCCCCCAGCTTTGTGCTCTCCGCTGATTGAGCCCCTCCTCGTAAGCTGCTGCTGCTCCTCCGGCTCCTTTTCTCGACGGCCGCTAAGAAGTCAAGAGCATCCTCGCCCGCTCGCCTGGCCTTTCAAGCCCTCCGTTTGTTAGCCCGCTGACACTCGCCTTAAAAAGTTTCGCGCGCAAGGCATTGACTCATGGGCGCGACAAAAGCCCCTGGAGGGGCGCGAGGGGGGGGGGAGGTGGAGGGATCTGCCCCCCCCCCCCGTCCTCTCCTCCACAACTCCTGATGGGTGGATGCCCGGTGATTTATTTTGATGTTTCCACTTGTATTGGCAAGCGGCGCCAAATCTCCGAATCCCAGAGGCAGAGTCACTCTGGACTGCGCCTGAGTTTTAATCTGGGCTCCCGACTCTGAGGCAGTTTGGTGGGTCTCGATAAAAAGCGACTCTTGCTTCCGGATTTCTCTCTTAATGGATCAGCGCGGGAACCTGCAATCTTAATCATTTCCGATGGCAGAGCCGCTAATTTATAAGGAAATCCGAGGCTCAGTTTATCCAGATCTGTATCCCAGCAAACCTTCTCTCCCCGCGCCGGCCGCACCCCACTTCCTGCCTGCCTGCATGAACCTGTGAATTGAATCCCCCAGTGAAATCCCCCTCCCCTTCTCGGTCGCCCTCCACTCCACGGCAGCTTTTCTTTCGGTGACTGTTAGAAAATGTGAGACACTTTCTTTCTTTCTTTCTTTCTTTCTTTCTTTCTTTCTTTCTTTCTTTCTTTCTTTCTTTCTTTCTTTCTTTCTTTCTTTCTTTCTTTCTTTCTTTCTTTCTTTCTTTCTTTCTTTCTCTCTTTCTTTCTTTCTTTTCCTCCAATTATTTTATTCAGTGACACACACCGGCTTCTAAAATGTGTCAGTACATCGGAAATAATAATTCTTCATTAAAAGTGAATTCAACAATATAATTTTACAGTCACAGAACTCAAGAATTGCTCACAAGTGCGAGTGTACGCAGTATGTGCGGGGCCAGCACTATTTGTGAGTTTTGAATAAAACATCTGTGCAATGTGATACAATTTATTCATGCGACATTATTCCCTTGCACAGGGTGCGAAACATGTATGTAGCACATTCCTTGGAAGTCGGCGCCATAATAGGCAATAGTTACTTGAGTTCATTTAAATTCTCCTATGGCGGCTCAACAGTATTAGGAAACTATATCCAATTCTCTCTCTCTCTCTCTCTCTCTCATTCATTCACATGCGCACAAACACACCGACAATCCTTATGATATATTTACATTCACCCTTTTTTTGTTACGATAGGGACAACATGTGAAGATAAATGTGTTTAAGTATGTACAGGGTCTTTCTGAGAAAAAAGAGTGCAAAACCAATCCCCTAAACTATTCATAAATACACAAACTTTTCTCTTGCTAGAGATTACATGCCATTATGTTTAAAAAGACACCTACTACATCACCGGGGTCTACGGCTTGCAGTGTATGTCAGTACTGGGATCGGGTAACTCCCTGAACCCGTTTACTTCGAACAAAAAAGTCCCATGGATTAAACCGGTACTTGGTTCAGCAACGGGAATGTGGGCAGGCCGGCTACTTTTCCTCAATAAGTCTTCTCAGTGTTTAATTAATGTTTATTTTCCTTAGCAGAAATCGACAAAGACGATCTGATTTCGTCTTTGGCGACGACGTCACATATTTGCTTAGTCTTGAGTAAAGGAAGTTTCCCAGTAATCCCCGGCGGAGGATGATCCGCCAAACTGGGGTGGGGGTGGGGGGTCGAGTGAATGTTAATTTACATAAAAAAGAGGGCTGCCCGATTGGTTCAGTAGGAATCTGCTTTACCTGTGCCATCCTTGTAGAAAATAACGGTAATAATGGACAATTGATTTGACGTAGCTAACTTCCCCCCCCCTCCCCCGCCATGCTAGGAATGATAAGAATAAGCAATACAGAACCATGAAAGCACCAGTCAAAATTAAGCACCTTTAATTCCCATTGACTTCAATGGAAGAATTAAGCAAGTATTTATTTCTTTCTCATTGAAATCAATGGGAATTAAAAGTGCTTAACTCTGCCTGGGTCGTGCCCTGTGGTTCTAAAGGTTGTTTTAAATGCATTTTCAACGTCTTGGCGACCTTTAATAGTTCTTGGTAGCCCTGGTTTATGTGGCGATGAGGAGATTACATTTGCACCTGCCGACCCCCTGTCCCCGCCAAGGGCTTGCACGATCCTCAGGACAGGTCAGCCCGCTTGGGGGCTGACTTTGGTCCCCTCAACTGTACAGGGCGCCAACATTTCTCCTTCAGTGCGCTCTGGAGGGAGTTTGAGCAAACAGGACCACTTTGAACCGCTGGAGCTATAGTGGCTTGCTGGACTGGCAAGCAGGAAGGAGGGTTTTTTAAAATCATGGTTTTGGCGCTCTACTAATTAAAGCCAATATACAGAGGCGGAAGAGGAGGAAATCTGTCCCTTCTTCCCCCTATTAAGAAGCTTTTAAAGCAATTCACACATACAGGGAAATGTTGGTGGGTTGATCCTGCAAGGTGTGAGTATGGGTGAGAGAGAATGACGTTTACTCATCTGGAGCAGTTCCATTTATATAGGCCCAGTCTGAGAGTTTTTAAAGGCACACACAGCCTGCAGTGTTCTCCAACCCACACTCTGTAATGCAGATTCTATGATCTCTCTAGGAGGATCCGCCTTGGCTTCCGGAGCAAGTAGCTCTCGGGTGACTGACAACCGTGGGTAGTCAAGCAATTAAACACCGCGCTTTAGGACACCTTTGCAAAGTCTGCTGAAAGTATCCTTTCCTCCTCTGTTCCGCTTCCTCACCTTTCCCATGATCCCTTGTTTTCAGCCCCGGTTTGGGCCGCAACCGTGTTGCGGAATCTCTCTCTCCCCTTCACTCACACACACACAGAGATCACATCACACACCTCAGCAGGGCTGATGACAACATTAACTCGAAACTCTGGTTCTAAATTTGCACTTGTTGGTATTCCTGGCTAGGAAAAAAAGTTTGTCTCAGTTCGTCCCGAGGATCGCCTTGTTACGGTTATAGACACCCCCCCCCCCACCCAGCCCTAACGCTGACATCTACCGATCCCCAAAGGCTGATCTTGGGGAAGCTGAGAGAAAATGGAGATGGGAGACTAATGAGACATATTTGGGGAACCCTGGCCCTCACCTCGACCCAGGTCCACTGCTAGTCATTCCTTTGTAATGAGCACCCCTAAGAAACCTGGAAGAAGCAGTGCGCATCCACCTACCCTCATTCGTGGGCAAGCAGATGAGTTATTTTACTGTTTTTGTACTGTCCTGAAAGTAAGATTTCCTGACAAAGGAGAACCCCCCTCCCCACCCCACCCTACCCTACCCCACCCAGCTTTCCACGTGTGAGTTGCAGATCAACCTCTGACTGCAGCTTTTTCACAGGCATGTAACGCAGGTCAGGAAATCAATATAGAGACAGTGTGGAGGGCAGATAATGGATGAGGATCGGCGCATGGGATCATCAGCATTTATTGTGCAGATCGAGCGCCCCCACCGTCGCCACTTGATCTAGGCCTGTTTGTTTGTGGCCTGACCATCTCGGGGCCACCAATATTCCAAAGCAGGGCCTCGCCCCAAGTTGGGGTCCCTTAAGGAGGAGCAAGCGAGTGACTCTCGGTTAATTGTTGGTGTTCCGTTGCTGGTGCCCCGGAAGTGCCTGGCTTGGGGGCTTGGGGGCAGGTGTGTGTATCGGAGGGAGGGGGCAGAGGGGGAGGAGGAAATGGGCTAATCAAACCTTTTTGTCGTAGCCAAATTCTTCCTCGGGGTCTTTCCAAACATTTGTTTGAATAATTTGCCGTCAGAATGGTGTGTGTGTGTGTGTGTGTGTGTGTGTGTCTAATTGATTTTAAAGTGTCGGCGTGGGGGGAGGGTGGGGAGACCGGAAAATCAAAGGCAAACAGCAGAAAGGTAACCTTGATAGCTGCGAAGCCTCGGAGACAACCGCAGGTTGCCGAGAGGTTGGAGAGGCAGCGAAGGTGCTGGCGAAAGGCCAGAGCACCCGGATTTAAAGGGGCCACGTATTCGCCCCCCCAAATCGCTTCTGTCCGCACCACTGTCCCAGCCTCGATCCATCCTCGTGACCGAGGCCGCACTGCGAGTCATGCTGCTCGCGAGTAAGTCTTCACGAGGGTCGAGTCATGTCGGGCAGAATCAGGGTATCAGTCCCGTGGGAGACGAGGTCTCACGGTTTTTTGCCGGCCTGTGCTGGAGAATCGGGACCACAGTCCTGCGCAGGAGAAACCTTGAAGGGAAGCAGCCTGGGAGAGGTTGGGGAGACGCCGCGGCCAGAGGGAGGGAGGGTCGGTGGGAGGCTGCGCGCTCTCCCTCCGCTCCCCTCTCCCATTCAGAGCAGGAGTGTGATGCGATTCATTAGAAGTAACGACTTGACATAAGGTAGGTCGCCATTGAGGGAACCTTTCTTCCAGGCGCTGGCGAGGCTTCATTAACCGTCCCTAACAAGGCGTGCAACCGCTCCGATTGGGCAGCTTTCTTCCAACTGCGGGGCCTTTCGCGGGATGCCCCCCTAATGAGGGTCACCGCCAGAGACAGAACAGATAATATTCCATTCCTCCCCCCACCCCACCCGCCCATTCCAGGAAATGGGAAATCCCCCTCTAACACAAAAAGAAAAGGGGGAAGGGGGAAAACAGAGGAAAGGAAAAGTTTCGACCCATCATCTACTTATAACTTTTTTAAAAAGTCTGAGCAAACAGGGAAACAGACCCCCGCCCGCTCCAGTGGCCCCTGTCTTTCGCCCACTCTAACTTTCCCTCTCTCTCCTGGCCTTTGATTCACAGGCCCAACACCCCGTCTCCAGCAGCCCTGCCTGTGTTTGGGAGAGAACTCTTAAAAACAGCCAACCCGATGGCGAAATGACGCGCCCGTCAATCAGCGCGGCCTGACTGCGGATGCGGTGTCAGCCTCCCTGCAGAACCGAGCGCCGCTCCCGCGAAAGTGACAGAACATTTTCACATTCCAGGAACAGCGACGAAGACGACGGTCCCCTTCGCCGACCCCAGCGCATTTCTATTATTTATCACTGCAAAATCGCGCTCTCAATTAGATCAAAGACCTCCCTGACACCGATCTGTGTATACGGATGTGGCAC
Source organism: Sphaerodactylus townsendi (assembly GCF_021028975.2). Taxonomy (NCBI): domain Eukaryota; kingdom Metazoa; phylum Chordata; class Lepidosauria; order Squamata; family Sphaerodactylidae; genus Sphaerodactylus; species Sphaerodactylus townsendi. The sequence continues at coordinate 49,861,414 of NC_059425.1, read as the reverse complement.
GTTTATTCACAAGTAGACCCTCCTGCGCTTGGTGGAAATGACTACCAAGGAGGTATACCCTTAACCACTTTATTCTTGGGAGTCAGTCTCACCTCTTCAATAGTGCCCCACTACTCGTTACTTTAAACCGTCCTGCTTTCCCATGTGTGATTGTATGCATGCACACATATTCTAGTGAATGCAAGGTGCTGTACAAAAATAAGGCCAACGGTCAGGCCATTTACCAGGAAGTCAGTGAGATTTATTTTGATCTTAAACTCATCAGCTGCAACCCAGTTAAATCCTGGACCATTCACATTTATTCGTAAGTAGGCCCCACTGAGGCCAGGGGTCCAAGTAAACACATACATTTACTCCCATGAGCCCAGGTATATGTACAACAGGACCGCATAAGTCCCTCAATGGTGTCTAACTCTGAATTGAGGCCCCAGTGTGAAAACGACTGGGATTTTATCAACACTCACCTGGAAGCAAGTCCCTTTGAACTGGAGTAAAACTAACTTACTCACAAGTGAATATGCATACTGTAAGGTTGCCTATTTAATTTGGAGTAGATTATTTGAATTCCCCATGACCTGCAAAGGATCTGCGCTGCGAGTCTCCCCAAAAACGCGCTAAGTAAATAAGTTTTAACTTTGAAACACATCTTTTTGAAAGGAGTGAGTATTCTTTTAAAGCAGATTTGCTTTGGATCTTCAGGGTGTGGAAATGTAACCCCCTTATAGGAAAACCAACGCATTGGGTTCAGGGCAACAAACGGGTAGAATATTAACAAAGCAAAGCCAAAAAGACATTGACTGGGACTTCAGTGCCATTGAAATGAATGGGTCTTAGCTGAAAGTCCCTATGTTCAAGGAAAAGTGTCAAAGATACAGTTTAATTAGAAGAAAAAAAGCTTTCCGACTCTGCTGCAAGATTCGTTTTCAAAACTGGGAAAGGGGAGCAAGGGCAAGGAAACTCTTTTGGAAACACAGACTTCCCTCTGACCGCCCCCCCCCCCAAAGAAGTTTGTTGCTACAGAACTCTTTGCCTACAAAACTACATTCTTCTTCTTCTTTAATCCTCTCACCTTCCCAAACGAAATCATTCAATTTATTTGTAAATGGGGATGGGTTTTTAAAAAAAAGATAATATGGACTTTAAAAAAAAGTTTTAAGTTGAGCCTTAGGAGATTTAATGAAGAAAAGTCACTGAATAAGTGCCGAAAGTTGCCTCGGTTTTTCTTCTTTGCGTTTTTAAATACAGTGGTCACATGGGTCATATTTAAAAAGGAACCAAACATTTGTGTTTTGTTCCGGAGAGGAATCTAGTCTCTGTCATTCAAGAGTTGGGAAAGTACACTGTCACTGGGTACCACTCAAGAAAGCCCCATATTAAAGGACAGATCTGTGCAGAAGTGTGATTGTGAATGATTGATTTCTCTTCCCCCTTCTTTCTTTTATTCGATTCCTTCCCAGCCCCACAGCCCTTTAAAATCTTCAGAGGGAGCCCAGCATCCTCTGAATGGAGGGGGAGAGAGGAAGGGGAAATCTAATGTCGATCCACCGAGTCAGGCGTTTCGGACAGACATGAGATCTGTAGTGGGGTACCGGGAACTGCCGTAAACAAACAAGCCACTGAATATGGAGCCCCCATTTCCTATACTGCACCTGAGACAAGGGGCGGCGGGAATGCTGGCGGGCACCTGCAGATCTTGGCCAAAGTCCAATTGACCCCGGTCGAATTTACTTCATGGTAAAATGCCGGAGAAGAGTCTTCCGAAAGCGACCCGAGGAAGATCTGGGGACTCCTCGGCCATGCTCCCCACGCCCTCAGCCTGCCACCTGGGCACTAAGCATCACCCCACTGAATTCAGAGGGACTGACTACCTTGAAACCAAGGGAACGGACTCCCATGTCCTTCCCATCTCAGTCTGCAGCGCGCACGGACACACACACACACACACACACACACACACACACACACACACACACACACACACACACACACACACACACACACACACACACACACACACACACACACACACACACACACACACCCCGTTTCGAGCGGTCGGAAGGTCGTACCCCAAAAGCTAAGATTTACACAACTCTTTCGAAATGTGGCGCAGAAGAAAAGTGGTTCGAGGGCTCCCCCAGCCTTGTCCTGAGCGCATTCTTTGGACCGAAACTCCTGCAACTGACCGGGAGACCCAGCGCCTGCAAGAGCAGGGTGCCATCCGGGGAACCCAGGAGCCCTAAGGAGCCAGCGGGGAGGAGAAATGGGACCCCCCTCTCCGCTGCCCGCGGCTTTTAGGAAACGGGAGCTCTCAGGGAGGGCTCCTCTCCCCTGTCTGGGGGCTCTGAAGCCTCCGAGCCTGAGACACGAGGAAAACGTGCTTTAAAAAGAAAAGAAAAAGAAAGGGCACATATATATACTTAAACAGAAATCAACAACTTTGCGTGAACTACAACTGCCTTCCTTGAGAAAAGTGGTTGCGCTGAATAATAGCTGGGGAGGGGGAAAACACTTACAGGATCCGGAAAGGATTTTCTCAAGAGCAGAAGGTCTTTGCTTTCCGTGGCCTGGATGAAGAGCGCTTGGCTTGGCTGCTGCGATCCTGGCTTCTTTCTCTATCCGCCCCCCCCCCCCACCCCCGGTCTCTTTTCTTCCTTTGCGTCTTCCTTTTCTTGCCGTCCCTCGGTCGGTCGGTCTGTCTGTCTCTCCTGCCCTCTCCAGCTCCCTCTTCGGCTCCAGCGGCGCTCGGTTTCTGCAGCTCGCTTGCAAAAAAAAAAACAAAAAAACAGCCCCCTTTTCCCGGGGCCTCTGCATTAGCCAATTCCATTGACAGTTTTCAGCCAGCAGCTGCAGTCATTAAACGGCATTTACACCCTGGCCCCCTTCGCACAAAGCTAGAGCGCCAACAATTATCTGCTTGTACGTTTAAGGACATGAGAATGTGTCCCTAACAGGCTTAGAGGAGAGAGGGAGCGCTCCGTCGCCCTGCTAGGCGCAGCCGAAGCAACCTGGGCCGGCCCCCAACCCTTGCCCCCCACCCCACGAATAAGGCCCCAAGTTTTTTGCTGCCCTAGGCGAGCGGCGTCCAGAAGTTCGAGAAGGCCGAGCGCGGCCACCTCGGGCTGGAAGGGATGGCCGGAGAGGTCCGGGGGCGCAGGCGGGGAGTCAAGGAAGAGCTCGGGGCCAGCTTAGCTAAGGATCAGCGCGTCTTAAGCAGCAGCCCGGCCGGCTCGGTCTCTGGCAGCAGCAACAACAAAGGCGCCCGGGCCAGGTCTTCAGCAGAGGCGGCGGGAGGAGGTGTGTGTGTGGGGACGCTTCCAGCGCTATCCTCGGCTCGGGGGCTGGCGAAAGGCGCCCAACTGGTTGCTTGGAAAGGCTCCCCAGCCAGGCTGTGTGGGGCCAGGTCTGCCTGCCTCTCTCCGTGTGTGAAACGCCGCTCTCCTGTGCCCCTGGTTTGAAGTGGGAGTCAAGACCACCCGGGTAGTTTTCCTGCACGGGACGGTTAACCTCCGGGGTCACCCCAAAAAGTTAGGGAAATCCTCGATTCTGTGCACCGCGGATTGGGTGCCCCGAATCGAATTATCTTTGCTTACCGGGAAGTCAGGCCCACGAGTTTACAGAAGTAAACACGTCTAGAACTGAGCTCTTGGAGAGCCATCTCGCCAAATAGTTGTGGGGGTTTGTCAAGGAGCGAGTTTGATCCTACTATTGGAAGGAAGGGGTCAAGTCTGCCCCACTGACTTATCTTTGCTGATGTGCTTTTGTTCGGGAAACGGACGGACATCTCAAGGCACCCACCCTGTTCCCCTGTGCCCAAGAACGGGCCATGCCTTTCGACCTTGCCAAAGCAGCTGTGCTATAGGCTGCCCTAAATTCTAGTGGTTGTCTTAACTCAACAGCAGGCCCGTCCTTTCTGCCACAAAATCCGGCAAGGTCTCTGCATTCCCTAGCTTGAAACATAACCTGGGAGCAGGTATGGAGTTGTGAGGAGGAGGGAGGGGGTCCTGGTTAAAAGAATTCTGCAAACCTCCCCCACCCCACCCCCGCGCCACTTCTTAGGGCCTGGCTGTCCACAGAAGGTGTTTAAGCGCCCTGCGAAAAATGGAGCGGCCGCCTTAATGTTTTCAATGAGGAATGCGTGGCAAGGTAGCACACACCCCTGTTGACAGTTCGGCGGGGAAGTGATGAATACCTAATCCGGCCAGGATCTTCCAGTCCAGTAGCTCTCCCGATTGGACCTATTCATCTGCCACTTGGCATTTATTTCATGGGGACTGCTCCGTGAAAAGAGCCCCACCGGTTTGGGAGTCCGGCTCTCGGCTCCTCTCCCTCTATCGCCCATCGCAGCCTTTCGAATTATGAGGATGATCGTCCCTCGAATGGGCTAAGTCACGCGATGTCGCCCCCTCCCCATTTTAATTGTGTATCTCGTTTCTCACCCCGTTCCCTCCCACTGATGTCTGTAAGGAGTTTGGGCTGCTTGTCTCATTCCCCCCCCCCTTCCCCTCGTTCTTCTAGTAGATCTGCATCGGAATGCAGAGCATAGATTCTTTAGGGGGGGTGAAGTTTTGAATTCCTCAATGTCCCCCCCCCCTTCTCCTAGAAAGGCGGCTTAGGATAATTATTTCAGTTTTATTGAGGGCAGATTAGGAGGAGTCTGGATGCTGCGTTTCAATACGCGTTCTACATGCCTTGACAATGTCCGCATTGTTTGCTGCCCATTCAAAATATACACTTTTTAACACCAACCAAAGTCCTGTCTAAATATACACAGTAAGGCTGGAAAGACATCCATGACCCGTACAAATCTCTGTAAATCACACTGCCATCGCCGCAGAAGCGAAACAAAGGAGTTACCAGCTCAAGATGCCGATTAAAATCTCCTTAAAAGCAACACACCTAAGGATAAATGCAGGCGGGCGGCCGCCGAGAGGCCCCTTCATCTGGCCAGGACGCAGCAGCTCACCAGCGGCCTTTCCCATTTGCAACAAGGGTGTGCGTTTTTGGAAGGACAGGGATATTTTGATTACTGCTGGACTGATTTTAAAAGTGGGGGGGGGAGGAGTAATTGGTCCTCCTAACTCCAAAAATATCTGGGAAATGCCCAGATCCGTTTGCTGCTCTCTACAGAAGGGTCAAAAGGTTACGGGCGAGTTGAGAGGTAATCTGAATGCCTAGTAGGATGGAGAGGTTAGAAAATACTTCTTTCTGGGAATTCTAAGCCGCAGCCGGTCCCCCTGGTGCGATTTGCTCGAGAGTATTCGGCGACTGACTGAAACAAGTCTAAGGATGCGGTCTAAGGATCCAAGTCTAATGATGCAGAGGTTGTTGGGTTGCAGTCCCGAAGTCGGCGCCCGAGCATCCCTGTCCTCTCCTTAGGGGTGGATTCCACTCCCTTGGGGTGTGTGTATGTGTGCGTGCGGTTGGGGGGGGGGGGCGAGGCGAGATTATTTCCCAGTGGACTGTAGTGTTCCTCAGCGTGAAGTTCCCGTGGATTCAAAGAAGAATCTACTTTCCTGCCAGCTTGGAGATCCAATCGACACCTTAGCAAAGTTGGGCGCGGAAGTTCCCCTGGGTAGCTGCTTTATGAGACTCTAGCAGAGGGAAGGAGAGGTGGGAAGCGCGCGGGGGGGGGGGGTTGGTTTCTCTCTCCTGCTCTCTGCTTTTCCTCTCTGCCCCAGCCAGCGCTGCATTTAGATGCTGCTTCTAGCAGGGTCAACGGCCTGAGGATGGGCCTCATGATCTCATCCAGCTTTTCTTCCCCGGCCCTATTAGTGCTCAGATAGGCAGAATGAAGCGCAACTACGTGCAAATCATGTGTAAATTGTCTCCGTTAGGAGGCCTTTATCTCCACGTGGAGCCCCGGCAGGCCGGCCGACCCATCTTCTCCTCCTTCCTAACTTCCCTTCCTTTCTTCCAAGCCGTTAGTTTAAAGCGGACTTTTAAAGATCGCGCTCACATTTCCCTTCTAATTGTACCTCCTGGTCAAACCAAAGAGATGCGCCCTGCCTTGCGCATTTCCCATCGTTTGTTTAGAGGGAGAGAAAGGGGAGGGGGGAGAGAAAGAGAGACAGCCAGAGAAGTGGAAGTGCTAAGATTAGGAGTTGCAAAGATTAAAACACACACAGACGCGCGCCCGCACACACACTCACACACTCAGACTGGCCTCGGCTCCCCTCGCCCGCCCCCCTCCCCGTGTCCCCTCCCCCTCCCCAAGTCCCCTCCCCTCCGCCTTTGGGCGCAGTGGTAAGAGCCCTTTTTCTTACGTAGTCCCCGATGATTGGCAGGGCTGACAGTGATTGGCAGGGCGCTGCCATGGCGACGCCACAACGACACCCGGCAGGCCAATAGAAAAGCGAAACAAAATGCTTCGGCGCTGCACTCACGGCGGATTTAGGGGAGATATTATGAGGCTGTTGTCATTAGGGCGATCGCCACCGACTCCCTGAATCTGCTGGCCTCGGCGGCGGCGGCGGCGGCGGCGGCGGCGGCAGTGCCGGGTCTGCAGGGAGGCGTGCGGTGGGAGCGAGCGGGCGCGCCTCTGCATGCCTGCCAGGGAGTGAGCGGCGTGCCTGCGAGTGAGTGAGTGTGCGTGAGTGTGTGTGGGTGGGTGCGTGCGTGTGTATGTGTGTGTGTGTGTGCAAGGTGGTGGGTGGACAGGTGGGTGTGCGCGCGCGCGGCTGTGGGCTTGGATGAGGGTCTCTATGTGGCTGCGGGTGCGGGTGTGGATGCTCGTGGGGTGCGTGAGCCCCCTTTCCCTCCCCTCCTCTTCTTTTTCTTTTTCTTCTTTTTCTTCTTCTTCTTCTTCTCTCTCTTCTTCTTCTTCGCCCTCTTTCCCTCCGCCTCCGTCTCCGCTCGCCCGGTCCCCTGCCCGCCGCCCGGCTTGTTGGGCGCCTTGAGCCCGCCTTGAGCCCGTCTCTTGCCGGACCCCCTTCCCCGTCCGCCAGGCTGGGTCCCATGGTGTTCCGGTCCCCTCTAGAGCTTTATCCCACCCACTTCTTTCTGCCAAACTTCCCCAGCGACCCGCACCACCACCACCGCTCGCTGCTCCTGGCCAGCGGCGGCGGCGGCGGCAGCAGCAGCAGCTCCGGAGCTGGAGGAGGCGGCGGCGGCAGTGCGGCCACCGGGTGCAGCGCCGGATCGGCCGGCGGCGGCGGCGGCGGCGGCGGCGGCTCCCGCGGGGCCCCGGAAGAGCTGTCCATGTTCCAGCTGCCCACCCTCAACTTCTCCCCGGAGCAAGTGGCCAGCGTCTGCGAGACGCTGGAGGAGACGGGCGACATCGAGCGGCTGGGCCGGTTCCTGTGGTCGCTGCCGGTAGCGCCGGGGGCGTGCGAGGCCATCAACAAGCACGAGTCCATCCTGCGCGCCCGGGCGGTGGTGGCCTTCCACACGGGCAACTTCCGAGACCTCTACCACATCCTGGAGAACCACAAGTTCACCAAGGAGTCGCACGGCAAGCTGCAGGCCATGTGGCTGGAGGCGCACTACCAGGAGGCCGAGAAGCTGCGCGGCCGCCCCTTGGGGCCCGTCGACAAGTACCGCGTGCGCAAGAAGTTCCCGCTGCCGCGCACCATCTGGGACGGCGAGCAGAAGACGCACTGCTTCAAGGAGCGGACTCGCAGCCTCCTGCGGGAGTGGTACCTCCAGGACCCCTACCCCAACCCCAGCAAGAAAAGGGAACTGGCCCAGGCCACCGGCCTCACCCCCACCCAGGTGGGCAACTGGTTCAAGAACCGGCGGCAGCGGGATCGGGCGGCGGCGGCCAAGAACAGGTCAGCGGCGGCTCCGGGCGGGCGGGCGACAGCCGGGGGGGGGGGAGGGGGAGATTGGCCTAGCTGGCTGGCTGGCTGGACTGGACGGCTCTCCTCCTCGGCCTCCTGCTTTCCTAGGCTGCCTTCCCCTGCAAACCAAAGGGTTGTTGCCAAAGGCAATCAGGCAGGCAGGCAGGCAGGCAGGCAGGCCTCTCCTCTCCCCACACATTACCAAAGAAGTTCCTGTCTTCCCGGCTCAAACTTGCAAATCAAAAGACTGGCCCAGGTGTGTCGAGGGAGGCTGCTCGGCAGAGACGGAGGCTCGGCAAGGCGACCCATTTGAGGGGCGACTGCGCCCCGGTGGGGCGAAATCCTGCTCCTCCGATTCCGCTCCGCTCTTCACTTAGCTGTTAGTTGGAGGGCGCCTCTTTTTCGCCTGTGCAAATGGCTTCAGGTCAAACACATACACTTCTGTTCCTGGGGTGGGGGCGGTGGGGGGGTGTCTGGCAATTTAAAAAGCCCACCTTCTTCTTTGTAAACAACGAGCTGCTGCGGAGTTGGAGAGGGAATTAGATGTATTTCTTTATTTGTGTAAAGAAAACTGGATTTGGCAACTGGTAACTTTCTCTCTCCCTTCTCCGCCCCCCGGCTTTGCTCACTGAACAATTTAAACAAACATCCTACTGAAAAGCGTCCTTCTGGGGGGGGGGGGGGCAGCTGTTGTGCCATTGTTCTTATTAATTATAAAAAGCAAATAAATGCATTTGCGAATGAAAGAAAGCAAGAAAGAGCAAGGCGAACAGGCAAATATAGTCCCGAAGAAAAGCACTTTTCAAAAGAAGATAGTTTCTTCCCTTCCGAATCTGCATTTATGCCGGTTTGATTTACGAATATCGAGGAATAAATACACGTGTGGGTGGTAGTACCACAGGGGCCCAAGTCTTTGGACTTTGATTGGGTTCTGTTGTTCCCACCCACTGGCAAGAGAGTGTTTCTGTGGCTTTAAATTCCTCCAGGGAATAATAGTTTGTGTGTGTGTTTGTTTTTAAAAAGTACCCTTAGTCTACATTTGGAAAAATAAATAAGTGTAGCAAACCAGAACGCACAAAATCTTTCATCCCCCTCCCACCCCCAATTCTTCACTCCTCTTTACAGTGGAAAGTTTAATTCCGAAGGGGAGGGAGTAGGAACCTTTTTAAAAAAGAATTTCAGAGCTGCCAGTAAAGCGACCAAGTAGCAAATGTGTCAGCGAGGGGGAGAGCCGGTGCACCGCGGCTGTAAGACCAGGGAAAAGAGGAAAATCCCTTTTAAAATACCCTAATTCTCGAAGCAACAAAAATTACAATACTTTATTTTCTGAAAATATTTTTTTTCAAAAATCATAGCCGAGCGGGAATGGAAATAAAAACATCCTGGGGAGGTGGCCCAATTAAATATATATATACATTTCATTTGCAAAGGACGTGGACTTTTCTTTTTACCCTGTCATGTCCCACGTTTCTAAATGAAACTTTTTGGGGGAGGGGGAAAGGAAACATGTCACCCGCTCGCTCCCGCAGTTGGGGGCAGAATCTCTCTTGATCTGCCTGGCTCTGAGTGAATCTCTCGGCTGAGCGGCGGACAGGACAGAAAATACTGGACTAGGCTCTCTAGATCATTTTCGATGGGGGTGCTCGTGTTTTTTCATCTTTTGTCCCCAAAGGAACAGGTTTAGTTCTTTACGATTCTAAGAAACTGCGACCAATATTCCTTTGTTTGCCCGCGTTTCCAAACGCGGTCGCTGGGCAAACGCAACCACAACAAACCGGAAAATACCGTGCGGGGCGGTGGGGGGTGGGGTTGGATGGGCAAGCCAAGGACTTAGAAATGTTGCTCTCCCCCAGCTCACTCCCCTTTCCCCGTGAACCAGCCCCAATATTGTGCTTGCTCTTTTTAATGTGGTTTATTTTTGCCTGGAATGGGAGGGAAATTTCCCGGCCTATTTCTAGTGTCCCTCCGCGGCCCTTGCGAATTCCGGACTCTCTTGGGGAGGAGGTGCGGGAAAGGGCACAGTAAGGCCGGCCCAGCAGTTCTCGGGGTCCCACCGACCCAGAAAGGAAAAGAACAGGGGCCAGGGAGCTTCCCTGCACATTAAACCCATCTCCCCACCCTTCCCCAGTAGGGCTTGCCGCTCAAGAGGACGGGGTTTTGATGCCAGCTCCTTTCCACCCCGTGTGTGTTTGTAGGCGTGTGGGTTTCCCCCTTGCTTTTCAATGAAAGAAGAAATAGGGTTATTGAGAGGGGCTTTCCTTCCTCACTGAAGCGAGGTTTCCTTTCCTTTCCGTTCTCGTTTGCTTCGAATCACTTGCAGGGCAAGGGAGGGTGGGGAGGTGGAGAAGAGAGGACTGGTTTGGCGCTACCGAAACCGGCAGAGGGCCGCTGGGTAGAGAGAAGAAAGAAAAGAAAAGAAAAGAAAAAGAGGAAGGAAGGAAGGAAGGAAGGAAGGAAGGAAGGAAGGAAGGAAGGAAGGAAGGAAGGAAGGAAGGAAGGAAGGAAGGAAGGAAGGAAGGAAGGGATTGAGAGGTGTGTGTGTGTGTGTTTGGGAGGTTTATTTTAGGTGGACCAGTGGGCAGGTCTGGCTGGCTGGTTGTTGGGGTGCAGGGTGTGCTTCCTAGGCTGGATAAAATAAAGGTGTCCCCCCCACCCCCCGGGCTGGGTCCAGATCCCCTTCCTTCTGTTGAGACGGCCGCCTTCGGGGCCTGGGCCGGCCCTCCGGGGCTGGGAGGGAGGCGGTGTGTCCGGGGCTCTGGCTCTGGGGCTGTGTCTGCTGTGTCTGTGTGTACCTGGACTTCTGAGCAAGGCTTTGTGCTCTTGGTTTGTGTCCCCGCGTCCTGCAGGCTCCAGCACCAAGCCATCGGACAGAGCGGCATGCGGTCCTTGTCAGAGCCCGGCTGCCCGACCCACAGCTCGGCCGAGTCTCCGTCCACGGCGGCCAGCCCCACCACCAGCGTCTCCAGCTTGACGGAACGAGCCGAGACGGGCACTTCCATCCTCTCGGTGACCTCCAGCGACTCAGAATGTGATGTATGATACCGGCCAGGGACGCGGCCCCAAGGAGCGGAAAGCACAACCAGGCGAACTGACGCGGCCCCCCCAGGTCCGCCCCCCTCCCGGCCCCGGCAAGCGAGCACCCCCCGCCCGCTCCCTCTCCGAGACCCCCCGAGCAAAGGAAGCCACTTCCACAACACACCGAGACACAGAAAGAAAAAAGAAACAAGCGGACGTTGCAAAGGTTTTTAAAAAAACAAACATTAAATTGCAAACCTGACTTAGCAAGCAAACGAGATCAGAAACAAAACATCCACTCCGAAAAGGAACTTAAAGGAAAAAGTAAATACTTGGAACAAGATGCTGATGCTGCAGCGGGGAAAATAACGACGGCGACGAGAATAACACCCGGTTATTATGAATATTATTCTTAAGAAAGAAAGGTGACATTTGTATTCTTTGTAGGAGAAAAAAGCACGATCGAGCGCGCGCTCAGTCTCTCTCTCTCTCTCTCTCTCTCTCTCTCTCTCTCTCTCTCTCTCTGGCTCCCTCTTTTCTTTTTGAGTTCATTGTTTGCGCTTTCCCATGGACTGCATCGCACCCGTTTTGCATGACTACGGTTCAATTTGTATTTGGGGTGGGGGTGGGCCGGGATATAATATTCTCTATAATAACTGAACAATAAGGAAGGGAAGCGAGGAGGTGGCCAAAAAAACAGGAAAACGCCACTTGGATTTGTAAAAAAAAGAAAAAAGAAAAGAGAGAGAGAAAAGTGGAACGGAAAAAGCATTCTTAAAAAAATTTAAAGGAACTCTTTGAAAAAGAAAAAAATATCCACTGTTTATCGCCTTCTTTGTTGGGTTTTGATCAGTTTCTGTCTTTCTCACCCGCCCCGCCCCCCACGTCCAAACGGTGGCTTAAACTCGATGCAATTTTTCCTCCTCCTCCTCCTCTTTCTCCCTCCGTGGTTGGTGGTTTTAATTTTTTTTAAAATGCTTTTGTTCAACAGACAATCATTTTCTTCGTAAGCACCTTTTTTCTACACTTCTGTCACTGCCTGTGTGGGTACTGGTTATAAATGTGGAAGAAGAATAGTTATGACTGTAACAGATTTTTATTTTTATTTCAAAATTTTATATGAATTATGTATATCTTAATGATGCGGTCATTTTCCCAGTTTGTAATATATGTGTAGAAAATGCTTGTATATGATATTTGCTCTTCTCTTCTCTGCCCCCCCCCCCGTCCCCTTCTCTCTTGGTCCCCCTTCTTTTCTCAACCCTTCTTTTTAAAAACAATATCCCTCCCACCCCTCCCCCGACTTGCGTTCCTGGCACAAACGTAGCTGTCCAGAGGTGACGGGCTCGGTTTCCGAAAGGGACCCCAAACGATAGACGACATGGAGCTTAGGGTGCCACAGTAGTTATCTTATGCAAAAAGCATTTTTGAGTATTTAAATAGCTGCTTTTGGGGTCTCTTCTTAAACTCCACGTAGGACGCTTATACCACTGTTTCCTTTACTGTGTGTTTATCTATATGTACAAACTTTCTTAAAAAATCAAATACAGTATTCCATTTTCTTATCTATTCATTGACGTTGGTGTTTTTCGTCAAAAAAACATGACGGTCTCTTACCAGCCTGCTTTCCTTTCCTTTCCTTCTTTGCGGACAAAGAAAGTGAGATTTGTTTGTTTTTTAAAATCTCCTGTTGAACGTTTTGCTCCCTTTGGTCTGTCTGTGCTTTACGCACGTGGAGGGTTTCAGGATCCAACAGCCAGTTAAGCCGAAGCTTTTGCGCTGAAGGCAGTTGAGCCCCTTTGACCACGAAGGCTCTTGTCAGAGTCAGGGTCTTTCGGAACGAGTCCCATTCCTCATCTGCGGCAGGACCACTCTGGAGCACGAAGGTTTAGGTAGGAGAGCCTAGGCCGGTTTGGGATGAAGTGCTGTGGTTGTTTGGGTTGTTGTTGAGGTGAAGACATTTGCCTAAAAGCCCATTCGCTGTTCCAGGGAAGCCAGGGCCTCTGCACTCGATGAGGGCCACATGTCAGTGAAGGTGGGCGCATTTGAAGGATCCGTGTGTCAGATCCCGAGACTCAAGACCGATCTGTGTGGGTCCTCCCCCCCCCCGCCCCCGGACGCCTGGGCTTCGTGCATGAGGCTTGCTGGGCGGAAGGAGAGGGGTGCCCGGCTGTGTCCCATCCCCACTGACTGAGGAGAGGGCCGGCAGGAAAACTGAAAACCCCCCTAAAAGGATCTTGGCCACAGAAGCCGGCCAAGCGGGCTCTGACGGGAGTGGGCTAGAAAAAGCCCGCCCTCCTTCCTTCCCCAGACCAGTCGCTTGGGTTGGGGTCTGCGCTGCTTTAGAATCGCCTTCTAAACCTCTAGGAAACCCTCAGGGAAAAGTTCAGGGATGGGGTGAGGGGGCGCATTGAAAGAAGGTGCCTTTCTGTCACAGCCCCCACCATTTGAAGCCTTCAAGATCATTGTGTTTCCTTTGATTTGTCCCCCCTCCCCCAGAAATCAGCCTAGACGACGACCCCCCTGATCTTCTAGAAGTATAGACACTTTGGGTAAGCGTTTTCTAACATTATTTTTTTTGTCTGTAGCTTTAAATGCAAACACGCCCCCCCCCTCCGGCACCTCTCTGACTCCTTCTCGGGCTCCTCCCCTGCAGTCCTAAGCCGATGGTCAATGTGCTGAAAGGAGCCATTCTTCGGCCTGGCGACCGGGGGTCCCGCGTCACCTTTGGCGCATGGAAACTTTTCTTTCCCCCCTTTTTTGCCTGGCCCGGGGCAGGTTAGTCACGCGTGAGGGAAGCGGAGGTGAATTCGAAACTTGTTTTTACTTGAAAATACAATTTTGAAACTTTGATTGGGATTAAAAGGAAACGTGCCTGGAATGTTTTCCTTGACCGTTTCCAAACTCGTTTGCGATTTCTGAATTATCTTTCTCAAGTGGTTGGTTGCCAAACGACAGGAGGTGTTCCTGGGGTGGGAGGGGGGAAGGAAGGAAGGAAGGAAGGAACTTTGGGATGAAGAAACCAAGTCAGAGACTCCCTGGCTTGTGAGCCTGTAGTCCTCCGGCCTTTGCCTTGGTCAAAAGGGCACCTGGAGGGGTTTTACTCCGGAACCGCGCAGTAGGGAAATAAAGCTAGACACCCTGACCAGATCTCTGGGTAAGTGTGACTCGGAGTAGCACTCCAAGGCACCCTGGGCAGGATTCAGCCTCGCTCAGCCACGTTCTGGTCCCATCGACTCAACAGAAGAGGCTGAAGCGTTTGCTTCCTCCCCCCCCCACCTTGAAACCTGTGGGACTGGGAAAAGGGCTTCCCTTGGACCGGGATCGTGTCCTTGGACTGCTCGGGGCCTTCTCTTGCTGTCTTGAGGAGCGGAAGGGACATGGCGAAGGGAGAAAGAGAGGGCGTGAAAAGAGATCTACTTATTTCGACTTTTTTTTTAAATCGTTGGTTCTGTCATAAACTTTACTTAAAGCCTCATCTTTCGCCTGGTCTTTTCCTGGCGATAAAAAACGGCGAGAGACTTTATCTGGCCTTCTCGTAACAGGCATTTCTGGCCCCTGAATCTTTACCCTGAGAGGTGTGCGTGTTTATGCATCTAACCCTGATTAAGGCGAAACTTCCTCTCTGTAGCGACCCAGCACTAGAGCACAAGCCCCTCTCTGTTATTGCTGAAAGGGATTCGGTGTCTATCCCTACTTTTTTTTTAAGAGAGGCATCCAGCAGCACCTCTCCTTTAACTCGAATCACCGTGAATCGGTTTTAAATCAATAAGCGAGATTGGCAACACCCCTTGCCCCTCCCCCAGTTCCTGCCCTGCAACAGAAATCGTTACACTTAACTCCGTGCAGGAAACAAAGACCCGAGAGGCCAGGAGTGTCTGCCGGGTGCCTTTGCCCAGAAAGCCCCTGGGCTGAAAAGCAGCCCCGCCGAAAAACCCTTTGCAAATCTACGCGACGGTCTTATCCATTCCCACCACCCCCTTCCTTCCGGACAACCGTGCACGGGACTGCAGGCCCATTCATTTCGGTAGGGCCGAGTACACTGCCAACCATTCAGCTGGCACTGGGGCTGGGCGGAGGGCGGAATGATGTCGGCGCTAAATTAAATTAAACTATATTATCTGTTGCCACGCAGCATCCGATATACTTGTTACTTCTGTTTTCTTTTTTGTACTGAAGTAAAGCGGGCTTAGAATTAGATCGACCTCTGTGCAAAGCATCACTGCTCAGCCTCCAAATGCATCGTTGGCTTGAACAAGGATCATTCAGCTGGGCCACAGGTTGCACACGCCCCCCCCCCTTTCCCCCTTCTCCAAAAGTAAATCGGTGCAACTAAACTGGAACAACTTTGCTTCTGGAGCAGCTGAGCTGTCAGGGGGACGGGAAGGATGAGGCCAAGTGCCCTCCTGCAAACATTTCGCTTTCCAGTTTTTGGAAGAAACTCGTTTCTTGGGGGTTGACCGGTCGTTTGAGGAAGAATCTTTATCCGGGTTATGCGGTTCTTTAAACAAATGACTGTGAGATTTTCCTCTGTCTACTGGATGCTTGTAGGAGCATGTGGTAACTTGACATCATTATCAGGTACGAAAGAGTTCCCTCCGCTCTGCCTCCGAGGGGGAAGTCTACAGATGCCCCCTTGCATGGAAGTAGGCGTTTTCTTCTCGCCTCTTACATTAGGACGAGGTCCGCAGCCCGATCCAAGAAGATTTCCCCATTGCCTTCAATGAGGCTGACTCGTAAGTATGAGCGTTGAATACGACAGCATCGGTCCCTCTTCAGTCGCAGAGCCTTAACTGTGCTGCATTTTGATTCGAAGTCCATCGAAATCAATGTGGATTAAATCGGTTTATGGTCTACCATTCGGCATGCGCCCTCCCCTCCGCTGCCAGAAACTGTTCTACCCAGACGTGCTTTGAGCATAACTTTATGAAGCAGCTGTCGGGCTTCGAGAAGAAATCGCCAGTTGCCTGCCCTTGCTGTTGTAATTCGGGCAGGTAGAAGCAAGTTCGATTAAAATCAGATGTCCGGGATGGGGCATTGGGGCAGCACCAGGGCTTTTCTTGTTCAGTGCTCACCACCTCCTGGTTTACAAAAGGAAAATCAGAAGGCACGTGAGGTTTTAAAATGCTAGAAAATATAAGGCGAGCGTATGACCCCTAGCATAAATTTTCCCTTGATGGTTTAACTGAGACTTGTTGGCCTAAATCTTGGGGATCAGCCCCTGCCCCCCAAGTATATATATAAAATTGCTTTTCAGAATCCACGATCTCAGACACGTTTGCTGCCTGCATGCCGCGCTGGGCCTTATTCCAAAGTAAGCATGAGCCGTCTGCAATGCAGGCAAGCGGCTGCTCTAGAAATCAATGGGATTTACTTCCAGGTAAATGCACTTAGACTTGGGTTGCTAGGCGGCTTGACCAATTGGGTGGCAGAGCTGTTAGTCTGCAGACAAGCCCTTGAGACTCTTACTCCCGAGTAGCATTATTGCCGCCTCCTGAAAGGATTTCGGCACTTTTTGTAGAAGCTCCTGTACAAGACAAAAGACAAAGCTCGGGATCTTTCTCCGGCCGTCCCCACCCGACACACAAACGAACTTGCATTAGGATTTGCATTAGAAACCTGAATGGTTTGATTGAGGTGTAAATATATGAAAATCTGCATTTAAGCCTTCTCCGCACCCCCCCCCCTCCCCGCCCCCAGCCCCAGCCATCTGCCCTGGGAAGATACGGCCTATCGAAAAAGGCCAAACTGGAACCGGGGAGGGGGCTGCCTCTTTTTCCTTCCTTCGGCTGATCGTTATCGACAACTCCCCTTCTCTTGTATTAGTTTATTATCCGGGACAAACTGGCCTGTTGATTAAGATGAAATTACTCGGAAGCTGAAGTGCGTTTGATCAATAGGCAAAAAGAAAAGCCACAGGACCCGAGAGGCCAGATGGCAGACAAGGCGCTCCCAGCCGGCGAGACCTGGGGGGAGCACTAGGGGGCGCTCAACGGCGACGCTGTTGCAGGGAGCTCCCCGTGCTGGGGAAAACCTGCAGCTACAGTTTGCAGTTTGCAATTCTGCTCGCCCTTCGAAAGTTAGGGAAGGTGGGAGGGCACCCTTTTAAATGGGCTATAACCCTTGGTCCATTTAGACCAGGCTAGATGTTCTGACTTAAAGATGAAAGGCTTGGTTGCATTTTGGGACCGATTCAGCTAGGTTGTCTCAGCTTTCTTTCCGCACAGGCAACTTTCACCTGCAAGCTGGATTCGAACTGAGGAGTCATTGCTTTGGATCATGTGGGTTGAGCGTCCCTCACACACTGGGACAGAAAAGTTGGAACCCTATAGGGTCTCCCTAATGCGAATGGGAGGGGTAATGGGGAGCCTTTCTCTACATTTGCTCTAGGGTTGCTCCCGTTGCCTAGGGAGTTGTGAGGAAACGGGTAATGTGACCTGTAACCTTCGCCACTTAAATCTCATCCAAAACATCGATTTGGTCTGGGTGGTTGTGTGAAAGGGAGTTCCCTCTTTCACACTGTCCCCACAGTATTAAATTGGGTGGTGAAAGATAAAAACAGATACAGGTCGGGGCCCCCCACAGGGGTCATGGGGTTATAACTCTCTCGGGCTCTGGGCGTTTGTCGAAGCCAGTTCAGACGTCTTGTAGAACTTCTTCCGGGACCACCTCCAGCTCCCGCTTCTGTTGCTCTGATGCGTTTTTCTGTCAGCTGCTGTAACCCGCGATCATTAAAATCAATGGGAGCTTTCCCTCGGACTTCCGTGGGGTCCGATTTGTTTTTGCCTTTGTAGAGAGGTGTATGTTCGTGCAGGCAGATCAGACCAGGTGTCTGCAGGCGTAGCAAGGTCCGGTCTGTGCGCGGGGCCTTTTGTCTGGCCTGCGAGGAAGTCACCTGGAAGCCCCTCCTTCCCCCTGGAGTTCCCTTCAGCGACATGGCTGTCCTTTGTGTGCCTCTCCTCACCGCCCCCCCCTCCGGGAGTGAAGGGAGGGGGCTCTTTTCCCGGCCGGGATCGGTTTTCGATCCTTTCTCGCTTGGGCGGCGTGATCAATTACACAGCCTGCCTTTGCGAAAGAGGCGCCTCTCTTGGCCGCTTGGCCCCGTCCGTTCTTCAGCCTCACTCGAGAAGGTTCGAGTCCCGGCCTGCCGTGAAAAGAAACGGGGACGTTGGTGCCCTGGCATCGCTCTCATTTCCTCGGTTAGCTGAGCACAACTTTTCTATTCGTGTGTATTCATGCAGGGCCTCATTGAGCTCCACACACAGACACAGCCCTGCGCTGGCCTGGATTCAGCGGAAGGGGAAGGACGGACGAGCGGCGCCTCTGCAGAGGGTGGGGACCGCGCACACGCGGGCACACACAGGCCCTGTGTGTGGGGAGGGGGGGGGTCGCCCTTCTTTCTCTCCCCCCCCTTGTTGTATCACCGAATGCAGGGTTCCTACCATCATACACATATACAGAAGTACAGCACCAATTAAACATATACCAGATCTCTCTCTCTCCCGTTCCCAAAGTTACCCAGGGCGCGCACCCACACGCTTCTGACACAGCCATTCAGACGGGCGATACACATACAAGCAGTGAGTCCTTACATGCAGGCGGACACCGAGACAGACACTGTGGAAAAAGCTCCTGGCTTCTCCCGGCGAGAAAACCAGTTCGCCAGTGCAGAAGAGCAAGAGGGAAGAAGCCGGCGACCCTACAGAATGGGGGGGGGGGGGAGTCCCAGAGGAATGTTCCAGGAGGAGAGCTGAGGAAATATTGCATTTGAAGAGGAGATGGGATCCCAGACGGAGCGAATATCATGGGCCCGAACAGGTTTGGAAGAAGCCGCATCTTGGCCGTGTGTGAGAAAGGGGTTTTGCCAGTCGCCCCCAGGCTCTGCCAGCGTCTCAGGTGCCAGGGGAGGCGAGCGGGATGCGACAAAGGAATCCTCAGCGCTGGCTAGCAATTCTCTCTTTCCCCCTCCCCCCCACCCGGAAATGCCTTGTCATTTCAGATTTAGTCTCCTGAAGGAATGTTCAGAAATGCAACTTGGCTGCGGGCATACACGCACTTTCAAGGACAAAGGCCACTGAAGACCGTGGGACTTACTCCCAAGTAAATGGACCTATGACTTGTTGCTGCTCCTCACATATCACTGACATTGGAGAATGTTCTTTGGGAGTTCCTTAGATAAATCATTAGATTATCATAAATTCCTCCCGATCCCCAGCCCAAATAAGCTCTGGGGGGTTCCGATCAACCTTTTAAAAAAGGAGAGAGAGAGAAAGGTAACAACCGTTCTTAGTCCTGTTCACGCAACACAGAGAAGGCCAAGGACTCGTAACTCGGCTGGTTCAATTCGACTGTGTTTTCTGGGAGTCAATCAGCCTTCTGGCAAGCCCGGTTCAGCCGGCTGCGCTTCGGCTTGCTGGTTTGCTTTGCTGGGTTTACTGCCATCTTCCGGACATGGGTGTCTGCGTGTTTAGCCAGGAGTGGGTGGGCAGCAGCATTGCAAACCCACAACCTGTTTCCTGCCCGCCTGCCTGATTCCGTGACTTCTCCAGCAAGTGCATCGCGGGCTGCAGCCTAACCCGGGTTGGGGCCTCTTTTTCTTCCTCTGGCGAAGATTATAAAAAGAAGAAGAAGAAGATCTCTGGTAATATCTTGTTTGAACACCAGACATGCTTTTGAAAACCTAAACTGGGTCAGCACAATAGTTCAGTGGCGCCGAAGGTGCCTGCAACATTCTCTCTCCAGCCTGAGTGATAAAAAAAAATTCTTTAAGACTATTGGGATTTAAAACAGTAATTCTATTAAATAGTAATTGAAGGGTCGCGAGAGGCTATGATACAGGATCAGCAGCGTGTAAGCCGCGCGTTTGAACTTTAATTTGGAATCATAGGCAGATGGGATCACGGCCCCTTTATATGATGCTTGCAGATTTAAAACTAGCCGGCCTGAAAAGGGGCGGGGGGCGGGAGGGAGGAGGGAGAGGGAGAGAAGCTGCAATGCAGATTCATTCATTAAACATGAAAGGTTAGCGCAGGAGAAGGACAAGCGTTTAGACGTTTAGGTGGATGCTGCAATATTCCCCCCCCCCCGGTCGCCCCCCTCCAACTGTCTGTTCTGCGGCTTCTCAGCTGTTCTTATAAATAACCTGGGTTAAGGGCCTCCACGGAGGTGACTTTACACCTTTTTTTTTTTGCAGGCTTATTTGTTTCCCCCACATCCCGCCTTTCCTGCTGCAAGGGCTTGCTCCAAGAGAAACGATGAAGGTCGGCTGAAGGAGCCCTATTCACGCCGCTCGCATCAGCCTTGCCGGGGAGCAGGGTCCCTCCTGGCCAGGGTGGCCTGGTCTGGCTGGAGGTTCCTGCCGGGAGAACGCCGAAATGGGCCTGCCAGGGCCTAATCCTGAGCCACTCCAGGCGGCAACAAGGTGCCCTGCTGCTGCTGAGATACTTCAGGCCTCACAACGTCCCAGCCTCGGTAATCCAATGAGTCCTTCTAAGGCAAAGGTGTCAAACTCGCGGCCCTCCAGATGTTATGGACTACAGTTACTATCATGATGTTGGCAGGGGATGATGGGAACTGTAGTCCATAGCATCTGGAGGGCCGCAAGTTTGACACCTATGTTCTAAGGGGATTCACTGCTCCGAGGCACGGTGGTGGCAGCTCAGAGGGGATAAGACTAGAAGGAATCAGTCCCCCTTTCTCTTTGGTAGATGAGATAATAGAACCTGAATGTTCAGAAGCTCTTTGGCCGTATAATAGGTGTCAATATTATGTGATGAGGAATGGTTTTCTGTGAGCTCCCTAAGTGACCGGCTGTCCATCATCTGGAAGCGGAGATTTTGGAGTTGATCCAGCAAAGGCTCTTCTGATGTTCTCCGAATGCAGAGGTGTCCAACTCTGGTGCTTCAGATGTTCATGGACTACAATCCCCATCAGCCCCTGCTGGCTTGGGAATTGTAGTCCATGAACATCTGAAGCGCCAGAGTTGGACACCCCTGTCTTAATGGCTCACATTCCACCTATGCAGAAATCCAATGGGATAAATTGAAGGGGGGGGGGGAGGCATAGATGTTCTTGCTGGAGAAGGTGACTTGTGCCCACCTCCTCTTTTGCCTGTGGAGCTTGCTCTGAACTTCCCCCTGGGCTGTACTTTGAGCGACTGGAAGGGAAGAAATCAACCTCGATTCCAACGTCTTGGCTTTCCTTTGAGGAACTCCGTCCTTGTGCACGGCTCTCCACATCTCCACTGAATCTTCACAAGCACCCTGTGAGGGTGAGTTAGGAAAGTCCGTAGTGACTGGCCCCAGGTCCCTCAGTGAGCTTTCATGACTGAGTTGGGATCAGGACCTGTTCCAACTCTTTAACCATCACACCCTTGGATTTTGAAGTCCTCTCCAATGTTCTGCAGCCTTGACTTTCTTCCTGGTTGAATATTATGTATGATCCTCTGAAGATGCCAGTCACAGATCAAGGAGAAACGTGAGGAAAAAATACCACTGGAACACGGCCATACAACCCGGAAAACCCGCAACATCCTAGTGATTCCAGCCCTGAAAACCTTCCACAATATATTGTTATTCAGTTTGAAGGGTTGCATGTTGAGAAACTTTTTAGCCTGGGGATCGTTAGTTGTATCCAGATTTTTCCAAACACCTCAGGGTTGGTCAGGAGTGGGGATCTCTCCCCCCACAAGAATTCTGTGAATTTAGAAGGAGAGATTTGGGGCTAGTTCCCACTGAATCGACCTGTATCAGTCATGCATCACAAAGAAAATTATATGTCAGGGAAGGACCATAGCGGCCTATTCTTCACTGTGAAGGGCTTGTTTTCTATGTGGATTTAATTCCCTTTTGTCTGAGGTAGCATGCCGTCTAGTCACACACACACACACACACACACACACCCCACTCGCCAGCTAGAGTGGTACAGACCAGACTCCCAGTTTACCAGGCCAGTGACTCTGAGGCTAAAAACAAAGGTGTGTAGTTGGATCTTCTCCTCCAGTGCCATCCAGATGTAGTGTGAACAGAGTCAGATGTTTGCTGAAATCTATGGCCTCAGATTAGGAAGGGCCACTCAGCACCACCACACTTAAGGGAATTTAAGTGGAAGAGCCACACACATTTTGGGGCAATGCTGTGGGACCAAAAGGAACTTGGCATGATCGGGGACTTCAACATATTTCAACAGGACCTGAAGGTGAGATGCGAAGGCCCTCCCAGCTTCCTGAGAAGTCTTTTAGTTTTGCTTTCCAAGGCCTCTTCCCCCAGCCACTTCCCCCAGATGAACAGAGGGCTCGTATGGATACTCCAGAGTGGAGGCAAATGCACTCTGCGCAAGCTCAAGGGATTGGAATAGATTCTAAGGTCAAACTCTGTGTAAACGTAAACTTGGATCCAGAAACTCCCTCTCCCCCCGCTGGTAAAGATATGGTGCCCCCCCCCACGCTCGGTTCTGGCCCCCCCACCTTCTTCAGTCCCCTTTTGTCGCCTGCATGACATTGAATCCCCCCTCCCAGTCGCCCCTCGCATGTTTATTTTTAAATATTTGCCAAAGAAACCAGTTTTAAAGGCTCGCCTAATTAACACTCCCCCCCCCTCCCATCCCGAGTCGTCTGGGCATTGAGGACCACAAAGTGCAGCGCATAATTCCTCGCTTTCGGGGGGTGGGGGGTAGGCTGGGCGAGTGGCTGGTGGGTTCCCGGAGAGATTGCAGGCTGGCTGGAGCCTTTCCAGAGCGTCGACGGTTTCAGATGTTGGATTTTCCGATGAGTATTTACCTTCATAACTAATTTAAGACCATTATTAAATAGAAATTCTCAGCAGGGCTCCTTAATGATGGAACACGTTGCTAATTAGAGAGTTTACGCTCTGTTTTGGCGAGGCGGTCTAGAGGGATGGGGTTGTGCTCTGCATGCAAACGCGGGATTACCGGCGAGGAGAGAGAGAGAGCGCGCGCGCGGGAGAGCAAAGCCAAGCCTGAACATTTCAATCATGCGGTTAGAGTGACAGGCCGGCCGGGCTCCCTTCTCGGCGGCGGCTCCAGATAACACGCAGCAGCGTCTGCTTGCTGTGCTGTTCACACGCGCTCAAGCACGCGGGAATTCCTGTGAAGGGCAGGCTGCCCCTTTGACCTCCCCCCAGCTCCCTGGTTGCCACCTCGGCGGGATCTTCAAGGCTGACCTCTCTACGCAAAGCACACAGGGACTCAGCTGACACGTGAACTTTCGACCCTGGAGGACTGGTAGGGATGAATGAGCCCCTCCCAGTAAAAAACCGCAGACCGAGGAGGGACTCAATCACGCCTGCCCGCCCTCTGGGATGTCACCTGGCTTCGAAGGTAAGACGGTTCACAGGTTCAGTTGAGCATCATTAAAACCCGGAATGTTTGAGGGATGAGTAATGAAGGCATGTTCTGGAACGTGTGAACTGCCTTCCTGCGTAAGAAGCGAGGTTGCAAGTCTCAGGTAGAACAAAAGTCGAGGATCACCCCCATGAAGTGGCTTTTGGCGGGATATCCACACGTGGCAGCGTCTCCCCTTCCCTTGCATTTCTGTCCTCAAGAAGAAGAAGAGTTTGTATGTATATCCTACCTTTCTCTCCTGTAAGGAGACCCAAGGGGGTCTACAATCTCCTTTCCCTTCCCCCACCCAACAAACATCCAAAGAACTGTGACTAGCCCAAGGTTACCCAATTGGCATGTGATGCAGTGCACAACCTAATCTGGTTCACCCGATAAGCCTCCACAGCTCAAGTGGCAGAGTGGGGAATCAAACCCGGTACTCCAGATTAGAGTGCACTTGCTCTTAACCACTACACCACTCTGGCTCTCAAACCTGCCCACCCTCAATCAGTTGACTAAGCCCAGATAGACGACCGACCGAAGTCAGAGTGAGCCCTCTCCCCTCCTCCAGGGGTGCTTGACGTCTGGACAGCTGAAAATAACTTTCTGCCAGGTGTTTGGCATGGTGGCTGAGTGGCATCGTGTGGCACAGTGTAAGCAGGCAACATGTCAGATTATTCCAAAACTACGTTTCAGGGTGTTCACATAGATGATAGCATCGAGAAGCACACGTACAAATTACCCTCTTGTACTCCTTGTTCATGTTGTCCAGAGTGTTCATTTTTGAGGTTTAGAGCAAAATCGGCTGTGAATCTCGCTGCAGTTCTTGAATGGCTAACCTACCTTACAGAGTTGTTGTGAGCCATTGCCAGCTCGAAGGAAAGGCAGAGCTGCTCTTTGCGCAGGGCTGAAGGTGTGCGTGTGGCTTTTTTTGGGGAGGGGGAGGGTCTTTATGGTAACCATAAGAGCTCAATTCCTGAAGGAGGCCTCTATTTCAGGACTAGCACTAGATTTAAGGGTGAGTGTTCATGCATATGAACAATGAAAGAAGCCCTAAGATTTCCAGACACATTTGCCAAAAGTAGAAGATCTTTGCTCTTTGAAAAAGCTCTGATAACATTGCTGTTATAAAGTATGTCACAAATTATTAAATATACAAGTGTCTGGAAAATGCGTTCCCTCTCTCACCTGATTACAGCCATTAACTCTTGCTGAGAAACCTGCCCTGTAGTTTAAATCTCTTTGCTCCATCCCACCGACTCATGGATACATGACACCGGGGTCATCCATGGCAGCATTGGGAAGACTGAGACTGCCTGACCCCTTGTGTGACCCAGCCTTCCTTCAGGGCAGCAGGCGCAAGGTTCTCTGCTGGCCCCCCACAATCCCAGACCTGCTGAATTTACAAGCTCCTGAATCCCACGCCTTGCACCTGGGTCCACACGTGATGCTGTAATACGTGTTTGAAATCCTAAACCGAGTCTTTCAACCGAGGCGCTCCCGACCCATGTGCGTGTGAACAGAGGGGAGAGGCTCACCCCCAGTGGGCTGAATCGCGAGTGAGTTTGGGACTCTCCCAGGCTCGGCAGGAAAACCAAGCCCTGCCTGGCCGAACAAAGGCGCCTCTCTGGCCGACGGGCTCCGGCCCGGGCTTGTCATCGTAAATAGGGAAGTTCAGGGAGGCAAAAAGCTGAAGGAAACGGGACCTGCTGCAGCCAAAGCCGGAGCTATCGTTACATCTACGCTGGGGCTCAGCCCTGCCTGCGCCTTCATGTTCAATGGGTGAAGCACCGTGCCTGCTTTGCACACGGGAGGCCAGGTTCGACCCCCACTTGCTTCCTACAGGATCCCGGGGAGGGGGGCGGAGGGTAGCCCTTAGTTGAGATCCGGGGTGGGCACCTGTACCAAGTTAGGCCAGTCAAGAGGATACGGCTTCCCAGGAGGGGCTGGCTGAGGTTATTCGCTGGTCAGGGGAAAGCACTGGGCCGTACCTTTGTGACCTGACATAGCCCACAAGCTGCTATGGCGCTGGGGTTGAGTGACAGACTTCCAGAGACCTTGGAATGGGCAATGGATGACGGGTCGCCTCGGGGACACTACCCAGTGTCCTGCCCATCTGCAAAGTCGATGGGGGGGGGGGATTCTTAAACTGCACATGATTTTTTGATTGGAAATATTTCTGAACAGCCTTGCTGTCCTTGCTATGTGCAAAGAGGTTTGCTATGAAACTTGTGAATGAAGCAACAATGCGGGGGTGGGGGACACAAACTTGAAAATAAAATCCAAGAAATCAGTGCTAAATACCCAGCAAGGAAGTGGGTGCCCATCAGTGGCTTTAAAAATTGCAGGAAAAAAGTAAACTGAACCAGTCACCGGAAGCTCCTTTAGGAGAAAGCCGGACGAACCTCCTACCAGAAGGGGCCCATAGTGTAGGCGAGCCTTTGGGTGCTTAGTGTACCTAGCAAAGGCTCTGATGCACCTGGAGGATTGAGGAGGTATCCCACAGCCACCTATTCTCGACCCGTTCAGGGAATGATCTCTCCTACAACAGCACACAACAGATAAATAATCACTAGTCTGGACCAAAAAGGGGCTGGACAGGTGGGCAGCCCAACAAACTGATCCAAGAGGGCTTAAGGAAGTGAGTTATCTGTGCCACAAGGAGGGAGTTCTGTTTTTAAACCCAAACTCTTGGAGTCACTAGCAGTCTAAATGAGGGGTGGTTCCTATTCTGAGACCACTATCCCACATCCCTCACGAGACATCTCGTTCAGCAGCCATATGGGAAGGGGTGGAAAGAGCCACCTTGACCCCTGAGATACTGGGGGGTGGCAAAGTAGTGCAGGGGAGGAGGAGGAGCTTTTAACACATTATCTGGAAGTTCCATCAGTAGAACTTCAAAGTAAGGGCCATAGATGGAGGGCACCTTCTTGTTACAGTTCAATCTACTACCGGTACTCCAGTCCAATGAAATCGTTGCAACCAGAAGAGGAAGAGATATCACACCCATTTAGAGGTGCCACTAGATAATTCAAAGAGATGCCAGATTGTTCAAGGCCTTCATGGACCTTGTCTCCATATGTTTCAGAAGCATATAAGAATACTCCCCATAATGCAGATAGGAGCTGAGAAAGAGAGCGACTTGGCCAAAATAATCTCTTGAAATAATGATGGAGCCTAGATTTGAGCCCACCCATCTCCTCCTGCTTTGCTGAGTTTGGGGCAAATTCAACCTTTTTATTGACTTACTAGAGCAGGCCAAGACAGTAGGCAAAGAGTCAGGGGTGTCCATCTCTGGCCCCCTGGATGTTCAAGGATTATGATCCCCATCAGTCCCTGCCAACTGACCATGTTGGCAGAGGCTGATGGGAATCATAGTCCATGAACATCTGCAGGGCCAGAGTTGGACACCTCAGCTAAACACACATTAGCCAAAGCTAATTTTGCTACTCCTTGAAGTGCCACAGGACACCAGTTTCATGTTGCTGCTTCAGCAAAACTGGAGCTCAGATGAATCCATCTGGAATTAACTCCAGTTTAGTTCATGGGGACCAAATGATCACCACCACCTCCTCTTCTGGAATCCAGACGGCCAGTTCCTTTCTTCATTTCTATTATTCAGTAAACCCAGCACACAGCAAACCTGCTTGGTGCTGGATTCGATTAAATACAGGGTCCCAGCAGGAACTCACACAAGAAACTGGATTTAGTGCAGCAAGAGATAGGTAACTCTTAACTTTGTCTTCTGACTTGGATGGGAGATGGAGATGGGTAGTTGGAGTCTTTGGAGAGGATCATTTACACTTGGCGAAGGCCAGGATCTCAAAGAAGAACTTTTGTTACTAGATTTTAATCCCCATTAACTCTTCAGGTTGGCTTTCCCTATTAAAATCTTCTGAACTGGGTCGATTTTAGTGTTGTTTATGCCATATATCGGGAACACATCAGATTTAGGGATATACCTGGAACACCTGCAAAGCTATTTTAAGATGAATTTGCTTCCAGAAGCATCTGCACCTACCATTTCCTCCCTGATGAAAGAATTTACCGGAAGTCTCAAGCGGGTGGGACTGTGATTCCTATAGCCACGTGGATTCTCTTCCAGAGAAAAAGGTGTTTTAAAACAGCCAATAGAATATCTGCCTGGAAAACGTTCCTCTCAGGAATCAAGCAAGTGCGCGCTGATCACAGGGCAAGATAAAGGCATAACATCTAGCCATGCGCGCTCTATCGCTTTGGCCACGGAGGAGGGAGAAGGAAGGCTATATCTTCTGGTTTGCTGCGCACTTAAAATCTCTCCGGCTTGTACCGGTACTTGGTGGCCTTAGGTCAGTGATTTCATTCCAGATGTTGAGGGCAGCTAGATCGAGTAGGCAAACTGTGAGATGATCTTCCGAACGTCAGAAATTTGGTAGGAAGCTGGAAGGCGCCGGAGGGAAACAAAACCCTGGCCTGCGCGCTTCCACCGATTTCCCACCCACCCCTTTCCGGCTCATCCTGTCAATCAGTTTTGCCCTCTGCACCGACACCTGGTGGTCAGTGTTTGGAGGAGCTTCTTAGGGTCGCACTCACTGAAATGGGCGCCGTGGAGAGGAGTTTCCGCCTTCGCTTCTTCCAGCCCCAGCCCCCGGCACCGAGTTGCTTTCAAGTCAGTCCAGTCTCCAAGTGCATTCACACGAGATAAGCACTCTTGATCGAATGCCGGAAAACGCCAACTCTTTCTCGAGAGCCACGTCTGCAGTCCTCCAGGCGGCAAAGTGAAAGACCAGAAGCGGTACCGGGCAGGTCCTGATTTTACAACCGCTTTTGTTGGGGCGGGAAAAAGAATTGGGCGCGCTTTGGAACAACACCGTGAGAACAGAACCGACTTGAGCGGCGATCTAAGGAATGACATCTGTTTTCAGTGGCACAGCCCTGGCCATAATAATGACCAGAGCTCTTCTGACCCGGCAATGGTTCCTTTTTCTTCCCACCATGGCCTATTTGGTAGGGGGAGGGGGCCTCTGGTGTGGCTCTGAGCGGCCTCTTAACAGGCCTGAGCCCCGGTACCTCTCCCTTTAGAAGCCACCTTCGGGCGGTAACTTTGCCGCATGGAGAGTTTTGGAGGCCCCGGGCTCCGCTAAGGTACCCCAGGAGGCGCGGAGCTTCGATTCGCAAGGACACAGCCATCCCAGCAGATGTCACGCTCGCTCGCTCGCTCCCCTTGGGTGACACTTGGGGGACACCTTCTCTCCCCATGAAGCGCTCATTGTCTGCTGGGCGCGCGGAAAGAACGAGCCCGCCCTGCCTCCCATTGTTCGCGCTCCAGTGAGTTTCTGCAGCAGCTCCCATCAAGGGCACTTGGAGGGCGGGCGGCGAGAGCCAAGATGCGTCAGGACTCGCTTTTCTGAGCGTTAGAGCCCGGCGGTCACAAAAAGGGATGGCCTCCTCTGAGCACGCGCAGAGTGTCTTTTCTCCCGCCCCGATTAATTGTTTGCGCCACTTGCTTCTTCATGGCTTGGTTTCCTGACCCCAGCGCTTTTCAGAGTACAGCTCGCAAACTCTGGTTCAAATCTCGCCTTTCCTGTGAATTCAAGCAGAGACGGCGAAATAATGTTTCTGAAGTGCTGGACACTCTCCAAACCGTGGTATAAATGCAAAGTATTATTAATGGGGACTGTGTGGCGGTGAGGAGAGGAGTGGAACAGGGCAGGGCAGAGGATGACTGAGCGGAGGAAGAGCCCGGCTGGGCCCCGCAGTTCTTAGTCTCGCACCCTATGCAACGGTGCATTGTGTCTAAACATGGAAGTTAAGAACATCAGAACATACGGTTCTCTGTAGCTATCCTCACTAGTAGCCAAGAATAAACAACCACTATGTCAGTCCAACCCTCTTCAAAGCCATCTCATCCCCATATCTTGTGGCAGAGAATTCCAGGTATTAATTCCAGCTGTTCTGAGGTTACTAGAAGAAGGCTGTTCCGAGGCTACAAGAAGAAGAAGAAGAAGAAGAAGAAGAAGAAGAAGAAGAAGAAGAAGAAGAAGAAGAAGAAGAAGAAGAAGAGTTGGATTTATATCCCCCCTTTCTCTCCTATAGGAAACTCAAAGGGGCTTACAAACTCCTTTCCCTTCCCCCTACACAACAAACACCCTGTGAGGTAGGTGGGGCTGAGAGAGCTCAGGAGAACTGTGACTAGCCCAGGGTCACCCAGCTGGCGTGTGTGGGAGTGTACAGTGCCCGTCAGTTGCACCAGGAGACCCGACGGAATCCTACGGAGACAATCGGTTTCCTCCTCCTCCTCGAGTATAATTCAGATAAACCTTCACTTATAATGCCGTGGAGGGGAGGACGAGGTCCTGCTTGGCTCTGCGCCCATTCTGCAGGGGGAGACTCGGCGTACACCCTGCACCGATTAAAGTTAGGGGGGCAAACTACCCAAGCACCCTAGGCAGGCGGACCTCCACATCTTCCTGGCCCTGATTCCTTACAGCTTTCGGCCCCCCACCCCACCCCGCCCCGCCAAATTTCATCAGGTTTCTCAGAAGCTTGGAGGCCTCTCTGCCGGGAGAAGATACCCTTGGGGATGGGCACCGCGGGGACCAGACTCCGGTTTTCCGATCCCTCTAGATCCCCCTCCAGACTGGGGAGTCTCCCCCCATCCCAAGCCTCCCCAACCACTCCCTCGGCGGCGGGATCCTCGCTGGCCGTACAAAAGGCGCCGAGAGGGAGAGGAGCAGTGGCAAGTTGGGAGCCAAGGGCAGATGGCAGAGGCGGCGGATGCCAGCCTGCCGAGAGGCCACGGGAAGGCGGAGGAAAGCCGGCTGAGCAGCGCCGGGGTCGCCTCGCCCCCCCCCCCCCCCCGTGGAGAAAGAACAGCCAAACTCGGGCGAGGCCACTGGGAGGAGAAACCCCCCCCCCCCCCCCCCAGTCAGGCTCGGAAGAGTCCCGGTTGTCTGCCGAAGATGTCTGGAGGCAAAAGGCCGCTCCAGAATGACACCTGAACTCTCTCTTCGCTCCTTGGCCCGTTCAGTACCCACACCTCAGCCCAGTCTTGGTCGTGTTTACTTGGAAGTAAGCCCCGCTGATTTCTATAGGATTTATTCTCTGGTTCAGGAGCTGCGTCTTGCAGCCGCAGGGAAATAAGTTCTGTTCTGTTCTCATTTGCAGTCAGTTAAATGATTCAGTTTCCTTTGACGTCCGAAGTATGACATTAGTTGGGCTGTGTATGGTTTTAGATTGGGGGATAGATTGTATCCCCTCCCGCCTTCTCTCTTTCCTGGGAAATGGTCCATTTCTTTCATTGGCATCAACTTCGAAGTCGCCCCTTCTGAGGATCCGAATGCGATTAGCGCGTCTGAGAGGGATCCGCATAGATACATCGCGCAAGTCCGCATCTTTCCCCAAACATTTCAACTCAGATCTGCATCCGTTTATTTAACTGGCCCCCGGATCCCCAGCAAACCCCTCGGAGGCGCCTCGTGGATTTCAGTGAGGCTGACTTCCAAGTAACGTGAAATGTAGGAGCGAGCAGCTAAGGCACAGGAAGAGGGCACTTATTCATTGTTCGTTGAAGTTATGTTCATGGCTCTCCTGCTCTTTTCTCCACATATTCTTGGAAAGAAAGATGGGATTTCCCAGATCTTGGTTCATGGAGTGTTTTGGTCGGTACGGTTTTTCATTTTTCAAAAGAATATAAACAATGAGGCCAGTTTGAGATTCTCAGGCAGAGGAACTTGTCTGGCGTTGTCTCTTCGAAACGCGCCTCATTAAAAGTTTCATCGAAATAGTCCTTACCGTACATAAATAGTACTGACCAGAACATTATTTGGGTTTTACACTGCTAGGTGCTTAGGTTCTACACTGTAGCCTCTGGGTTTAGCACTAAGTGACTGTCCTCTCCGATTTTGAATGCTGAGGGTGTTGGTCCCGGGTGTTGGTCACTGGTCGACTACCCCACCAAGGGGCGATTGGTCCGTGCGAACCATCCGCCCAAGAGCTGCCCTGATTCTTGACAGGTATTCACGCCATCATCTGGGGCAAAAATGAACGCGTGAACAGATTTTGAAGTACATCCTTATGGCCCTCGGTGGACCCTGTTTCCCAATGGAAACAATATGTCGACCGTCACCACTTTCCCGACACGTGTTTTCCAAAAACTGGCTCACTAGAGTGCAACATTCACTGCAATGCTGAGGCTCGAGAACAACGTCCTTAATCTCAAGGGCCCCAATTTAAGCAGGCAACGTCCCCAACCCAGCTTTTCCTTTTGGTCTTAAAAAAAGAACCCCCAAACCAGCACGCCAGAGGGCTTTGTCCATTTTGCCTTGATTGACCTGGTCAAGGGGAAAGAGTAGCGGTGTGATCCCATTTTCCAGGTGGCTGACTGAGGCAGCAAAACAATGAAGTCGCCTGCTCACATCACAAGCCCAATTCCTGCCCAAGTTGGCATTACACGTCTTTCCTTAGGAGCTAGTTCACATCTGCTTCAATAGAGCTGATTTCTGCTAAATAGAGAAATGCAGGTATCTAGAGAGTAGACCTGAGAGAGGGATCACTCCCAGGGGGAACTTGCCAGTCAGTTCTTGTTCTCTGGTTTTAGTGGTGAGAGCTCCCCCCCCCCCCCAGCTCTGCTCTAGATCTTTGAGCACATTCTAAGCAGGCTAGAAAGCTTGTGTGATGGACAAGAGGCTGTTCTGTCCCTGAAGGGAAAATCAGCCACTCAGATGAGCTCCATCATCCAATCACCTTCCAGGAGGGGGGGTGAGATGTTGGAGCGGACACAGGAGAAGAGGGGTGGAGTTTTGCCTCAGGGAGAGAGCAGTGACAGCTCTCAGGGAAAAGAGCAGACAGATTGAAGGGTACCTCTGCCTGGTAGTGTGGTAGAGCGGTTTAGCTTAGTCTCTGGGAGAGAAGACAGTGCTTGGCTAGTAGGCCTGTCTCTGGTGATGAGCAGACCCTGCACAATTTAGTTTGACTCTGGGGAAAGGGCAGGCTGATGTGGGTGGAATCCTGTGAGAGGGAATCCAGCCTAGTGGCTAGTCAATAAAAGTCTGTGCCTGAAAGTATTGTGGAAAAGTCTGACTGCTCTCTGAAGTCACAACCAGGTTAAAGTTTTGTCCCTCAGTCAGGTTCGACTTTGTCTACTTGGAGACTTGTGCTGCTGATTTGTTCCTTTAAAACCAACCAGTAAATAAATAAATCTTAATTGTTTATATATTAATCCAGCCTCAGTAATCTCAATAATCTCCTGGTGCACCACAAAACTTACCTCAAAGCAGCAAACTCAAAACCTATGTACTCGCCACCTGTAGAGCACCTGGAAACTTAGAGTATGGTTTATGGTTCAAAAGGAACCTAGATTCCAAGTATCTTAGGAGCATGTGTGTGTCACCTCAAGGGGGGGGGGGAAGGTTGTCACCTCTTGTAAAGACGACAAGGCAGGTTGCAAAATATGGAAATACACCAGGGACTCCGTTTCTTCTGGTCTCTGCCAACTTAGAGGTCCCGATTCAAGGCGAAGAACAACAACTGGTGGTACTGTGTGAATGCCTGGGATGAGGAGAAGCAAGCAGATGCCAAGAGCGACTGATGTTCCTGTGAACCACACCTGTTATTAACCACACCAACATTCCCCACTTTGTGGACTGGGGCATGGAATCATTTACTCACGGATTCAGTAGCTTGGGGATCGGAGCAAAGACATAAAAATAACGCTCACGTTGCATAATAAGAACCCCTTCCCCCGAAACTGCAGAGAGGTCGAACTCAGGGCAGAACAGTTCTACAAGTAAAGGACGTGATTTCCCTTCCCTTTCTCCCTTACGACGAACGATAACAGGACAAAAGAGAATAAGAGCGCTTGGAGTTTGGATTATTTATACCTTTTCTAAATTGCGGGGGGGGGGGGGAGATAAATCGGCCCTTTCCTTAGGGGAAAGATCCTGGCCCTGTGGTGGAGCACGTGCTTTCCAGGCAAAAGGTTCAATCCCCTTCTTCATCCCCGTTTTATTTATTTTTTTCAAGAACCAGTAGTCCTGGTCAGGAAAGCCCTCGGCTGGAGACCCTGGCGAGCTGCTAGCAGTTGGAGTAGACAATACTGATAAGTCGAGGTTCTGATCTCCTGACTCAGTATAGCCTCCAATCCTCCTCAGGACATGGCCCCTATAACGTGACCAATGGGATTTGCTATGAAACTCAAATGGACTGGAAAGAGAAAAAGATGACGGAGACGGTTTATGACCTCACTTCATTTTCCGGAAGTCGACTGCTCAGTTCACACACGGTTTGCTTGTGGTTGCCCTGAGACGGCTCTCTGTTCCCTCCCGTAATGTTTCAAAGGCGACTGCTTCCCTCCTTTCTCGTGCTCTTTCTGGGCGTTTCCCATTGCTTGGGGAAGAACGGATTCTGCCAAAGGGCTTTGTTGCAAAACCCGGATCACTCTCCAGTGCAGACTCAGGTCAGCTGCCTGTTGATCAAGCTTCCGACCGTATCCTGCAGTTAGGGTACTCGTGTCCCTTTGCCAAGTGCACAGAAATGCAAATCCTTCCTGGTACATCCTCTTGCATAGCTGCCTTTTGTGGGCAGAGCGTTAAGTAGGGCTCCAAACTCTGAAACTGTGGGAGGAAAACAAACTCAACTAAGAGCCCCCCCCCCCCCCCCGCCCAATCCGGCGCTGAGCTGCTGGGCTTTGGTGGCTTGGTTTATTTGTTAGAATATTTTGAAGCTTCCTCCAAAACACTGCTAGAGGGGGCTTACAATTAAAACCACAGTATTACAACATAAGCCCTTAAAACCAGCCCTATTTAAAACACCCTCTTTAGTTAAACTGGCTGGTTCAGTTCTGCAGAAGACCAGCGGACCTGGGACCAGTTTTGGGCGAGCTGAGCCCCTCCCCCCCACTACTGCAAAACTTCGACCTTCTTTTGCTGGACGAGAGACCAAAAACCCGACCAGCTTCTAACAAAAGGGGTTGGGGGTGAGGTGGCTGCACCCAGTGAGCCCAACGGGCCAGATGGCTCCACTGAGCCTTCAAGGAAAGCGGAAGTGATTGCTGGGCTTGGGGGTCAAGATGTGCATGGTAGACTTCACAGATGGCAAAAGACTACAGGGGTGACCCCCTCACCCCCAGCAGTAGGCTGCTTCCTCACTCTAATCCGTGAGATCGGTTATTCCTTGGAGGCAGGCGGGGGACTTCCCACCGGAACCCCAGCATTTTGACTGGAGAGAGCTTTGAATTCCAACTCCCCTGGTAACTTTTGCCACAAACAAGTCTGACTGCGAGCAGTCCAACTGAGCCAGAGGGAGAGGGCAAAGACCTTCCTTCTGCGCCTGGTCCCAGACAAACAGTCCTCTCAGGCTGAAATCGTGTTCCGTGGCTACCTGTTTCAGAACATACAGACAGCAGAAATACAGATATAGCTATCAGGTCATAAGTATACATGTGAATAAGTCAGATAGATTCTCAGTATCTTTCTGGCTCTCTCTCCATCCTGCCTAGAATTGATACTTCTTTCTTTCTTTCTTTCTTTCTTTCTTTCTTTCTTTCTTTCTTTCTTTCTTTCTTTCTTTCTTTCTTTCTTTCTTTCTTTCTTTCTTTCTTTCTTTCTTTCTTTCTTTCTTTCTTTCTTTCTTTCTTTCTTTCTTTCTTTCTTGTGCATGCACAGATAAACGAAACAAAGGGATTAAGCAAAGGTCAATTCGCAGGAGCTCTCCAGTCGAACCAGGCTTGGCAAAATATTTATATGTAAATAAGAGTTCCAGTCAAAAAGAAGCGCAGCAGCTGCCTCGGGGGCAGAGTGAGGCGCTGCTCTCCAGGGCGCTCCTGCCTGCGAATTCGGTCCATGGTAAACCACACGGTCCACCTCCACCTGTTTCAGAGGCTCGGGCTTCTCTAGTCTGCAGCGTGGAGGAAGGGCTGCACCTGGGCGTTTGGGACTAATCGAAAGACTGTGTAACATTGCTCTGAAGAGTGGAAACATCACATGCAAGAAGATTAGCCAGCCGTCCTTTGAACAAAGACCGGAAGAGCTGGATGAAGAATCTCACATCTGCATAATTCTTCACTGGCTGGATGGCTTGCACGTGTGAATGCGCCATGGCACGCCTAACTTTCACACATCGTCCCAAACGCAATCTTTTTCAAAGGAGTCGCTTGACACAAGCAGTGGGGAGTCACCAAGTACTGTTTTTTAGCTTTTTATTTAAAAGATTTGTATTGTGCTTTTTTGTATAAATGGGTTCCAAAGTTGCGGGATGCTCTCGAGATGAGAAATCCACTGAAATACCAGAAAGTGCCAGCCACAGGGTCATCTCTAGCTCATCCCCATCCCCTTAAGCTACTTATGCTATAGCTTGATGCATAGTTGGAAATTTTCGTAAACACCGCCTCCCCCCTTCAAAAGTTCCCTGAGCATGATTTACATTGATAATATTCTCTGATAGTTAGGAGGTGTTCCCTGATGGATAAATAAGCAGATGGATCCTATGGTGTGTGTGTGTGTGTGTGTGTGTGTGTGTGATATGTTGTCAAGTTGCTTCCAACTCATGGAGACCCTATGAATCAATGTCCTCCAAATCGTCCTATCATTAACAGCCTTGCTCAGATCTTGCAAACTGGTCGTGGTTTCCTTTATACAGCTAATTGATCTTATATTGGATCTTCCTCTTTTCCTGCTGCCTTCCCCAAGCACTATTCTCTTTTCCAATGTCTTCTCATAATGTGACCAAAGTACAACTGCCTTTATTTTGTCATTTTAGCTTCTAAGGACAGTTTGTGCTTGATTTGATTTATAGCCCACTGATTTGTCTTTTTCTGCAGGTGTGGTGTTGGGGGTGCGTAGTAGTGGCAGGAGTGGAGGTCCGCAGTATCCTTAACAGTCTCTTCCAACACCAAAATTCCCAAACAAATCTACTTTCTTCCTGTCAGCTTTCTTCATGGCTCAGCTTTCACACCGGTGCATACTAACAGGGAATACCAAGGCATGAATTAACTTGATCTTGGTTGCCATTGACACATCCTTTCACTTAATCTTTCCTAGCTCCTTCATGGCTGCCCTTCCCCGTCTCAGTTTCCTCCTGACTTTTTTGGTTGCAATATCCCTTTTGGCTGATGATGGAGTCAAGGAATAAAAAGCCTTCAGCAATTTAAATTTCCTCAATGTCCACCTTAAACTTGAGTAATTCTTCAGTAGTTATTACTTTTGTTCAGCTGTAGTCCTGCTTTGGCACTTTCTCTTTTAACTTTCAGCAGTAGTCATTTGAAGTCTTAGCAATTTTCTTCCAGTAATGTTGTATCATCCGCATATCTCAAATTGTTACTGTTCCTCCCACTTTTCACTCCACCCTCATCTACGTCCAAACCAGCTTTTCTTGTGATATGTTCTGTGTACAGATTGAAGAGATAGGGAGGTACAATACATCCTTGTCTAACACCTTTGCTAATTAGAAAGCATTCTATTTCTCCATATTGCATTTTAATAATAGCCTCTTGCCCAAAGTACAAGTTGCATGTCAAAACAATCAAATCTTTTGACACACCATTTTCTTTAAAACCAGTGGTACCTGTTCATAATGCACGCAGTCAAAAGCTTTGCTGTCATGTATGAAAAAGAAGTTGTTTTTCTTCTGAAATTCTTTTGCATGTTCCAAGAACCAATGTAAATTTGCAATATGAGCTCTAGTTCCTTTTCCTTTCTGAATCAAGCTTGCTTATCAGGCATTTCTTGTCCCATACATAGTAACGTCATTGTTGTAACATTTTCAGCATCACTTTACTCACATGAGAAATTAATATGATGGTCCAATTGTTGCTGATATCTTTGATGTCTCCTTTTTGGGGAACTGGAATGCAAATGGACTATTTCCATTCTGTGGGCCATTGTTTTGTTTTGTTTATTTGTTGCCATATTTTGATGGATTCTGTTTCTGTGGCTTGGAATAACTCTATTAACATCCCATCTGCTCCTGGTGATTTTTTTTCCTCCCAATTGCTCTCAGTGTTGCTTTCTAAAGCTGTAGGTTCTTTTTCAAAAGCTTCTTCCTGGAAGGAATCTGTCATCCTTTCATCTCTTCTGTATAGTTCTTCACTGTATTGTTCCCACCTTTTCTATATTTTGTCCTGCTCAGTGAATGTATTTTCACACTGATCTTTCAGCAAGCCTAATAATGCTTTAAATGTCCATTTGGTTTCTTGGATCTTGTGGAACAGATCTCATGTTGCTCCTTTTGTTGTTGTTCTCTTCTGTATCTTGACACTCATTGTTATCTTAATCTCTTTGAGCAAGTCACTGGAATACTGCATTTAGCCTTTGGATTCTGTTTCTGTCACTTTGTACTTCTGCTTCTCATCATAGTTTCACAATTTAAAGACTTTCCTTAGTTATCCATTGAGGCTTTTAATTTCTTTTGACTACAGGAATAGTCTTTATGCATTCCTCCCAGATAATATCTCTTGTTTTAACCCATAGTTCTTCTGGTTTATATTTATTTGAATTTAATAAAGCAAATCTGTTTTTTACATCATCTTTAAACTCTATGGTAATGTTGCTTAGATTATATTTTGGGACTATGAATATTCTAGTGTTTTTGTTCATCTTTATTCTAACTTTAGATATTAACCATTCATGGTCTGTACCACAGTTGGCTACTTGACTTGTTTTAAAAAGAAAATAGAGATTCTTCATCTTTGGCTTCCAATTATGTAATCCATTTGATTTCTATACTGGCCATTCAAAGACGTCCATGTACACAACTATCTTAGTACCTGAAACTTGTGTTGTCAAAAAACAAATTGTTGTCTTACAAAATTCTATGAGTTGCTCTCCTGCGTCATTTCATGGTCCTACCCCAAATCTGCCAACAATATTTGATACTGCTTTGTTTCCTACTTTTGTGTTCCAGTCCCCTATGATTATCAGAATATCTTATTTAGGTGTGTGATCAATTTCTTCTTGACACTTGCATAAAAGTTTTCAATTCTTCCTCATCAGCATCTATAGTTGGGGCATAAACTTGAATGATAGTTATATTGCTAGGTTTTCTCTGAAGTCTGATTTTTATATTTGGTTAGACTTTGCATTACACCTCTTGGCTGCCTGTTCCTCACCTCACTATTAAAGCAGCTCTGTTTCTTCTGTTGTTGTCATTCCCTGACTAAAACACTGTGGCTGATTATGCACAAGATGTTCACTGCATGGTGGGGGCAAATGTCCATCATGACAGGATTTCTTGTATGGATGTATTGCCTCAAGTCCCACTTTCACTTTCCATTCTCTCTGCAGCAAGCATCACCGCTTCTAGCATGCTTTTAATTTTCTTTGCCACCAGAGAGAGGCAAATTTGCCAGTGAGCACAGCTTTGCCCTGAACATCTTCCCTCTGCCCATGGTCAGCCTTCCCATTCCCTTGCACTGCCACCTATACCTTCCCCCTTGCCCCCAGCTTCCATGTTGCTGGCTCCTTAAAGACACAGAAAAGAAGCTCACTCATGTGGGCTTAGCCAAGATACATTGACCTCTGCATTCTCATATTTATATATTGATATATCGAGATATTGACATAATAATAACAACAGAGATTGCTGAGAAATAACAAGCCTCTCTGTCTTCCCATGGCAGCAGCAGGAAGTTGGGGTGGGAAGAGAGTATCAGATGAAAGACATGGTCCCCTTCTCCATCAGCATGTGGTCCAGGGAATTGCTTTGCCTCTTTCATGGGGGGGGGGATTATTTTTGGAACAGTAATATCAATGTAAGTGCAGTTTAAAGGGCTAAGGCAGCAATCTTGACCACCAGGTGTAATGAGATCTGTGCCTTTTAAAATTTGTTGATGAGCAGAGTTAAGGGAAGCAGCTTTAGGAGAGTTCTCTTCAGAAAAACTGTGGGGCCAGGAGTGAGTGCCTTCTCATGCATGAACAGAGAAATGTGAAGAGACCCCATTACAAGCCCACTGCATATTGAAAAGCCCCAAGGCAAGCATTCCATGCATAATAGCCTGGGCAATTTTCTGACTGAAAATGTCCTAATCTGGTCCAATTTTGCTCATTCACTCCCAGGATTCTCATTTTATGATTTCAAGCTTACTTTGATACATGCTTCTCATGTTCCATGTTCCTATTATACACACTAAACAGCTTTGGACTTTCCTTTTGCATTCACATCAACAACTGGACATCCTTTCCACTTTAGTCCAGTTGTATCATTAAGAATAGTGCTACTTGTACTTGTTCTCTGCTCTTCCCCAGTAGCTGACTGAGTGTCATTTAACCTGGAGGTACCTTCTTCTTGCACTATATCTTTTTTGCTTTGGATTGTCTCATCATAGGATTTTTTTGAGGTACGAGTTGGTCAGAAGTGGTTTATCATTGTCTTCTTCTGCACAGTACTGACCAGGGGTTGTTGAAGTGACACTGCTGTTGTCCTTGAAAGATGCATGGATGCATCTTAGTCTGGTCTGTGACCATTCCATTGTGAGTGACTTTGCTAGCAGTGGAGTCTCTTGACAGAGTCTAGATCCCTTATGGTATTGCTGCCAGATTTGCTGACATATACAAATCCTTCATCACATCAAAGTATGGATGTGAAAGGAGGAGGTTTGTCTACTTAGAAGTAACACTCCTATTGCTTTTAGTGGGGCTGCTTCTCCCAGGTAAGCATGCATAGGACTGAGGCCTCTATTTCCTTCTTGCATTTAAAACTCTTGTTCTAGACTCTATAGTTGCTTTCCCCATCTCTTCTTTCAGACAGTCTCTGTGTGTGCAAAGTTATATTGATTATAATGAACAATCAGTGGGGAATATATCCCCTGCCTCCACAAACTCACACACAACCTGGTGATTTTTTTTTACAGGACAACTCATTGGAATGGAACCTTGAATTGTTTACATTCAGATTGAACCCATTATGGAATTCTGACACAAATGGGAGTGACCTCATTTTATTTGTCCGGGTTCAAAGGAGAATTTCATATTAGTATAAAAATGAGTTTCAGTAAATGACTCTGGAAGAACTCAGACCCTGCCTTAGCTATTTCCTTCTGCTCCCTCCCTTAAACTGAGAAGTCTGTTGCTGCTAAAAGCAGGTAGGACATGACAAACGTATTATATCCATCCAAGATCATTGGGTGGTTCCACAGTTATATCATCCTTTTGTTTATCCTGGCCTATTGCATTACCTTTTAATTACCATCTATACTTTCGCTTCTCCAAATAAGGAAGACAAATATTGAATCTAGTGAATGTTGTGCCATTTCACAGTTTGCCCAGGAAAGCTCATTCTGCATGTTTTTGCTGCCATCTACTGGTCAAACACTAAGAAGTTCTGGATTTGTGTTTGAAACTTCCCACTGCACAGGGGCCTCTGGTTAATGCGGGATTTTGGGCCAACTCATCTGCAACATGTCCCAAGAGACTCCAAATGCCAAGAGCAATTCATATTTACTGAGGTTGCTTTTCCTAGGGAGCAATCCCCTTTGCCAGACGCAGCACTGAGAGAGTGGTTTGTTGCAAAGCAAGAGAGCAGTAACTCCTGGACTACTAAAGACATAACAGGCACAGAACACTTCTGGAAGTAACAACACAACCCATAACCCTATTTCAAACCCTGAAAAATAATTGCAAATGAATTCCAATTCCAGGCATGTTGCATGAAAGACAATCTATCATTTGAAATGGTAAAGTTACTTAATGTGGGAGGATAGATGACAGTAACCAACTTTGTGCAATAAAAACAAAGAAAATTTAGATGGATACAAGACAGGGACGGTGAACCAAAATGCTCAAGAGATCAATAGAAGAAGAAGAAGAAAAAGAGTTGGATTTATATCCCCCCTTTCTCTCTTATAGGAGACTCAAAGGGGCTTACAAACTCCTTACCCCTCCCCCTTCACAACAAACACCCTGTGAGGTAGGTGGGGCTGAGAGAGCTCAGAAGAACTGTGACTAGCCCAAGGTCACCCAGCTGGCGTGTGTTGGAGTGCACAGGCTAAGCTGAATTCCCCAGATAAGCCTCCACAGCTTAGGCAGCAGAGCAGGGAATCAAACCCGGTTCCTCCAGACTAGAGTACACCTGCTCTTAACCACTACACCACTGCTGATCCTTGAATTGGCACCTTGAATTGCTTTGATTGTGTGTTCCTGCATAGCAGGGGGCTGGACTTGATAGCCTTTGGGGTCTCTTCCAACTCTATGAGTCTATGATTCCATAAAGGAGTTCCCACTATGTCCTTGCTGAAGCCTCTGTTTTTATTATGCACATTATTCCTCTGCTTTATGGCAAAACTTATGGTCTCTTCCTTTCTTTATTTCCTGTTTTGGATAACAAAAGAGGCTGTGGCAAAGTTCTTTCATTAGGACTTTGAACTCTTGCCCACCGCTGGTTCCCACAAGCATGCTCACCTCTTGATTAGTGCAGCATCAGGTAGTGACTCGCCTGTGTGAATGAGATATCACAGAACAAATAGTTAAGGCAGAATTTCTGTATAACCCAGTGCTCATTAAAATATCATATGAGTGTGCAGGTTCTTAGAATATACAAAATGTTCTACGTAATTCCAGAGTCTGCATCCTATGGGGATTACCGGTAAGTGTTCTATGAACATGGAAGCTGAAATACTCCATCAGTTGAAGTTGGCTCCATGAGCAGATCTGTTCCACACCCTTAGTTGAATGGGTAACCACATCTACATCTACTTGTAGCATGCATGATTCCTTAACCTACTCCATAAGTGCCAGTAGCCGGCAATGTGCATCTGGGTCCTGCCTAGTGGCTAGCATTGCTTAATTGGGTCATAGTTTTCCCAAGAGGAAAGAGGAAAAGCTGAAAAGGGCGGGGGTGCATACAAAGCTAGATTGGCTGGTGGGTAGGAAGGAGAGAAGGAAGGAGGAAAGGGGGAGAAGCTATGGGGCATTCAGGGATGGGAATGAAGAGACGTGTGAAAAGTGCTGTCAAGTTGCAGCCGATTTATGGCAATAAGGGATTTCAAAGCAAGAGACTAACAGGGGTGGTTTGCTATTGCCTTCCTTTGCATAGTGACCCTGGTATTCTTTGGTGATCTCTCTTGCAAGTAATAACCAGAGCTGACCCTGCTCAGCTTCTGAGATCTGACAAGCTTAGGCTAGCCTGG
Organism: Sphaerodactylus townsendi; assembly: GCF_021028975.2. Taxonomy (NCBI): domain Eukaryota; kingdom Metazoa; phylum Chordata; class Lepidosauria; order Squamata; family Sphaerodactylidae; genus Sphaerodactylus; species Sphaerodactylus townsendi. Next base: position 49,819,183 of record NC_059425.1, on the reverse strand, counting down.
CCCATCCAGGTCAGGGCAATGTGGAAATAGGGAGGGAAAAATAAGATGTCCCCTGCAAATCTTGCAGAACTCCCATTTGCAATATATATTAACAACAACAACAACAACAACAACAACAACAACAACAACAACAACAACATGTTACCTGCCCCTTTCATCCATGAAAGTCATTACTTGATTTTACAGTTTCTACTAGATGACTATGCCTGTGCATGGATTAGTGCTGATGGGAGAATGGAAAATGGCACGCACAGGTGATGGTTTCCTTCACTTGACGTCCTTGCTGGCATCTATAGAAAGCTGGCAGTAATTATTAGATGCTGCTACAAAGCAGGAGCCTGGATGGGACTTGCTTTCATTCAACCCATCAGTCTTATGCCCTACCGCAAAAGTGGCACAGAATAAATTCTCTAAGCAGAAGTGGTCACATTTAACAAAGCACCAGGCTTCTTGACTTTCATTGTTAACCTTTGAATCCCAATGTCGGACATTTTCTGGTTCTAGCGAAGCCTGACTCCACAGAGAATATTATACTGAAGGAGAGTTTAACCTCTCTGTCTGGCAGATCAATAGGGTTTATTTGGTTTTCATACATGCTACTTTAAGGACATGATATCTGAAAACCTGCTGGGACACACGACCATTCTGAGTACATCCAGCCTGCTGCATTTACTTGTGCTTGCCAATGAGGTAAACCCATTTTGAACCTCTACAGATATCTTCTACAGGTGATTTTTGCAAGGTGCTTTTAACCTACAATTTCTTGCTGCTCATGGGCTGAATAGATCATGGTGTGGTTTGTGCTATTCATCAAGACATGCCTTGCTTATACTTACTTGTTTTTTTAAAAATGGAGATATGCCCTAGAAATGAAAGCCTGGATTCTGGTTGCCTAGAAAACAAGGGTTCAGCTTCCGAAGGCTGTAGTCTTCAACAAGACACTTGCTCAGGGGTAAAGCTGTTGACTTTCTCTCCCGAACAGGACTTGAGGCAGTAGGAAAAGATAGGCAGCTCAACTCATCTGTAGCTAGGTGAGCTTTTTAATGCAGTTTCACATCTGGCTGAAATAGGGCACTCTGGGAAGATCAAAGTCCGCTCTTTGCTAGTATGCAATGATGTATTTAGGGACACACGGGGGGGCAATGCCCTAGGTTCCATTTGCACATGTCATGTGTGGAACATGTGCATTTGGCTGCTCCCTTTCCCCTTAGCAGAAAGGAGTTGCACTGGGCTGCCTGCCACGCCGGTGCTTTCTCCTCCTTCTGCCCCCACCCATCAGTCTGAACCTGCCTGCTCACTTCTTCCCCACCCACCAGTCTTACCCTCTACCAACCTCTGCCAGCCACCTGCCTGCACGCCTCTTCCCCACCCACCAGTCTGAGCCTCCACTGCCTTGTGCTTCTGCTGCCTGCTTCTGCTGAATGCTCACCTCTTCCCTGAGCTCAGAGGTACTCCACACCCCTACTCGGCTGCTGAAGTCCGTGGCAGCAGCAGCTCAGCTCATTGGTGCACTCTGGCCTCACCTGTGCACCCAGCCTCCAAGGTCATGGGAGAGGCAGGCAGGCAGCAGAAACCCAAGCAGAGGGAGGGCATACAGGTGGGCTCAGAGGCATGTCTCCAGCCCAGCCACTGGGAACTGTGACAGCAGCAAGGGCCCTGTTACCACCTATGCTCCCAGTTCTAGTAGGTTCAGTGATTGGAGGTGGGGAGCTTGGCTGCACAGAAATAATAATATGTTTTTTTTGTCAATTGGTGATTTTCAAAAGGATCTGCTGAAAAGGCTCCGAACATTTCAAATCCCACTTGTGCCTTTCTGCAATTTCAGTGTGTGTGTGTGTGTGTGTGTGTGTGTCAGTTCTTGCCCTGCATGCCATTTTCTGTAGATATGTGACGTCCCTGCTAGTATGTCTGTGTTGCCTGCACAAATGAATCATAGCATTTCAAATGGCTCAGGAGGAAAATGCTCTAGTTTTCACTTTCAGTATTTCTACTTTTCTGACCCTAAATATGAGCAGGACTATTCACTACACCCACGATGGGGAAGGCAATAAAGAGGGCGTCTGCAAGACCTCCCTCTGCTGTGGCACTCCATGGGGTGTTCCTTTTCCCTAATCTGTGCCATTGGCTGCCACCCCTGAAGTGAGAAGTCAGAGCTATTTTGCAAACTAATGATGCTTAGCTTCTTAGACATAGTGATGCAGGAGAAGTTAATTGTGTCAATGGCCTACAGAAAGTAGAAGACCACGTTAGGGTATAATACAAGACCCAGGAGGTAGAAGTTTGTATTTCCCAAAGATATTAAGTTTATTGAAAAATAGCTGTAGGAAAGGAGATGCCATTTTGAATCAGGATTGTGATGATGAGGGAAAGGAAGCCTTCCCTTCGAGCTGTTTTTCAGATGGAAATAGATACGACATGTCCCAAGCTCATGTTCATATGTTTGGTTAAAATTATTTCTATGCCACTTTCCCACCTTTGGGGGAGGGTGGTATATAATAATAATAATAATAATAATAATAATAATAATAATAATAATAATAATAATAATAATAATAATAATAATAATAATAATAATAATAATAATAATAATAATAATAATAATAATAATAATAATAATAATAATAATAATAATAATAGAGTTTCTAGGGTTGCAACCATCAAAGCATTCTAACATTCCAACTCAAACCAGCTTTTAAAATAAAGTTTATATAAAATAAACAATCCAATAAAAATGTATAAGCATATAAACACATTTAACAATGCAATGAGGCAGCAGGACCAATGAAAGGTACTAGGGGTATGCCAAAGGGGGAAAAATAGTCTTCTCCTGCTGGTGGAAGAGGGAGAGAGACCAATCTTCCTGAAGGAATTCCAGAGTTTTGGCATCAGGAGTTTGCGCTTATACTCTACTGTTCTCAACTGTAAGGAGTTTCAAAGCAGCTTACAAAGTCCTTCCCTTTCTCCACCCAAAACAGACACCTTGTGAGGTAGGTGGGACTGAGAGAGTTCTGAGAGAACTGTGACTGGCCAGAGGTCACCCAGCAGGCTTCATGTGGAAGAGTGGGGAAAGGCAGAGTAGGGAAACAAATCCAGATATAGTCAGCTGCTCATGTGGATGAGTGGGGGATCAAAGTCAGTTCTCCAGTTTAGAATTTGATGCTCTTAACTATCATACCCCATCCAGAACAGAAGATGTCTCAATTCCTAGGTCAAACCTTCCCCTGCAAATAACATGTCTATTTTGTCAGAATAAAGTTTCAGTTTAAGAACATAACAAAGAGACTTGCTGGATCAGACCAGAGTCCATCTAGTCCAGCACTCTGCTACTTGCAGTGGCCCACCAGATGTCTTTGGGAGCTCACATGCAGGATGTGAAAGCAATGGCCTTATGCTGCTGCTGCTCCTGAACACCTGGTCAACTTACCACTCCTCATTCATCCCAAAAGTGCCTTCAAGCACCTGATCACATTTTCCATAGCCCTGAGATCTGCTGGAAGTGCAAGACAGAGCTGAGTGTCATCTGCATCTCAGTGGCAACTCAGCCCAGATCTCTAAATGCCCTCTTCCAGTACCTTTATCAATATGCTGAAAAGCATAGGGGAACTTTGTGGGACCCAGTAGGTCAGTGATCAAGGAACTGAGGAGCGACACACTCCTCCCTTAGCCACACACTCTGAAATCGACCTTGGAGGTAGGACAAAAACCACTGCAGAACAGTGCCTCCTACTCCCACCCAAATAGGTAGTCCAGAAGTTTACCATAATCAACTGTATCAAAAGGCACCAAGAAGTTCAGGAGAACTAATATGGTCATACTCCCCCAGTCTATCTCTCAGTAAGGTCATCCAAACAGGGTGAACAAGGCTGTTTCAGTCCCATAATCAGATCTGAAACCAAACTGGGATGGATCAAAACAATCTGCCTCATTCAAAAATTCTGGACATTGGCCAGCCACAACTTGTTTTATCACCTTGCTCAAGAATGGTATTTCTGACACTGGCCATCAATAATTCAGTTCTCCTGGGTCCACTCTTTAGGAATGAAAGCACCCTGCCTGCTTCAAGCTGGGGTGACAACTCGACCTCTGAGACCCAGTCTGCCCAAGTACATTTAAGCAGCCAGCAGGGTCAAGGGTCATATAAGCAGGTGGTAGGTCTTAAACTTTCAAGAATCTTGTCCACATTCTCAGACTAGGCAAGCTGAAACATATTCCATACAACTGGATAAAAAGCCCCCCCTGGAATCATCTTATTCTGTCATTGTTAATGTAGAATCCAAGTTGGAATTGATGTCAGACATTTTATCAGCAAAGCTTTCAAAGTGATCGTAGAAGATTTCAGAACAGTTTGGTTCCTCCTATAGGTTAGAATGCGGTAGTTGGTGATCCAAGATGGCGACACTGGGGAAAGACGCTAGCTGTGCTGCTACGAAAAAAACGTAAATTTATCTTGATTCTGCTGCTGTTATATATATGGTTAGAATGCAATAGGTCCCATGCCTTTTTGGATTAATCCAAAAACTTCCCTTACTGTTGCTCTAGCCATCTCCCATATCCTTTCATTATCTGCAGTCCTCAATAAACCAAGGGGCTGCCTAGGCTCTTAGACCTGAGAGAAGGTGCTTAGGAGTGATCGTGTCAACTGCCTGGGTAATTTCATCATGTCAGAGGCCCACCAGGGTATTGACAAGAATACTGGATATATCAGCAAGAAAATCTCTTAATGCTATCTGAATACCAGGCAGATCCATCAAGCTATGGGGCTGATCATCTTAATCACTAGGGAAAAGAATATCCCTTCATTAAGTGGTACTAATAGTAATGAAGGATGGGCTTCCTAAATTCTATATGGAAAGTGGCATCAAGGAAAGGAGTAACCTTTATTTGGCCCAGTATTATGCCTCCAATTTTAATGCCAACCCCACAAATGTACTGAAATAAAATCAGGCCACAAGAGACTCAGTCACAATCTCTTGTGTCTCACCTTGCTGTGCCTATAGGTGCAACACATTTGTAATGTTCATTTCAATTGGACTAACTATAACTGGAAGAGGGCTAGCGAGTATAGCTCAACCCAAAACCTTTTCCTTTGGCTCACCTATAAGACTTCTGGTGCTCATCCTTGTCAACCTATTTCTCTCCTTCTGCCATCCCTCTTTCTGCCACTCCTGATTAACTAAAGTCTTGTCTGCCCCAGGTAAATGTATGAATCTTTTAGGTGCCACAAGGTTCTTTGCTGTCACGAAAGCAACATGCTGCAAGTCACTGGGACTTGTCATTCTGGTTCCAGGACCTGTCTCCCTATCTGTCCTCATCAGGTTGCCTCCCCTTGTCCCATTGATTCCTTCTTCTTTGGCAAAAGCCCTGGAAAGGCAGACCCCCATAGCTTTATTTCACCTGCTCTGACATTGGGAAGGCTTGTACATTTCTTTTGGTATTCATTACAATGATTACCAAAATAGGGTGTTCCATAATTTTGGTAATTAATATGACAATGAAACACATTCCTCATCTAAACAGCCTATAACAACAACAACAACCACACTCACACACAATTTTCTTCCATTTTGTTCTGGTTTCTTTTGTTACTGTCGTCTCAGTTTTATTTTTACAAGGCAGACAACCCTTTTTGCTAATAATGGTATGGTGTTTCTCAGAGAGGGAGAGATAGGCTCTGGGCTTTCTTGATGCTAAGTAGTAGCCACTATGATTATATTCATGTCTCAGGTATTCCAGTCTTGAAGTGTATGGAACAGGTCTTTCACTTTCTCCCTTCTCCCAGTGCCTGCCCTGCTGTACCAAATTTCCCCTTACTGTCTGCACTTTCCTGCTTGTCTGTTTTTCTCCCACCTAATCTAGAGAAAGGTATAAAACCAATGGGAAATAACAAACTAAAAATATGCAGATGAAACAAAAATAATGAAAGAAATAATAATAAATCAAAATCATACAAAGCAACCCAATAACAAAATAGTCTGTTTTGGAATTAATAACAAAAACTAAAGAAATAAGACAAATCCTTATGTGCAAGTCTATAGGAAGCCTATGCTTTGTTCCTGCTCAATGCTCATTGGACTATATCGTATAATTTTGGTCTAGAAATGCTCTGTGCACAATGTGTCATTGGGCTTTATGCAGGCCAGTCTGTAGGTATGTGCATAGAAGAATGTCTGATTCCTCCTAATATTCCCCTTTGAAGAGGCCTGGAAAGATTGTGGAGATCAGGTGTGCATGTGTATACGCCATCTTTTATGTTATGTCATATGTGCGATGGGGCACAAGTACAGTGGCCTACTAACAAGGCAACCCTAAACAGATTTGCAAGTTGCAACTTTCTAAGCCCATTGACTTTATTTCTGCTTATGACTATACTATCAGTGAATAGGTTTTGTGTAAAGTGGTCTGTACTAGGCATGTACTTTAGCACCAAAATCTGGACTCATAATTTAGATTCAGAATTCATAATTAGGGCTCATCCAATTCATAATTTGGAAGACCTGAGATTTTCTAATAACCATAAAAGTTCAAAAGAATAAGCATTTCCCATTATACACACACATACAAGGGCAAACTAATTTTAAAAATATTTCTGTTAGTCCTCTGACCCTTTCCCAGTGCCCATGCCAACTTCAAAGGGCTGAGAAGATGTGGCAAGTGCACACAGCAACAATCGCTATTGTCAGGTATCAGGCATTAGAAAACAACTGCAATCTGAGTATGAACCCTGACCAGAGCCAATGCCACTATAACCATTCTGGGCACAGCACACAAGAGCAGAAGATGGCTGATATTGGGGGATGGGCAAATAACCTGGGCAAAACTGGCAGGCAGACTGGAGCAGCAGACAGGGGTGGTTGGGTAGGTGGGCGAGAAGTACCACAACATCTGATTCTGCTATAGCAGTACATAGACTCACCCAAATGAAAATCACATACCCACTGTCAGTGGTGGGATTCAAAGAATTTAACAACTGGTTCTGGTGGTGGGATTCAAAGAATTTAACAACTGGTTGTTTACAAGCACCATTTTAACAACCGGTTCTGCTCAAGTAGTGCAAACCTGCTGAATCCCACCACTGCCCACTGTCTGTCACAGATTTTATTCTTATGCTTGATTTGCCCCAAAGGGGACAAAATGTAGCATAATACCTCCTGATTAATCTACAATCCAGTTAATATTTTTTATTAACATACATCAAGGAGAAGAGCTGAAATCAAATGTAGAGAGAGACACAGAGAAGACTGTTTCAGTAGGCAGAGCAAATGATCAGGGGACTGCAGGGGAGTTATAGGAATAGCTATGTCTGCCTTTTGTGAAACTATGTCCTGGTGTCTGTGCCTGCTTCAGGATTTCATAAGTACAGAAAGACATCACTCTCTTGTTCTCACCTCTTTTCCCCTCCCTTGGCAAGAACATGGCAACACCAGTCAGGGGAAACTGAGCTCTCGGCTCCCAGCAGCCTTGGTACCTGGTTGTTGGGGAAATGTTTCCAGGCAAGCTGTCAGAGGAATAGGTTTCACTTTTCTCCGCTTGCAAGTAGCCTGGCCTGCCTTCCCTAAGATTCAACAGGATTTCACCATCAGAAATTATGCTGACTATTCAGAAACACAACATTTGATCCTGATTTATTTACAACTATTCTGCATATAGCATGATTTGGTGCTTCTGAATATTTCTGAATCTGAATTGGACATCCCTAGTCCTCACTTTATTTCTGTTTTGTTTGTGAGAAGAGAGCACGCCCTGAAGGATGGAGAGAGACATGAAGTAAATTTGCAGCATCTTCCAAGTGCTTGGCTCTGTTTTAGAGGGAAACTGCGCCTGGGGTGTGCGCGCCCCCCGCGCCCCTGCTGCAGTGCCACCTGCCCCCGCCCTGGAATGCCCTTAGAATACCCCAACACGCCCCCTCCATGGTCTGGCCATGCCTCCACCATGGCTCCGCCTGGGGTGTCGTGCCCCCCTGGCCCGTTGGTGCTATGCCACTGTTCTGCTAGTTTCCCTGAAATTCCTCTCTGTTTTCTGCAGTTCTCAAAAAAAATTCACCTGTACACTTTCAGGTAATTCAGCCCCCTCCGGTTGGTATTTCAAAGCATGTGCTACTTGAAGAAAAACAAAACATACCAAGGAAATGATAAAAGGAAGATGCAATTTCAATAGGATCAAATTGCATCTGTCTTAAACTGGGTGCTTCCAGCCAGCGAGATGAATTTTGAATTAATGCTGGTCTTAATGCTCCTACATAAATTTGTGGACAATGTTTCAGGTATTCGTTCTCTTTGAAATATTTAAATCAAACATTATTTCTCCTTTTTTAGGCTTCTTGCCGCAGATAATATTTTCATGAGGAATCGAAATAGCATATAAGGCTTCATTCTTTACCAAAATGGAGCAAGGGCATTGGGCACTATGCAAAAACAGATTGCTTTGAGCAATCTAGGTGATGAAAGGTTGTTTTTTTTAAGTTTCCAAGTGCTCCTGTTTCAGCATAAGAAACCCATAAATATTTAGTAAGCTGGTTTTCATATGGTCTATTCATGCTTATCTCACTGTTTCCCCTCTATTGAACTTACCTATTCAACATTTCTGCAGCAGTGGTTACAGATTTTATGCAAACCCCCCCCCCCCCACTGGCTTCTGAGATCCCTGAGTTAATCAGTCACCCAATATCCATTTTGATGACTGCCTCCCCTACCCCCAATTCTGAAAAGCAGCATCGCTCAGGACAGTAAAAAAAACAAGGCTAAGCTAGCCTTGCGAATTATTCCCAGTGTTTTTAAATGCTCGTTAAAGGCTTTTGCTGTATCTCACTTCAATAAACATCATGCTCCAGTTACTACTTCAAACCATAGGGGCATTATCCTGCGCAGCACTTATCAATATTTTAACATGTGAAAGTCAAATGATGTTGAAACATTGAACTATATTTCCATCTGTGCAAGCTAAAATGGTACAAATGCATTCCATGTAATGGAATCTTACATCCCTAGCTGCTTTCTCACAAGTGATACTTGATTCCGTGGTATTTTATGCAGCCGTCTTAATCGACTCCAAGAGGGACCTGGAGAAGATTTGATTTTTTTTAAAAAGGTTTAAAATATTAAAACAGATTTAATCTGAATGAGCCAGGGAGGAGAAGGACCTTTCTATTAAGCTGGCATCATATTGGGTTTTTGGAACTCATTTCCAAAAGGGCTTGACCTGGATTCTGTGAAAGAAGGAATTTATTGTGTGTCTGGATGTGGCTATTTGTTTTGAAGGAAAAGATTAAGTGGAGAATGCTGCATCTGTAGGGGACAGTCTAAAGATACATGTGTGTAACTCCTTGAAGACTCACCGACAGTGTATTTACTTGTTGAGTCAGAATCCAAAACGAGATCATGGATGAAGGAGTTGCATAATAGGTACCACTGCCTTTTTTAAAAAGAAAAGCAAGAGGATGGAAGATGGAGAAAAACAAGGATAAGGGTATGGCAAAAAACAAACAAACAAAAGCAGTCACATGTATTAGGTGAAAATTCAGTCCAAAATAGAGGATTGTTTTGAACATGGGTTTCTGTTTGAAAAACTTGAAGACTACTGCTTACAGCAAGGATAGTGTCCCATAAATGAACCTTATCCAGACCTGATCCAGCAATTATTATGGTTATACCAAATTTTATATAAGGTATATTAAAAATTTGCCACCAGTTTCAAATATAACAGATAGAACAATATTTGTATAGCAATACAAATTGTCTTGCCAGGTCAATATTTGTATAGCAAAGTGGCTGGCCACTTTAATCTATTCATTAAAAAAAGTTATAATCCTTCCTCTCTCCCCAGAAAGGATTCCAATTTTTTTAAAGGTAACAGTAAACTACCCACAGACAATGTAGGGTTTCTACATACTTGGGACCTTCCCCAGAGCCCATTAAAGGAGGAAAAAGAGGGGAAGCAAAATAAACTTTCTGAAGCTCCTGCAAGCTCATAGAATTCATTATACCATATTCATATTCCCTACTTTCAGAGACAGTTGGATATTCCCAGAGCAGCTTCAAAAGTTTATTTCCTTATGAGAAAGATTATGGGAAGCTTCCAGCATTTAGCTATGTCTAGTTATGCAAGAAGAAAGCAGGCACAATGACAGACAATGCTATGCCCTTTCCGCACACGCAAAATAATGCATTTTCAAACCACTTTCACAACTATTTGCAAGTGGATTTTGCTATTCCGCACAGCTTCAAAGAGCACTGAAAGCAGTTTGAAAGTGCATTATTCTCCATGTGCGGAATGAGCCTAGCTAGTACTAAAGTAGAATCAGTCTGCCAAAACAACATTTCCACATACCCCCAAGACAGCTTTTGATGAGCCATCTTCAAAGTTCATACTCTTTCTTTCTTTCTTTCTTTCTTTCTTTCTTTCTTTCTTTCTTTCTTTCTTTCTTTCTTTCTTTCTTTCTTTCTTTCTTTCTTTCTTTCTTTCTTTCTTTCTTTCTTTCTTTCTTTCTTTCTTTCTTTCTTTCTTTCTTTCTTTCTTTCTTTCTTTCTTTCCATTTCTATGCTGCCCTTCCCCTTATAGGCTCTGTCTCTCTGGCAACATTCAAAATTTCCCCCTCCTCCTCTAGAACTCACCCCTTTAGAATTTATTTCAGTTCAGAGAAAAGAATGTTAATATGGCAGACCTCCCTGTCCTTGATTGACCATTAATTGGCTTTTAGTCACGCAAAGTAAAGGGAGGCATGACCTGGCAAGACAACCTTTTTAGTATTGATCTTGGAAGGTGAGATTCAAATGATTCAAATGACCACTGACATGCGGGGGGACCTTAAGCCAGTCATGCTCTTGCTGGATTTTTGTGAGGATAAAAATAAATGGGGTCCAGAAAAATGTAGTTCATATGAGTTCACAGAAAGTAGAGCAGGACAGATATGTAAAGCAAGGCACATAGTAATATGTAAAGCAAGGCAGGACATATATCTAAAGCAAGGCACATAGTAATAGCATGATACCATGTTGTTAAGATCAACATGTTTCCTGGGGGGAGGAGGGACTGTAAGTCCATGGTGAACTATTTCAGCGCTGAACCAATTCAATTCAATGCCTTTTATTAGCATAGTCAGCTCTGAACCATTGTACAGCGAGCTAGAATTTTACTAAACTAGTGACAATGCCCATGTCCTTCCTCCTCAAGTCCTTGGGAAGCTACTTTTAAATCAGGGGTCCCCAAACTACGGCCCGGGGGCCAAATGTGGCCCCCTGAAGGCATTTATCCGGCCCGCCAGGCATGGCTGCGATGGCTCCATTCATGTGCAGTGGGAGCTCGAGGGAGAGGAGGAACCGGCCCCAACTGCTGTTGATTGCCGTTACATGATGGCACCCCCAAATCTCCATGAATTTTCTGATCCAGAGTTGGAAACCTTACATGTGACAACGCCTGCTCCGCCCTTCCCTCTCAGCTACTCCATGTGTTGATCTCAGGCTTTCTGTTCCGCCTCACTCCCATTGGCATCAGCCAGGCTGGCGAATCGCTCGCTGGCTGCTAGGGAGGAAAGAACCCAGGAAGATACCTGATTCTGGGTTAGATGGAATGCTTCATTGGGAAAGTTCTGCTTTTTTTTTTTTTTTTTTACGGGGGAAGGTATTCCACAGCCTCCCCAACAATATTTGGAGCCCACCCTGTACTTGACATACTTTGGTCATTGTTCTAAAAATAGACCATGACAGAAAGGCTGAAAGGTGAAATCAAACATTTTACAATCATTTGTGCATAGGAATTTGTTCATAGTTTTTTTTAGTCCGGCCCTCCAACAGTCTGAGGGACAGTGAACTGGCCCCCTGTTTAAAAAGTTTGGGGACCCCTGTTTTAAATAAACCCAAAGCACATGTGGGTGTGGAGGAGATGAACCCTGCCTCTTGCCAAACTTTGCCGCATCTCACTCAGTTTACTGGTTTTAGCATTTTTCTCCAAGCTCTGATACCAGAAGCCAGCTGGGTGGGAGAAAAAGCCTGAAAGCTTGAAATGAATACAGTAAAGTAAGACAGTTGAGAGGATTAAGTACCACTCAAAAACAGAATTGAGGATCTCAGGAAAGAAGAAGAAGAAGAAGAAGAAGAAGAAGAAGAAGAAGAAGAAGAAGAAGAAGAAGAAGAAGAAGAAGAAGAAGAGGAGGAGGAGGAGGAGGAGGAGGAGGAGGAGTTTGGATTTATATCCCCCCTTTCTCTCCTGCAGGAGACTCAAAGGGGCTTACAATCTCCTTGCCCTTCCCCCCTTACAACAAACACCCTGTGAGGTGGGTGGGACTGAGAGAGCTCTGAGAAGCTGTGACTAGTCCAAGGTCACCCAGCTGGCATGTGTGGGAGTGCACAGGCTAATCTGAATTCCCCAGATAAGCCTCCACAGCTCAGGCGGCAGAGTGGGTAATCAAACCCGGTTCCTCCAGATTAGAAAGCACCTGCTCTTAACCACTACGCCACCCATAGTTGCCTGTCTTTAGGAATTCCTATTGTTTATAAAACTTGGATCCTCTTTTTTCCAGTTTGCAGTTTGCATTACCATAGGTGAGAATTCCGTGAGAATTGCATCTCATTTAGGAAAGCCAATATACAGATGAGATCTCACATCAGTAAAGCTTTAGTATATTTATAAAATACTAGCAAAAAAGCCTGCTGTATGAAAAAATACAGTGGGCTCTAGAAAACTAGAAAATGTCTAAGGAAAGAGAGGTACACGAAGCATATCTCAGGAAACTGAGTCAGGCACAAACGCTGAAATTGCTCCCCTCCCCCACCCAAACATCCCAGCTCTGATAAGGAGGCAGCAGGGGGCTTGTGAACTTTATACGCACTTCAGCATGCTCTTGAGGCAGCATTTTTGCTGCTGCTGCTGCTACTCTCCCTCCCAGACCTAGCATCTGCTGCCCAGCCTCTCCTCCTGCTCCAGCCATTGGGTGAGCTTTGCATCAGGCAGTGTCCAACCAGGGGACTCAGGGTGGTGGTGTGGATAGGAAGAAGGGAGTGGTGTGGGTAGGAAGAAGGGAGACCCAGAGGAGTCAGCAAGAGTGGCAGAGGTGAGTCCTGAGTGACTGGTGGGGTGCCTGCCACCATTGCGGGACACCCACCAAAAAACAGCCACCTTATAGCATAAGACTCCTGTTTTTTTAAAACAATTCAGTACAGCCTGCTTGTTTTCCCAGGCTTCTTTCCCTGTAGATAATTAACCACTACGCAGCAGTGATGTAGTGGTTAAGAGCAGGTGCATTCTAATCTGGAGGACCGGGTTTGATTACCCACTCTGCCGCTTGAGCTGTGGAGGCTTATCGGGGGAATTCAGATTAGCCTGTGCACTCCCACACACACCAGCTGGGTGACCTTGGACTAGTCACAGCTTCTCAGAGCTCTCTCAGTCCCACCCACCTCACAGGATGTTTGTTGTGAGGGGGGAAGGGCAAGGAGATTGTAAGCCCCTTTGAGTCTCCTGCAGGAGAAAAAGGGGGGGTATAAATCCAAACTCTTCTTCTTCTTCCTCTTCTTTAAATTTCATTTATTCATTCAGTATGTTCATATCTTGTCCTTACCAGTTGCAGAGTGGGTAGATTTTACTGCATTATTTAAGGTACTCAGATTAAAATATATCATGTGTAGTCAAGGAAAATAACATCCAGAAATATCCTCTTGTCAGAAAAGTAACACAGCAGCCTAATGCTCCGCTGCAGATCTCAGTAAATGAATAGATGACACATCCCATGGGATGGCCAATAGATGCCTCACTGAGTGACCTTGACTTTTTTTTTTTTAAGATGCTTATTGCAAAGAGCTCAGAGTGCTCGAAAGTAAAGAAGAATTTAGTGGAAATTTGTTGATTTTGTTTTTGGTATACTTATACAGTCTGTTTTCCTCATGAATATGCCAAAACAACTGTTGTCCAGGCCTATGCACCAACAGATGATGCAATAAAGAATGAATTTTATGAACAGCTCCAAGATGTCTTTGCTAACATCCCAGATCACCTAAAGCTCCTGATGGATGATTTCAATGACCAATTAGGTGACAGCCGACAAGGATTAGAGAATGTGATTGGAGCACACACATCCTCTGCTCAGTTCAGGCCCCTTCCACATATGCAGAATAATGCACTCTCAATCCACTTCGAAGCTGTGCGGAATAACAAAATCCACTTGCAAACAATTGTGAAAGTGGATTGAAAGTGCAGTATTCTGCATGTGTGGAAGGGACCACAGTGACAATGGAGAGCGATTGCTGTTATTCTGTGAACATAATGGGTTGTGTGTCAGAAACACATATTTCCAACAATGGAGGATCCACAAGAAGACTTGGCAGTCACCAGATGGGCAAACCTTCAATGAAATCGACATCTGTATCAGCCAGAAGTGTAGGACAGCAATGTGTGATGCAAGGGTCTACAGAAAGGCAGATGTTGGATCAGACCTTTATTTAGTTAGAGCAGAAATCAAGCTCGGGCTCCGAAACGTAAGAAAGCCCATACCAAAGAAACCATTTGCAATAGAGAAACTCAAGGACCCTGCCACTGCCACCACCTTCACCTGGGAATTGTGTAATTGCTTCAACCTTCTCAGGGACATGGCAGACATAGACGTCCTCTGGAGAAGCCTTAGAAACACCATCACAGAATGTGCCCAAAACACATTTATGCTAGTGAGACCTGGAAGGTATCACAAGTATCAACAACAGGCTCAACGTCTTCCAACAGAAGTGCTTACGTTGAATCCTGAAGATCTGATATTATGACCACATCACCAACCAAGAGGTGCTCCAAAGAAGCGGCATGTGCAAACTTTATACCGTTGTTGCACACAGAAGACTTCGACGGGCTGGCCATGTCCTTCGCGTGGAGAATGGTCGGATCCCAAAGATGGCAATGGGGTGGATACCTCCTGATGTCAAATGACAGCGAGGATGCCCCTGAAACACCTGGAGGAGAACATTTGAGCAAGACCTGAAGGCACTGAATATTGCATGGGAAGAGGCTGAAACACTTGTCCAAGACTGGAAATGCTGGAGAGTATTTATTGTCTGATATGCTACTTAGCATGGGAAGATCTATCTATACCTATCTATAATAGGGCCCTTTCCGCATGGGCACTGAGTGGGGGTGCGTCGGCATAAACAATGGGGGCGCAGGGGCCTTCCCCGACCGGCTTACCTGCTCCTGCTGGCTCCCGCTGTGCTGTGGAGGCCAGGGGACATGCCCCCCTGGTCAGAGCGATGGCTCTGCAGTTGAAGGCCAGGGTGTGTGTCCCCTGGCCTCCACAGTGCACTGGGAGCCAGCAGGATTAGGTAAACTGGTCGGGGGAGGTGGGAGGGAAACGCACGGCAATGGTTGGAAGGAACCCCTTTTGAAAAACCTCGCTTGTGGAGCGAGGTTCAAAAGGGGAGTTTCCATGCTGCCTTGGCGTCGCAAGCATGTGCAAACGCCTCCCCAGGGACGGCGTTTTTGCCATCCCTGGGACTCTCTATTCCACCTATGTGGAAAGGGCCTATGAATCACCTAATCCTGCAATATCACCATCACTGATGGATGATACTATCCCTGGCAAGTGGATCTAAATTCTCTGGCTCTGCCCTCATTAGCTAGGAAATGACCCACACCCTTTTTGTTTCACCTTTTTGCACAATTACTCATGAATGGACAATAAGTGCAATCTTGGTTCTCATTCACTAAGTTTTCTTTTCCTGTTGGAAAAGGGTAGACACATGCTAAAACATTTACTATTGCATGCATGCAGCCCTGGGAATTTAAGAGCCATCATATACCAGCTATTGCCCAGCATTAGATGAATGAACACCATTTGGCCTTGAGAGAAGTTGGATACCAACAACCTTAACTGTTTATTCTGAAGACGCGCAAGTTGAACAGTTCAGTGTACACCATATGCAGCCCTGGACCTGGTGAACAGATACGTGAATAGACAATAGAAAATGAATACACAAGTGGGGATTCAGACATTGGCCCTGGGAGAAGTCTGGATGAAGCCTTGCTCCGTGAGACTGTAGCATTTGCCAGAATCAGTAGCTGCTTTGGTCAAGAGGCATCTCACAAGAGCTTGCTGTGTTTAGGGATCCTGCATCACAACTCCCATGCTGACAGGTGGAAGAAATCTGTTGAACTTAATTCACAAGAAAAAATTCAATGGGTCTAGAAGGTGTAATTCTGGTTAGGATTGCACAGTCAGTAAACTATTACAGAAATACTAAAAGGCTCCAGAGAACTAATTCAGGTAGTGCTTCCATGGAAAGTTCCATTGTCCAATGAATTTAGGGGTACACATAGTATGGAAGAATAATATTGGGTTGGATCAAACCAGATTTTTCACTCATAATTCTCCCATTTCTTGTAGCCTTCACCCACACGGCTTTTGTCCATGACCCCCAGCTTAGACTTTTTGGTACTCAAATGGGACCCCTCCACCCTTTTCACTGGCAGAAAAGAAGGTTGGATCCAACCTGTTTCATCTGTTACATTACCCAAACTCCAAAGAACAGTAATAACTTAACTGAGATAAGTGAGGCATATTATCAAGGAGTCAGGATTGACAGATCTGAGTCAACTGCCAAGGGGTCCAGGTATCCTGAACTAACAAAGCACCGACTATTGCATGAACACATGGAGCTTCCTTGTACTGAATCAGTCCATGGCTCATTGAGATCAGCACTGGCTACTCAAACTGACAGCAGCTTACATGGTCTCAGGCAGGAGCCTTTTCACCTCTACCTGGTCCATTGATATGCTGATGCTGGGAATTGAACCTAAGACTTCTGCATGCCAAGCAGATGTTCTAAGACTGACCAACAGCCCTGCCCCCATCCTTGGGGACATGCTGAAGCCTCTAGGGAAAAAAACAACAACCCTGATGTGGATGATATCTTGCTTTGTCAAGAAAAAAAATCTATTCCTTAAAAGTTAATGGTGTTCCACTTTTTATATTTTCCAGGCAACTAGACTGCACTGTGCTTTATGCTCATTCCAGAGTACTGTCATTCACAGTCTGCATAACTATTTCTTAAATAATCTTGATTTGTATGCATTTCATGGTCAGTACTGCAATCAACATTTAGTGCCATTTTTGTGAAATTGGTTTTCTTAATGTCAGCAATATTTTCATTGGTTTCATCAATGCATTCCTTCACAGGCACTTGAAATCTCCCACTTTTCCAGTCACTAGGACAGTGATGTTTTCCAGACATGCACCCACAGTCATGCCACAGTGGTCTGCTTACTACTATATTTTACTATATTTTCCATAGATTAGCTGCATGGAATGCCACTTGACTGGCCTGCACAGTTTTAACAGAAAAATTGCCAGATGCACTTTATTTCAAACAAATGTACCCCAGTGGAAAAGTTGAGGGAATTGCTAAAATGGAAACCCTGGGAACATATTCTCCATTTTCCTTAGATTAGAAGTTTAATAATCTCTGGCTCTTTTGGTCTTATTTTTTCACTTTTTTTTGGTTCAAGAGGAAAATTCAGATAAATGTATGCAATGCCAGTAACAGCCCACTTTCTCATGTTTTACCCGTAATCCAGAAAACAGTCAGATTTTTTTCCAAAGTAACCTTTATTATTTTATGTATTTATTTGTTAATTAATCATGATATCCCATTTATCAAAATATTTCTATACCCATTTGTGCTTTCCAGTTAAAGAAACAGCTGCTAAGCTATCAGAAACATACAGATCTACCTTTTATTGAATTAGGCCTAGGATCGTTTAATTGGAAAATAACCTGGCTAGAATCTGGGACTATGGGTATGCAAAGCATGTATTCTGTTACTGAAGACATAGACATATGATGCTGCTTTATGCTGAATCAGCTCATTGGAACCTCAAGATCAGTACCATCAATTCAGACTGGCAGTGGCTCTTTAGGGTCTCAGGCAGACATTTTGTATATCACTTACTACCTAATTTTTTAACTGCAGATACTGGGGTGGGTGGGTTTGAAACTGGGATTTTGTGCAAGCAAATTGGATGCTCTACCTGTCAGCTACAGCACTCTAAAGTGCTTTCTTCACCAGATTTTGGAACAAAAACATTTGTCTTCAAGATATGTGACATTGTGCTATCCAGAGCCCATGGAGGCCAGGGCCGGGGTCACAGCTCTGTCGCCCTGCTGGCTGCAGAAGGCTTTTTGGTGGCACTGGGAGGAAAATACAAAAAGTCCCCTTCCCACTTCCGAAAATTGGGCTCAAAAGGGTGGTGTAAGCCCATACCCAGGAGGACTGCCACATATCCAGAGGCTAAATCAGGGTGGAAGCTGGTTAAGGTTGGCTCCACTCCCTCTGGAACACCTCCACCATGCCAGCGGGGCCAGCAGCAGCCCAGGGATGCTGACATGGCACTCTGACAGGGGCCACCTGCCAGCAGTTTTGCTCCTTCACTGGTAAGTGCCCATGGGAGGGCATTTCTGCTGGTGTAGGGCTATACTACCTCTCAATGGTGATTCGTCCCCTCCCCCCTGGATTGGGACACTAGGACTGTACTGGAATACAAGCATAACAAAAGTGTGAACTCAAGGATATGATCAAGGACTGCAGTGATGGGCAACTGTAGACCCGATTGTATGCAGGAACCTTCAGTGGTGACCTGGTTTACTTGGATGTTTACATAAGCTCAGTTTTCCCCTGCATCTTTGGTTAACTGTATGCCTGAGCCAAAACTGCTAGCCTTGTTTCAATTTAATTTTTGTGACCATTTCAGTGGTTGTTGACACTCCTTGTGAATATATTTGCATTATTCTGATGCTGTTCTTTTTTTGGTCCTTATTTCATCACAGTCCCATTAAACCTAACTGTCTGATGATCGATGTGATTGTGTTGATGTCCCGCTGCACAGCCAATGCAATGACGTTATAGATGCCTGTACACAAAACCACAACTGGATTAAAAGTCAGTGTGGGCAAAGGAGGCTAAGAATAGTGAAGGCAAAGGAGGACGAGGGCATCAAGAAACAGCAGCAACTAGAGGAACAAAAGAACAGCCTGTGAACAAAATAAATCTTTGCTGAACCAGGCATTATTTTTAACTGATATGTTCCACTATTATAAGTATTTCAATTTTAAATCTCAAAATTAAGAGAATTCAGCACTGCTCTAATTATTAGTATTAGTCAACAGCCCTATACAATGAAAATGGCTGCAGGATGAATGCATACAAACTCCTCGTAGACTGTTTACTTATCAAATAATTGTCTGCCAGTTCCAGGCCTGCATTTTGAGGGATTCCTTTGGGAGTGGTTTTTGATCCAATATACCTAGATACAATTACTTAAAAGAATGTGTAGCCTCTTACCAGTAAGATGAATTTCACCCAGGGTGGACAGGGAATATATTCATGTGGGCATCTTAAACATTATTTTGCAACTGTCGGTGTTCTATTATCCCGATGCGATCATGTTCTGTTAGTGACTCTGCTTTTACCATTTTGACCAGCTGCTCCCACTCCCTGTCATGCAATCTGCTCTATTTATGCTTCACTGTGTTGTGTGGTACAGCCAAGATCATTTCTCATCCATGTTAAACAGCATTTGTGTTCGTATACCATGGTGTAATAAGAGCCCTCATGAATACATCACCCTCCCCTTCCCACTCCCTTTATCAAATTAAACAAAGTCAAAGCAACCTTCCAGACTTCCGTGTCAAGAATATTTGGATGATGGATGCTGAAATCGGAGGAATTTAGCATAGCTGATCAGGCACTGATGCATTAAATAATTGGCCAGATTGTTAGTTTATCTTCCTAGAGATTTAAGCCGTGAGGTTAGAACAAGATTGTACAATAAGAATGTGTATATTAGCTGTGGAAATGATGAGAGTCACGAGACATTAGGAAAGAGATGGTGCTGATGGAAAGCATGTGTTGATAGGTTGTGGTTTGAAATTTACCAGCTGAAGCTAGATATAGGATGGGGTCCGGCATAGGTCAAGCCAGCTGACTTGTATGGGACATTCTTGATGACAAGGAATGTAAAAAAGAGACCTGTCTGGAAATGGCAGTTAAGAAAACTTGCATCTAGAAGGGTGCTCTGTGCCCTAGAGGAACTACCAATATAAAAATTAGTTTGCTATATATAGCATTGCATGTCTGTAAACAATAATTCACACAATTAAAGTGACAAAAAAATCCAACCGGTAAGAGAAATGTAAATAGCTAAATTACCAGCAGGTTTCTATGAACTGAAAACCAGCAACATTATCATCTTAGCCAACTTAAGCCAAAAGTTCACCAAAAATGTCCACCAGCTTTTTGAAGGTTGCATGCAAGTGAGAAAAGATAAGTTATCTTGGTGGTTTGCCATTTTATAATTGTTGGAGCCTATATGATGTGTAAACTATTTATTTGTATTTAGTCTTTGCTCCTTTTGTTTGCCTGTAATAATGATGGAATTTTATGTTGTACATCGCCCAGAGCCCCCTGGGGATACGGCGGTATAGAAAACTAAATAAATAAATAAATAAATAAATAAATAAATAAATAAATAAATAAATAAATAAATAAATAAATAAATAAATAAATAAATAAATAAATAAATAAATAAATAAATAAATAAAGTATTATTCAATTGGCAATATCCTGCTGAATGAACAATTCATTCTCTATATGGGATTGCCATGTTTCAGGTAGAGATAGAAGGCAGCCAAATTGTTTCACAGAAAAATAAAAAATATATAAAAATCACAACAATATGCAAGTTTTCAACTGCTACAGGGCTCTTAATCAGACCAGTTAGCTTCATTAAAATTCCAAGAACATACTTACTTCAACACACATTAATGTTACAAAAACCTCCATCCATCCATACACATTCTTCTGTATAAAGTGTGGTATAGAAGTTAAGAGTGTTGTTGACTAAGACTGGTGAATCCACCATTCAAATTCTCACTTTCCATGAGACTCACTGGGTGGCCCTGGGGCAGCTATTTTCTTTGTGCCTATCTCACTGGGTTGTTATGAGTATAAAATGTAGAATCAAGCATGCCACCACACCCTAAAGTCTGCAGGTAAAGGATGAGGAAAAAAATGCACTAAACAAACAAAGAAGGCTTGGATTGGTGATCTGCATTTTCTGTTGATATATGTCACCCTAGTCCTGCAACACATTTTATATGCAGGTGTTTCAAAGCACATATGGAACTACTACACTCAGGTTCACAGAATATTTCATTTAGGCAGACTTTCAGTTTTTGGCTGTTGTGGCTTGGTTTTCTGGGCTGTGTGGTCATTGTCTGGTAGTTTTGGCTCCTAACGTTTCGCCTGCATCTATGACTGGCATCTTCAAAGGCATGTCTTGGAGATAAACACATCTTACCATGACATGCCTCTGAAGATGCCAGCCATAGATGTGGGTGAAATGTTAGGAACACAAACTACCAGACCAGAGCCACACAGCCCAGAAAACCCACAACAACCAAATGATTCCGGCCATGAAAGCCTTTGATAATATATGCATGTATGTATTCTTCTGAGAAATCCATGTGCATATCCTTTTACATCTTCAGTACACAAAAGGACATATCTTTCCCCCCTCCCTTCCTTTGCTATGTTCCTGATGACAGGATACTTGCCTAGCAGAAAAGTGTTCTAGAAAATTGGAGTTGAGTGGGTAGGAGCTCCAAGCTTGTATTAGAATACCTACGTACACAATCAGTTGCAGGACTAGAAATCAGGAAGGGGAGGGGGTATAAGTACATAGTCTTACCTGTCCACTCACAATATGAATAATTGGCCTAAGCAATATTAAATCACTGGGATATCTTTGCTCTCACATTCTGAGTTTTCCTTCCCTTCCCATTTTGCTACACATTTTGCTGGCTGACTCACATGGGAAGAACGTACTTGAACGGCTTACTACCCTACCTACACTTCTGTCATTGATGCTGCTTGCTGCATCTTGTTGGTATCTATGATGTATCTTCGCTTATAGCCTATGATTTCATCTTAATCTGTCAGGAATGGATTGAGGATAGTGGGTCATGTTACATTCTCTTTCAATTGTGCAAAGATGTATCTCTATGGTTCTACCTATACTAAGCCTTCAGATGTAGTGGTATTAATACTGTTTTAGGTCATCCAAAGAATCCCAAGAACTGCCATTTATTTAATAGGAACTTAAGATTCTGTCCCCTTAGGTGAAGAAATGGTCATGGATCGTGTTCAAGACTGTGAATAAAGACATACCACATGAGACTACAGAATGGTGAACAGGAATATTCTGAGATCTACCACTAGTCACAGGACTAAGAGCCACTGTGTCTTGCCCCCGGGACTGTTCAATAATGAGAGTCTGAATTCAGATGGTTTCTTTATTATGAAACAGTATAAGGGAAAAGCATTTAGACTTCAATTGCAAGAACTAAAATTTACACACCAAACCACCCTCCATTATACCCCTTGTCTCATCCCGCTCCACATCACACAGCAACACCTCAGAACCCTGGTTCCCAGGGGAGTTTGGCACCCCTCCAGTCCCACAGTCCAGTGGTTACATGGTCTTATTTAGGTCAAAACAACACACAATCCTTAGTCCTGAATAGAACAATGGCTAGCAGGTATTTAACAAGCTGATAAAGCATGGCTGGAATAAAAAGAAATTACAGCAACAGCAGATAGATAAGAGGGAGGGGGAAGAGGACTCCATGTCTTGTCTGGGAGACATGGAAGGATCAAAACAGAACAGGGCAGCTCATGACACACTGGAAAGTTCTCCTCAGGAAGAACAAGGGACTAGATTGCCCCAACTAGCAGTCAGAGCAGAAACCTTGCCAGGAGGATGCCCCTGGAAGTGTAGAGGAGAGGAGGAAAGGACAGACTGGCTTCTGTCTCTAGCCAGAGGTATAAGGGCTGTGGTTGATTTCCCTTCATTATATTTGCCTTTCACTTCTGTTCTCTTCCGTCTTCTTTGTTTTTATAGTTTGCAATCTTGAGTATGAGGCCTGTCTCCATTTATTAATGTTAGCTGCTTTGGAAGACTAATGTCTGAAATGTGGGATAGAAATATAATAAGCACCCATGTCTTAATAGGATGGAAATCTTATTGTATAAAGAAATGTTTCCAAGGTAGTATCTCACAGTTTGCAAAAGGATTATTTATATAATTATTTATGACACTTTGGGCCACCTTTAACTAGAAAAGAACATTATTTAAAATCAATTTATAAAATAACAAATTAACACTGTGATAAATAACCACAAAACTTCAGAAGCCCAACCCTGGACCACTTCAGAAAACCTCAGACTTCAGCCCTCAAAGAGTTATCTATCTGCTGGAGAAGCCCATGTCAGCAGTGCAGCTTTGCATACTTTCTGGGACAGTGACAAAATGGGGACCTTCTTGACACCTGTCATGGATGCCAGCCCAGAAACTAAACATTTCTGATTAAACAAAAACAATACCTTTGGCTGGTTTGAGCAGAATCTGCCCTGACCAACCTCAGTAATGGCGCCATAAGCAGGTGTTGACCAGAGGAGCAAATGTGCCTCACAGAAGCATGCTGGGAGAGATATGTGGGAACTAGCCTGTGAAGAGCTTTAGTGGTATAAGAGCTATATGGAGTTGTTATTGCTGATAGACTGAAGGCGTGAGAAGAATGCAAAATCCATAATGAAATTTATTGCTACAACATAGCTATGATCCTTAGGTGTATTAAAGATTAGATTGCAAAGTAACTGTATTTTAAGAACATTGGCTATGGTGATTATTTTGTACCTCTTCATTTTTTGTTTTAGCAGAAGGACATGTTTTTGACATACACACATCATCAAGGCTGGATCTTTGTAATAGCAGGGGATAAAACCAGTGAAATGGACATAAATGTAACTGGTTCTGTGAACACTCACATAAAGAGGACACAAAGAGAATAATTGTACTAGCCTCATACATGGAAGGGTCACATCAGCAGTATGGGGTTTTGGGGTATGAAATAATCAGTCCTTTTCCTTCCAAGGCAGTAATGATGATCAATGACGATCTAAACCCAGAAACAGGATTAATTTTAGTGCTTTGGGGTTGTACCATGCTCCATTTACTACAAGTGTTGGCTTCAGGAGCAGCAGCGGCGTAGTGGTTAAGAGCAGGTGCATTTTAATCTGGAGGAACCGCTGCTGCGGCTGCGGCTGCGGCTGCGGCTGCTTCTTCTTCTTCTTCTTCTTCTTCTTCTTCTTCTTCTTCTTCTTCTTCTTCTTCTTCTTCTTCTTCTTCTTCTTCTTCTTCTTCTTCTTCTTCTTCTTCTTCTTCAGCAGATTGATCTGATCTTGTACTCCCATTCAATATACACATTTAAAGGCCATATGTTAGGGCCCTTTTTAGATGAGAGACATCAGAATGAATGTTCATTTGATCACTATGATGATGTTGTGAAATGTATACATGTATAAATTTTCCAAATAAATTAATAAATAATATCATGACATTTTCTGTTTACCTGAAAGGAAGACTGTTTTCCCCCTAAAACAAACAATGAAAAAAAATAGGAGATCATCTTAAATTTGAATAGAAGTCACACACATCTACAGTTATAAACAACTGTTTTTGTACACTTTTTGTTGAGGGGTGTATATTAATTCAGGGTTGTCTTCCTTTGGGGTAAATATAGTACTTACTGGCTCAGCTGATTTTTGAAGTGCAGCGTTACCAATATTTAGTTCATAAACACATTAAATTTAGGCCTGAAAACAACTAAAATGCAAAGATCTTATCTGAGGAAAAAGTGCTTCAGCATTTTCAGCAATAATTTTCTTGTAGTGCCTCTCAGTGATCCTCTGTAGAATTGCAAAGTTTATCATTTTACATTAGATTGATTTGTTATATGACATAAAATTGCATGTCTGTGAAGTCCTTGTCATTACATTTATACTGGTATGTTAATATTAAACCATTTATTTGGCAGGGGATGAATTTATTTCTTAAGCAGTTGCTTTCTGTCCTGTCTCTAATATTAAATTCAGTGTAACTTTTTAAGCGATAATGGAATGATGAAAAATTAGCATCAGAGAATAGAGGTTAGCTTTATATTGTGACAGCAACTGCTTGGGTTACCCCAGACATATATACATATTATAACAATTTTGTCATGGATTTAATAAAACTGTGAGAAACTGTGAACAATTTAGGATTAGTTTTTAAGACAGCAATAATTAGAAAATATGGCCATTAGAATACAAACAATTGAAAAATGAGTCTGGCTCCTAAATTTTGGGGCTGGTTATCCAAAGGATGGCAATGCAAACCAGATCTGCTCACTTCCTGCCTGCTATACCTGTGGATGTGGTTGCCATAAGCGAGTTGTGGCTCGATATGTTCTTATTCCTAGAGAAAATTTCAAGAGATGCCATAATGTATTTTATCATGTTTCAACTAACAGATAAAAGTGTATTGTGTTACTGAATTCTGATGTCAAATATAAGATGACCTATAAGATAAAGATTATATGTATTTTTTCCAATTGAGAAAGAAAATGCTATTACAACATCAGCATAGGAATCAAATGAACATTCATTCTGAGATCTCTCAGAGGTCTAAAAAGGGCCCTAACATATGGCCTGAAACCACATGCTGGGAATGTACTTATGCTTCCCCCCCTAAATGGCACCTCTGTCTTACGGCTGTTGTTTCCCAAGCTGTCACGTATAGCTACCCTTTTAAACTACTTGTTCTTGTGGACTGATCATTGTCCTCCAGAACAACAAGAAACTTGCCTCAGTGGGGAGGAAACCTGATTCTGCCACCACTTCTCAACTTCCCTGGATCAAGTGTGGAGCTGTTCTAATTCACATATGCTTGTGGATCATATTATGCATGTGAATTTTTGCAGTCATTTCCTGTTGAGTAGCATGAATCCACCACACTGGAAAAAATGGTAAATTTTGGAGTCCAGCACAAAATATGCTGATGAAGGAAGTGACAGAAAAACACGTGTTGAATAACCAATAGGTTAAGCATAAATATAGTACTTTGCTAAAAATGTCCAATATGTTTAAGACAGAAGCACATAAGGCCATAAGCTTCTCAAAACTGAACGTCTCTAAAATACAGGAGGATAGACAGATTTCACAGGCTGCGGCTTGACTTCTTGAACAAGCCTGAGGGAGCCAGGTGCCCAGATCTTGAAGATACACCCACTGTAAACAAGATCATTATCTAGTACTCCTGACTGCATTCCTGTTTTGACCAGGACTCATGTGAGGGGTGTGTTTTGGACTCTAGTTTGAATTATATTTTAGGAATCATGCTTCTGTTTCCTTGCAGATTTGGTGTCCCTGCTGTTCTAATTTGATTCTTTGCCACACCGCCCACAAAATAACACAATAGCCACTCATCTTCAAATTTATGGTGTATGCATTTCTGATGATCAGCTAGTCATATGGCTAGTGGAAATCCTCCTCAAGAGTGATTGTTGTATGTAAAATGGCAACAGTTGCTATTCTATATGGCTTTATTTTGTATTTATTTATATTAAACAAAATACATAGCCTTTCTACTAAAATGGGAAATCTATGACCCTCATTCACTCCACCCTCCAACCCCGACTAAGGCATACAGCTGTTAACTTTTTCAGTTCAATTTAACTCTGGCCTTTTCCTCATATGCTGCTTATGCCATTTCAAAGACATTTTGATCTCAAGCGAAGTTTGTCCACCTTCCCTTTCTGGGAATGTTTTGTCCTGGCCACTAGGTTTTTTCCATGCATGCGCTGTAGTGATGCTTCTTAGCATTCTTGATTAATCGATACCAAAAATGGCAAAATAACAGGAAAAAAAGCCAGAAATAATAAATGTTAAGAGGAAAAAGGTGAAGCTGTGAAGTGAGACACCAAAAAAAGAAAAAATGGCAGAGCAAGCACTGAAATTGTGGTTTGGTGACCACAAAAACGGTGTGGAAAAAAATAAAACATTTCAGTGTGATCCCACTGTGAGGGAATCTGGCTTGGAAACATTTCAGGGAAAAGAAATGCTGTAAAAGTGTTTTCAGATATAGTGAAGAAAAATTGTTTTGGAAACATTTCTAAAACCAACTGTAGAACGCTACAGAAGAAACATTTTATTTCTAGCCTGAAAACTGTTGGATAATCTCCTCGTAGTGGAGAAATTTATACTAAGGATTCACATCAAAGGAAGAGAGTGCACTGGGGGGCTGGGCGCCCAGCAAAGCTAACCTTACCATGCAGCATCTTGCGATGTCTTGAGATCCCAACATGTGTGTAAGCTTGCACAAAAGAAAGTCAGACTCAGTTGGAGTTTCTAATCTAATAAAAAGAGTATTTATTAGTGAACTCCATTCTGGATAGAAAGGTAGGAAGATAGGTTCACTAATTTATCCTAATCTAGCTGGATTGGGACAGATGCACGGAGTACCCATCCTCCCTCTAGGCGTGGTGAAAGTAAGATGGAGAAGCGTGCGAGAAGAAGGCAGAAGGAAGGAAGTCACTAAGAGTTTCAGTCTAACATCAAAGGGATAGAGCCATCATGATAGAGTAAAGATGTCAACCCCTAGGTCCCTATCTAGTCATTGGCTATCTAGTAAAACCCCCTCTGAAGGTCAAGGCAGGAAACAGCGTAAAGTCCTTCTCCTCCAACAAAAATGTCGTAAATGTCATATGCAGAAAAGTCCTTCATAAGAACATAAGAAAGAGCCTGCTGGATCAGACCAGAGTCCATCTAGTCCAGCACTCTGCAACTTGCAGTGGCCTATCA
The DNA here is from genome assembly GCF_021028975.2 of Sphaerodactylus townsendi. Lineage (NCBI taxonomy): Eukaryota > Metazoa > Chordata > Lepidosauria > Squamata > Sphaerodactylidae > Sphaerodactylus > Sphaerodactylus townsendi. The sequence continues at coordinate 49,791,482 of NC_059425.1, read as the reverse complement.
AATGCCTTTGGCATGCAGGATGTGAAAGCAATGGCCTTCTGCTGCTGCTGTTCCCAAGCACTTGGTCTGCTAAGGTATTTGCAATCTCAGATCAAGGAGGATCAAGATAGGTAGCCATAGATTGACTTCTCCTCCATAAATCTGTCCAAGCCCCTTTTAAAGCTATCCAGGTTAGTGGCCATCACCACCTCCAGTGGCCATCACCACCTCCTGTGGCAGCATATTCCAAACACCAACCACGCATTGTGTGAAGAAATGTTTCCTTTTATTACTCCTAATTCCGCCCCCCCCCCCCGAATTTTCAGTGTATGCCCCCTTGTTCTAGTATTGTGAGAAAGAGAGAGAACTTTCTCTCGGTCAACATTTTCCACCCCATGCATAATTTTATAGACTTCAATCATATCCCCCCTCAGACATCTCCTCTCCAAACTAAAGAGTCCCAAATGCTGCAGCCTCTCCTCATAAGGAAGGTGCTCCAGTCCCTCAATCATCCTTGTTACCCTTCTCTGAGCTTTTTCTATGTCTTCAATATCCTTTTTGAGGTGTGGTGACCAGAACTGAACACAGTACTCCAAGTGTGGTCGCACCACTTCTTTAAATAAGGGCATGACAATCCTTGCAGTTTTATTATCAATTCCTTTCCTAATTATCCCCAGCATAGAGTTTGCCTTTTTCACAGGTGCCATGCATTGAGTTGACATTCCCATGGAACTATCAACTAAGACACCCAAATCCCTTTCCTGGTCTGTGACTGATAGCACTGACCCCTGTAGCGTGTATGTGAAGTTTGGATTTTTTGCCCCTATGTGCATCACTTTACATTTTGCTGAACTGCATTTGCCATTTCTTTTTGCCATTTACATTTTGCTGAACTGCATTTGCTGAACTGCATTTGCCATTTCTTAGCCCACTCACCTAATTTATAAAGGTCTGCTTGGAGCTCTGCACAATCCTTTGAGATTCTCATCACCCTATCGAATTTGGTATCATCTGCAAACTTGGCCACCATGCTACCCACCCGTACTTCCAGGTCATTCATTTGGTCTGTGCTAGAATGCTGGTTTTCATTACAAAAGACACATAAGCAGCAGGATAGAAAATGTCCAAATAAATGAATGAATCAATACTGGGCTAGTAGATGCTGGGAACTTCTCTGAATTAGTGGACCCCTGATGGAAAACAATAGGTATGTCATTTTAATTCCAAAAGCCCATAAGAAGTTGGCCTTTACCATTACAGGCAATAGCTCTCGTTACAATGAAACAGGAAAAGTTTAGCAACTAAAATAAGACATACTAAGTGTTTCAATTATAAATTATATATATAACAAGTATTAGATAAAAACATTTGATCTAACAACTTAATTTTTTATAATTAAAATGCAAAATAGAAAATTAACCAAAGGCAACAGAACTTTAGCACAATTTTTCAAAGTTCCTGACATATATTTAGCAGCATGTTCCATTACCTTTCAGTCATTTTCCAGAAAGATATCTAAAAGCAGATCATCTGTAAAATGAAAAAGGAAGGCAGCCAGGCCAAGGCCATTATAGAGTTGCTTGGCTTGCTGTAAAGCTTGTAAAAGGGGTGGGGTGGTAATACATTCCACATAAACCCCATCTGTACTCCCAAAGAATCCTACAAATTTGCCGTAAAACTCCTCCAGAGGGATAACATTAAAATATGCCAACAACAGCTACTTGGGGTAAGCTGGAACTGTGAAACAGTTGTTTGCTACATCTATAATGGGATGAAGGCAAAAAGCCCCAAAAGATTGGGGAGCAGACTTGGTTGGCATCAATTAATAGAAGCTGCCAGTCAAATTCTTCAGGTTCCCCAGTCAAAGACAAGCAGGCTTTGTTTCAACACGGGGCTGATTGGACCAGTAAGGGATAAACCTGTTTCCAAGATATTTTTGCTTACAATGTGTAGCTTCATAAATTACTTCATGCACTTTTCAATGTTTGAAATGTGTTCAACACACATACAAATACACACACACACACACACACACACACACACACACACACACACACATAACACTAGTGCATGAAAGCAAAGGGGAGATTTACTGTCCTGATTCATGTGCACTGAAAACTGCATGATTCCACAATCAAACAAGAATACCTTATGGCTTGATTGATGATGCTAGTCTCCAAATGATCCGGAACAGTCCTGCTGTATAAAGGTATTGCACATCCTGGCTAAGCCAATTTCCTCACTATCATCACCACCCTGCATCACCTGTCTATATTTACATCACCCTGTGCTTTCACTACCAAAGTGGATAAGCTCTAAGGGGGGGGGGGGTCTGCTCAGACTCCTAATCAGGTTTATTGGACACAGGGGCACATGAAGCTGACGTATAGAATCAGACCATTGGCTCATCTACTCATACTGGCAGCTGCTCCCCAGGATTTCAGGAGGAGATTTTTGGACCCAATGTTTAAACAAAGGAGGGAAATTAGATTTCCAGAGTTGCCTTATCATTAGTGGAGTTGCACATTTGACTCTTGCACTTAATCCAATATTTACAGTGATGACCTTCTCCAGAAGAGGCAAACTGGTACCAAAGATTATTTTGACATGAACTTTTGCATTTCTGTTAATTTGGTTAAATCCTGCCACGTGCAAGAGGAAACAGAAAAGGACTTAGCACAGTTCTGCTTCTGCAAGATCTTGTGCAATACTTAGTGCTTTCCTCCCTAAATATTACAGTGGTTGGTTACACCAATATTTGTTCAAGAGAAAAGGCAAAGTGAGAATACAATAAGGATGATTCAGCGTGAGTGGTTATTGCAGTTTTTTAAAAAATTCTGCTTGTGCAAGAGCTCTAGTACACGTAGGAATTATGTGCTGGAACTGTCCTCTGCCATGTCTCCCTGTAGCCTATATGGTGACATATTGTCAGCAGTTTGAATATGGCTAGAATGTAATTTTGGTCTAAATATAGAGCATTCCACTTTTCAATTTGCTAGTGTCACTGACATCTGTGCATGCACAGCATTAGAGGAGCTGAAATGAACTTTATGAGTCATGTGCAAAAATGATCATAGTCAGTCCTGGTAGAGATGCCCACCAAGTCATGAATGGATCAATTTTGCAGAATTGTGAAGTAATATTATGATCCACTCCCCTCAAACAAATAGGTCAGGCTATGTACTTTTTCAGCTCCAGTTGTGCTTTAAGAGAGCAGGGTATTCCCGGTTGGATGTAGAGATAGGTGCTGGGAAGAGACTTTAGCTGATACCACCGTCAGATACTTTGGGACAGGTGCTGATGTTTACCTTGTTACACTTGACTGTTACTTTGGCAGTGGAGCCTCTGTTAGACTGAGGAATTCAGGAAAAGAAAATAACACAAGAATATTAGAAAAATCCTGCCTTTGGGTACTTCCAAATTCTAGTATTATGAAAGAAAAAAAAGATTCATTTGGCCACTTTCTATCTCCATTCATAATTTTATAAACCTTGATCAGGTCCCCTGTAGCCTATATGGTGACTAGAACTACACACAGGCCCTTTCCACACAAACCAAATAAAACATTTTGAGGCAGGAAATAAAATGTTTCCTAAAAGGAGTTTCACATGGTTTTTACCCCTAAAATGTTTTATTTCCTGCCTCAAAATGTTTTATTTGGATGTTGTTCCCAAATAATATTTTTTGAAAATGGTTATCTGGATCCAATTCTTTTGTGGAGCCATTTTAAAGTGCTGTGCAAAGGTATTAAAAATGTCCCTTACCACTTTCTGCAGCTCCTGGACTTCCTCATCAGCATCATTGTCTGGTTCAAGATGGCCATCTTATGCCTGTATTTCTGTCATTTTTTTAATTGGGGGAGGTAGTTGTGTCTATGTAGCTACAAAGACATGACCTCTTAAGAACTACAGCATGAGACTTTGAAGCCTTGTAGCATCAAATCTACAGATCATTTTAAAAAATCCCCAGAAACAACCACACAGAGGTGGCATGGAATTGTTTCAAGGGGGTGAGTATTGACAAATGGTTTTTTGGATTTTGTTTTTTAAAAAGGTTTTGAAAACATTTGCAAAACATTGATAGGGGCTTGTCTAGAAAGGGACACAATATTCCAAATAAGGCTGCCCGAAATCTCTTTACAAGGACAGTTCAACATTTGCTGTTTTATTTTCAGCCTCTTTCCTTATAAACCCCAGCATGGATTTTACCATTTTTTTCAGAGCCACTACGCAAGTGACTCAGTGTTTTCAATAAGCCATAACCCCTTTCAGTCCTTTTTTTAAAAAAATAGAGATTTATTAATTTTCCATTAAAACATTACAAACCCTCCTAACCCTTCCCCATCCCACCACCCTCCTAACCCTTCCCCATCCCATCACCAACCCCCCTCTAACACACAATATAACCCAAACAAATTAACTAATAATAACTTATTCAACCTTATTTAATATCATCTGTGCTGACTTCCCCTAGTCTGTACCTTGTTCCAAAAGGAAAAAAAACCTAAATTTTGTTTCAACAGAGTTGATATCTCTACAAATAATTATAAACTTTCCCTCAAAGCTGTAACTTCCTCTATAAATAGCACAACTGTTAATCTACTTAATTGTTACATATTTTGCAAAATTAATTTTGTTTAACTATTCTTTTCTAAGTAAACAATATAATTTCTCCAGGGGATATAGAATTTTTCAATTGGTAGATCTTTCAATTTTATAGAAAATTTGTCCAATTGGTAATAGTCAGTCAGTTGTTTCAGCCAATCTTCTATCAGTGGTTGCTTCGACGACTTCCATGCCTTGGCGATAATCATTTTAGCTGCCATGGTCATGTAAAGAAATAAATTAATGTTAAGTTTTCTTATGCTTTTAATACCAATACCAAGCAAATACAATTCTGGTTTCAACTCAAAATCTATCCCCAATATACTTTTAATTATTTCATGTATGTCGTGCCAATATTTTCTGATTTTATAGCAAGTCCACCACATAGGTAGTAGTCTTTACTGCACTTCCAGCAAAGATCATTTCAGTCCTGATGTCAGTCACTTCAAAACCTATCAGCATATTTTTGAAGTTAGGATTTTTTGTTCAACGTGCATCACCTTACACTCACCAGCATTGATCTTCATTTGAAACAGTGTGGTCCACTCACCCAATCTTGACAGAACCTCTTTCTGACAGAAAATTAACTCCTTCCTTCCTTCCTTCCTTCCTTCCTTCCTTCCTTCCTTCCTTCCTTCCTTCCTTCCTTCCTTCCTTCCTTCCTTCCTTCCTTCCTTCCTTCCTTCCTTCAAGTAGTGATGTTGAGTGACTTGAGAAGTGTGGCTAAATGCTCGAAGAAATGTAGCAACAATTTATTCTAATTTAAAGAAAAAGTGTTTATTTAGAGAAAAATATAGAAAATATCGGTAAAATTTGAAATAAGGTCAGTCCTAGCGAGGAATCCATTGACTTATGCAAAATTCAAAAACAAAAACAAAAGCATAATCCAATCAGGTAAGGTAGTCACATTCTGCGCTAAAACATCTTTTGGCATGTACTATAAAATTTAGGCTACAGCCTTTTTCCTCTTCCAATGTAGCTAGGGTCTGAGGCATTGGCTAGGTAACCCTTTTAGCTGCATGTTTGAATTCTAGAGCCCAGTTATCTCATTGGTTTAGTTGCAGCAGGAAACTGGGGGTTGGGGTTTTCATCCACCTTGTGTTACAATTCCCATCAGCCCCTGCCAGCATGGCCAAAGGTTCGCCACCACGGTGTTAGGGGTTTCAGTGAACAATGAGCAATGTTCCAGTGAACTATTTAGAGGAGTTGTAGAACTTTAGCATATCATTTCTGATAGCTGGCCTGGCCAATACTATTGTGTTCAACTGGTTGTGCCAGACCTTGGGGCATGTATGCTACTCCTTCTCAGATAGTCCATCTGTTTATCCATTAAACTACCTGTAAGGCACAGTAGTGTGTAGAGTTTTGCAAACAGAGACAAACTACCATTTGAGACTCAGTGGAAAAGGGTTTTATGGGGATGGAGGAGGGAGAAAGATGGGAACTGTCACAACTTTCAGACCAAGTCTGTATGGAGGCACACCCTGCCTCATAATGACACCTCTTGCTTTAGCTGCTTCATGACCAGATGAACGCTCAGAGCTCTTTCATGTGTTACAAGAAAGATATGTTTCCACTGCATAAAACATGCATTTCCACTACAATGTGGAACTCACATTCCTCTGGGAGAAAATGCACAACCTGTTTCTCCATCTGGATCACATGTATCTCCCTGTGAGGGAAATGCATGCTCCCTGTTTCCATGCTGGAGAAAATGCAATTTGCTAATCATGTCCTTTTTCACCACCTTCGTAACTAGACATGAAATAAAAACTGAGAAATTTTGTCTCACCAAATTAACCTCTTAGGCTCTAGACAAATTGGTCTGCTTGCTGACTGATTATAGGTCACGAGACCATCCTATCTCCTAGTTATCTTCTCCCTCCCTTCTGGGATTTTACCTGTTCTCTTTGTCTCCTGAATGGTCACTCAGTGAGAAGACAAAATACATCCAGAATCATAAATAAATCCATAGTCATATTTGTCTTGAGTACCGGTTGGTGGGCCTTTCAAATATGTGTGGGCCAGGCTGCTCTGTCCAACCTTGCTGCGTGTTGCCATTATCTGTGCCTGTAGCAAACTAGTGGGGGGTGGGGGGTGGGGGAAGACTCTCCTGTTTCTTGTGTACGGGGTCCCACATTAAACACATAAGAACATAAGAAAAGCCCTGCTGGATCAGACCAGGGGTCCATTTAGTCCAGCATCCTGTCCCACACAGCACCCAACCAGTTCCTCTGAAGGACCAACAACAGGGCACACATGCCAAGACCTTGCCCTAATTTTGCCTCCTGGCATTGGAAATCAGAACTTGACTGCCTCTGAATGTGGATGTTCCCTTTAGTCACCATGGCTAGTAGCTATTGATAGATCTACTCTCCATGAATCTGCCTTCTGAAGATATCTGTGGCCGTGGCCATCACTGCATCCTTTGGCAGCAAATTCCACATTTAAATCATTCTCTAGGTTAAGCAGTATTTGCTTTCATCCATCCCGAATCTGTTGCCCATCAATTTCATTGGATGCCCTCAAGTTCTAGCGTTCTGGGAGAGGGAGGAAAAGTTCTCTTTGTTAATTCTCCCCATCCTGTGCATAATTTTGTAAACCTCTATCATGTCCCACCCAGTCATCTCCTTTTTAAACTGAAAAGTCCCAGACTCTTCACCCTTTCCTCATAGGGAAGGTACTCTAACTCGCATCAACTTGATTGCTTTCTTCTGTACTTTTTCCAGCTTTGCAATGTCCTTTTTGAGATATGACAACCAGAACTGTACACAGTATTTCCAATGAGACCACACCATAGATCTATATAGGGGCATTATAGCATTGGCCATTTTATTTTCAATTGCTTTCTTTATCCCTAACATAGAGTTTGCCTTCTTACTGCTTCAGAACATTAAGTTGAAAGTTTCATTCAGCTATCTATTATGACCCAAGTTCTTTCCCCTCAGCAAGTTCAGATCCCATTAGCCTATGAAGTCATGCCCGCAGGGTCGCAAGGAAGAGGCGAGACGCGGTAATATCATCCGGTGGAGAGAGCCAGCAGCAGGAAGCGCGGGATTCCGTGAACCTGGCAACTCTCCCGTGTGCTCGGCCCTGGCACCTTTTATTAGGGTTTACAATAGGGGCAGCAATGGGGGCGTACCGGGAGGTGGGAGAGCTGGAGAGCGGGAGAGTATCATATGATACATGAAATCATGGAGTTGCCTACGTGCGGGAGGAAGCGTCCGTGTCTGGGTCTAATCCACACCTGGGGGCAAGAGCCCCTTTGTCCCTTTGTCTGGGACACCTGGTGACCGTGAGTCAGGCATCTCATGACCTGTGACTCACGGGGGAACGGGGGGTGGGGGAGCGTGTGCGCCCAGAAGGCCGCAGCTGGCACCGGCATTCCAAGTGCTCTATCTGCGGTTCTGCTGGGTCCGCGGGCCCATCCCTACATCTCCCCATTTTTAACGTTTTAGAGCGGGCAACCGAATTAGTTAGGACAATTTAGGGGAACGCTTCCCTCCCCAGGAACCCTCTCAAGCTGGCTGAGTTGTTTGTGCAGCATGAGAACTTGGTTCCTGCGTAGGGGAAGGTCAAAGGGCTTCTTACATACATTATAAGCAAGGCTAGAAATACATTGCATAGAAAAGGCTCCAACAATAAGGCATACAATCAAACCAATGCAGAATTGAACAGTAGTACAGTATCTGGCAACTCACGCACTTTCATATGAATCAACAATAACAAGCAATCAATAGCGGCATGATTATCTAAGGTCGCTTGATGAAGCTCCTGCTGCTCGGAGGCCAGAGCATCCAAAGCAGTCGAGGTGGAGTTGATGGACTTCGCAAGGGCGCAGGCCAGATGGCCAATAGTCTTGGCGTTACAGGAAACAAGTCCGGAGACTCCCACATGGGAAGTCGCGAGGGAAACAAACTCTGCCTCGGGAAGGGCAACCGCGTCGCTCCAGCAAGAGGGGTCGAGGGGAAGGGTGGAGCAGCGGCGGCGCCTGGGCTCCCGGGGCGGAGCCTGAGGCAAGGCAATGGTAAGGCGGCTGAGACAGCAGAGAGTCCCAGCGGAAAGATGGCGGGGATGTAACAACAACAAATAACATAACGTCTAAATTCAAGGCATGCAATAACTTCAACGGTTAGTTGGGTTACAGTAAACAATAAACATTGCTAAATGATACATAAGCTGGATGATGTACGGAAGGGAGGCAGCCCGTGGCTGCATAATTGTCCAATGCATGGCTCTTGTTGTTTGACTACCAAAGCTATGGAGCAATGGTGGTAGAGTCCATGGATTTCTCAAGAGCGTAGGGAGAGCTACTGATAGTCTTTAGCATTACAAGTTCAGTGACTCCCACGAGCAAGGCTGCGAGAGAAGGCATGTTCCGATAACAATCAAGTGGCTGGAAACAGCGGAGGGTTCGAGAACAGCGGAGAGTTCCAAGGGTTAACCTATTAGGAATGTTCCTGGCTGCAACTCCAAGCTTCAGCCAGGGGGCGGCAGAGAGGGAGAGAGAATGGCGACTGTAGATGAGGAGCAGCGACACATGGCATCAACCTCTGAGCCATAGCTGGCCCAGGCTGCCGTTCCCCCCTGGGGGGGCCCCAGCGAGGGCTGCGATCTCCGTGGAAGAATAGGTGTGCTGGCTCCAGAGAGATCCCTCCCATCTCGGCCCAGGCTGGGGGGCAATCAGGCCCTCTCAACAGGGCGGCTGGGTCGAATCCTCTAGGGAGACCCTCTCCATCTCCGGGATGGGGCTGGCCTGGCATGGCGAGCTGGACTCCTGTATGGAAGAGAAAAACAAGCAACGCTTTTCCCCTAGGGGATTTGCGCTGGCAGAGTTAGTTCTCATAGATGACAATGGAAAACCTGAGCCCTGAGTGGGGGGCACTACTCCCCTTTCTTTAGTTTGTTCGGCCAAGATCTCCTTAAAGATGCGGTTGGCCCATTCCAGTGATCGGCTTGCAACATTCAAGGCATTAGGAACACATAACACAAGGGTGGAGACATGAAGGGCTCCGCAGAGCTTGGGGGAGGGGAGTGAGGAAAGGTCACACCCAGGTCGGGTGCTTTTTTGCAAAGCAATCCCAATCACTGTCTAAAGTGTGGGTTTCTAGCAAAGCAACTTAAACAGTTCACAACTATAGTCATATCTTAATATAACAATGCATAGAGAGGATTTAGAAAGAAAGAATGCAGAGAGAACAGTTTCTGGGCTTGAGGTTTGATCACACGAGCAACTTGAGAGGGGTTTTGCAAAAAAACCCTTTTATCAAATCCTAGATCTAGAGGTGGGGTGTGTCAGCCCATTTGAGAGAAGGAGGAGGTGAGCAGAAGAAAAGGGAAGGGGGGAAGGGTTTGGAAGTTAACCCTACCTTCCCCTCCTGTAAGGAGACTCTAGCTGGTTTGAATTCGCTTCCTATCTTCACAGTGGAGACTGTGTAAGATAGGTGGGGCTGAGAGAACCCCTAGGTACTGTGACTGGCCAGATGGCACTCAGCAGAAAATGTGGGAGCACGGAAGTAATCCTGGTTTCACATATAAACCTGTGCTACGCCAATGTGGCAGTGTAGGCTCAGATAGCCAGAGGAAAAGGTTCTCAAGGAAAAGCAGCAAGAAGGAACTTGAGGGTTAAAACTAAGATGGAGGTGGCTTGAAGCAGGTTCCACGGGCGTCCTAGGGAGCACTGTGTCCCTTTAAAGGCTGATACTATAATGGGTGAAGCCTTTCAAGGCATAGGCATACATTCATCAAAGGGAGGAAAACTTTGGATTAAAGCACGAGAGTAGAGCTTAGAAGCAATGGAAAGATCCCCTTCATGAGGGGAAAACCTTAAGGGTCCCCTTTAAAGGGGCAAGACACACAGAACATACATAAGCATATATCAAACAAGGCAATTCAATCAATATAAGCAGGGGTGAAAAGGAATTGGGGTTAGTCTTTCGTCCTAAATCTGTAGGAGGTGTTTCCAAGCTGGATCATTTTTATTGAACATACAATTGGAGACATATCTAAGAGGAAATATCATGAGCTTGAAACGTCCGGGCTTCTTGTCCTTCCCCCTCCCCAGGGAGGAGGGGCCGACTGCTCTTCATCTTGCTGTGGAAGAAGAGGGAGAGGGAGGGGCCGGCAAGCCTTTGTTCTCTGTAAGCATGGTTTCAAACCGGCTCAAACTGGACCTTAGAGGCAAGCACGTGTTGGATCTTTATGAAAATGGCTACACCTGGATTTGGGAAGCTTAACCTCTGGATCTCACAGGGCGGTTCCTTTTCAGGCTGTGATCCTGCTTTTCCTGAGGTACTGGCGATTTTGCTGCTACTGGGAGCTTTGAGCTTAGGGCTTTGCTGCAGCTTAGAGAGCTATGCGATCTGGCTTGAACCTTGCTTGCGGCTGGAGGAGAGGCCAAGGGGGCTTCTTCTTTATGAAGGACTCTAGGCTTAAGACAGGCGGCTGGAAGCTAGCTTACTTTCCCCTCCGTGTTGCTCCCTCACCCTGCACAGATTTTGTTACCAGAGGCGTTCTGAGAGAAAGGAGGTTCAAAAGCGGACAGTCCCTCTTAGTTAATGAGATATGGACTGGGCATAGTGCCAGAATGTTGGCATTTTTCTTCCGTCAGCATTTCTTCCTATTTGCCAAATCAGTGGTTTCATTTTGAGAGAGGTTTTGAAGCAGCGCCATTCTCTGGCGTGTGAACTATAGTGACTTCAGAGAAAGGAAAAGGAACTAGCAGGCGGGAGGCAGAAGCACTTGAGGGGGAGCAGGCAATGAGGGCTCAAGATCAGCTGAACTTAGATTAGATTCAAGTGAGAGAGGAGGCACAGAGGGCAGGAATATGCTCGAGGTGAAAGGCAGACATTGGGAGCAGATTGCTCTAGGGAGAGACTCACTCATGGCCGAAGAAGGAGGGAGGAGGAGGAGGAAGCGGGTCAGTCCGTACGTCAGCAGAGAGTCCAAAGCGGAGGGAGATTTGAATGGGCAAGGAAGCAAGTGAAACAGGGAAGAAGGACAGGCGTCCCGGTTTAGTGGATAGAAATTCCGGGGTTGAGAATTGGCCAGCGGTGAAGGATCCCGAAGGAGGGAGATCCATGGCAGAGAAGCCATGGACCTGCAGGCTGATGGCGACATATCATTGCACCTCCCATGTCCAGTAGCAGGCGACATCGGCAGCCTTCGAGGCTCTCTGTGCAGAGATGCGCCCGATGTTTTCCCAGATCATAAGATTCCAATGTCCCCTCCTCTCTGGGTACCATTGGACGTACCTATCAATCTCCCCAACCGAATTAGCGCATGAGTCCCTTTTCTTTACTGAGACTCTGGCGGCTTTTTAGGTCAAGCGTTTTCAGTTCGTAGCGATGCTTGTATCATAAGCCCGTGCTTTTGCAAGCTCCCATACCACCGGTGGTTAAAGTCCAGGCGAGAGAGTGTCCCTAAAGAGCCGAGTCCGAGGATCGCGCCGATCCAGCGAACTGATTGATTACCCGAGGGCGATGGGTCCGAGGATCGCCCGACTCAAAGCGGACCCGGTCAGATACCGAAGAGGCCCTTTCCCGAGGCGGCCGGTAAGCGAGGCGGAGGTTAGGAGATTCCAGGGTTTCGGCACCAGCTTGAAGTCATGCCAGCAGAGATTAGCAAAGGAAAGAGGCGAGGCAGCGGTAATATAATCCGGTGGAGAGAGCCAGCAGCAGGAAGCACGGGATTCCGTGAACCTGGCAACCTTCTCCGGTGTGCTTTCGGCCCTGCGCACCTTTTAGTAGGGTTTACAATAAAGGAGGCGGCAATGGGGAGGCGTTACGGGGAGGAGGCAGGAGGAGAAGCTGGAGAGGCGGGGAGAGTATCATATGATACACGCTTGACATCATGTGGAGTTGCCCTACGATGCGGGGAGGAAGCTTATCCGTGTCTGGGATTCCTAATCACACCACTGGGGGCAAGAGCCCCTTTGTCCCCGCTGTCTGGGACACCTGGTGACTGTGAGTCAGGCATCTCATGACCTGTGACTCACGGGGGAACGGGGGGTGGGGGAGCGTGTGCACCCAGAAGGCCGCAGCTGGCACCGGCATTCCAAGCGCTCTATCTGCGGTTCTGCTGGGTCCGCGGGCCCATCCCTACAAGCCTATACTTGTTTGGATTTTTTTTTGTCTGAATGAGCATCCCCTTACACTTACCAACACTGAACTTCACATCGTTGCCCACTTGGTTTGCACCAACACAAATTATTTTTTGTCGTCCTCAAACATGACCATGACACTACTCACCTCTAGTTACAGACCATTTCTGAACAACTTAAATAGCACCAGCCCCAATACTGGTGGGACCACTTTGCTTACTTCTCAATCATTGTGAGAACTTTCCATTTATTTCTATTCTTTGCTTAACCAACATGAAGCTGCCTTATACTGAATCAGACCCTTGGTCCATCAGGGTCAATATTGTCTACTCAGACCGGCAGCAGCTCTCGAGGGTGTCAGGTAGTGAGGCTTTTCATGTCATCCAAATCTTTTTAACTGGAGATTCTGAGGGTAGAACCTGGGATCTTCTGCAGGCCGTTCAGGTGCTTTCCAAAGGAGCCACAATCCCTCCCCAATTAGTCCCACAAATCCTGATCTTGACAGTGAGCCTCTAACAGACCATGGTTTGGCTAGCTGCCACAGAACAGGCTACATAATCATCACTGAGCAGCCTACTGTGTGTTGTAAGGAGATTTTGCAGGATGACTTTTCCTGACAGGCATGAGATGGGGGGAGGGAGGGAGTGTAGGTAAGTGTCAAGGTACATGAGGAGACACATCTACTTCATGTTCCTGAGTCTGAACAAGCATAAGATGACACCATGACACATCCTCAACTCTGTGCCCAAGAATCCCTCTCAGAAAGGGTGTGGATTGGGTTCACATCACATGTCATGCAACCCAGATTATTGGGTGACGTAGTGTTCTATCTGGTAGCTGGGTTTAAACAAACACCAGGTTTATGTGCTTGGGCTAATAACCATGCCTAAATGTTTTGTATGAATCAGCACTTGGATTCAGCACTTTTTAAGCCTGGGCTGGCTTGAGGCACAACAAAAAGATGGGATAGCTTGCTGATGTGAGATCTTGTGGCTGAGCCTGTGCCCTACCCTCTTTTTGCAGGTAACCTTCTAAAGCCTGAGATAGCCCTCAGGCATAGACATAAGGACACAAACCAAATGAGTCTTTGCCTGTGGAGGGTAAACTAGAGCTGTGAGATATGCTGAGAGAGAGAGAGAGAGAGAGAGAGAGAGAGAGAGAGAGAGAGAGAGAGATCTACCCTACATGTCAAAGCCCTTCTTCCCTTCTATTGGTTTGCTTACATGACATTTTTTCTATTGTAAAGAGCTTTGGGTCTTATTGGGGAGAACAGTGGTGTTTAAATGCTTAAACAACTAGAGATGATTGCAATTTTAGGCCTGAAGAGCCATCTAGCTCAACATTTCTCCAACTCTGAGACAATAGCTATTGCTGCTTTATAGGCACAGGGCAGAACACATGCAAAAGGATCCAGATTCAGTCTTTATCATCTCCAGCTAAAATCATCTCCCTAGAACAGGACCCTGCTGCTGGTCTAAGAGATGATAAACTGGACTAGATGGACCAATTGTTAAAGTCAGCACTAGACAGTGGTTTGTACAGGTCTTCAGCATGTACTGTGCTCTGAAATCCCTATCTGGTAGATCTTGTAGATCCTTACACAACCCTGATACCAGTATGTAGACTATGTTTGTTTCTACTTCATAGACCAGGAACCAAAGGATTGGCCAGGATAATCCTGTGCAACCAGCTGAATGCACAGTCATGTCCTTATTTGACTGTCATTTCTAAATGGTGAACTTGAGAAGGAAGGTGTGAAGGTTGGAATTACGAAAATGTCCTGTGCAAACTACACCTCTGAATATGACAAAGAGGCAGTGCCGCCTTCTACTCAGAAACAATTGTGTGTTTATTTTATTTTATATTATTTATTTTATTAAATTTGTATCACACCCTTTCCTAGCAATTGTCAGACTCAGGGTGGCTGCCACTAATCCAAAGTCTCTTGTGAACTTTATGGTCATGGTAGCACTTAACGTGATCTACCAATCCAGTTTTGTAGATAAATTAAAGTCCAGTGGTTTGGTAGTGATTTGTAGTCCTGCAGCTTCAACCAGATAACTCCTCATTGAAACAAACTGGTTTTGTCTTGATTCCCAGGATAGCCATGTGACCTCTTACTTCCATCCATATATGGGACATGGTCTGGTTATTTTCTTTTACTCCGTCATGGACCAGAGCACTGACTTCTCCTCACCAGTTGAAGAGAATGAAGAGTTCGGTGAAGAGGAGCTCAGCAAGAAGGATCACCCTAGAGAAAGACACTTAAGATGCCTCTAGGATCCACCTTTGTCATGCAGGAGCAGTCCCAGGAGTCTGGGTCAGCTCTCTCACTCACAGATACAGGCCTACCTTCCTCCTCAGATTCTGAGCTCCCCACCCCAAAGTCCACAATAGGACCTGAGGTCTCTCCATAACTGACCCCTCCAAACCCATAAGCCCAAGAACTATTGTGCAGTAACTCCTAAATCTTGGCGTTGAATAAGTGTGCCATGCCTCCTGCCTGCCCTTAGCCAAGGGGCCAGTGACCTTCAATCATTACCTCTTGTCTGTACCTGGCCCTTGCACCATTTTTCTCTGCCTCACAATGAGGCAGAAGAGCTTGTAAGGAAGATTATTTGGTCTCTGGGCTCTTCTGATCTTGCTGTGAGTGAGCCCTTCCATTATCTTCAGCATGATCCGGCTGTTGGTTTGACTGTACCCTGCTGGACTCTACTCTTGGGGCATCATCTCCACCCCTGCCAAACCAGGTCCTGACCCACCAACCTGGCCTTGCGGCTGGCCTTGGATGAGGCTGCTATTTACTGCTTCAGGCTCTATCCCATAGGGAAGGACATGCCCAGGTAAGTCTTTGGCTATGCAAGCTGTTGAGTGACCAGACGAAGGCACTACTTGCAATACTGGAGCAATTTGTAACTCATTCCATTCATATGTTAATTAGCTTCTCATTATTTCACCTATGAATAATTGCAATATTTGATAAGGTATTTTAATGAGATTGCAGTTACAAGTTGAAGCAAGCTTAGGGCATCTTGGTACAGCAGACAAAATAGTTGTAGGTACACCATTGCTACTCTGGAATTTTCCCCACAATCTTGGACTGCAAAAAATGGCAATAACAAAGAAGTAATATTTTAAAATTTGGAAGTTGTGTGAGATTCTGTGCTAAGGCATGTAAAATCCAAGCCCACTGTTGAACTCAGTTCCTCTTTCTGACAAGTATAATATGACAGAGAGGGAGGAAGCTAACTCAGCCTTGGTTACAGGAACATGACCCAACAGGACTAGAAGCTTATTAGGAGGTTGTTGTCTGTCCTACAGAAAACCAAGCATGCAAATGTGTGTGACAATCCAGCCTGACTCCAGTCTTTTGAAGTTTTTCAATAGGTGTTGACAGCTAAATTGAACTACTGGCAGGCATTTGTAGCAGACTAAGGAGAGAACCGCAACTCCTCTCTGGGTCTCAAAACATTTATTAAAGATAATAATTACAAATGCTACATAGTTTGAGAACGACTTTCATTTGTCAGGAGAGCTTAACAGTGGCAGGAACAGGAGCCAAGTCAAAAGCCCAAACATTTCTGGCAGAATTATCTTGACAAATCTGTGCTTTAAAAGACAATGTATATTAGAAACATATAGATGGATGTTGGTGCAGTGGCTGCCAAATAACAAGGAGACATGCAAACTAGAGAAGACAATCTTTTTTTTTTATGGGCCAACTTGTTGGTGTAGAAGCTGACTTGTGTAATAGGAAATGTTGTATATCAAGATGAAGGAGCATCCTGTATAACACAAAAACTAAAAGACTATTTTTTGCTAACTGAAGTTGAATGGGTAAAGGTAGTTAAGGCATCACAATCTTTAAATGGTTCTGAACCAATTTAACTGTTTTGGCTTCTATCATAGAATCTTTAGATTAGGTGGGTTTTCTTAAAGTGTCCCACCACAGAGCTATTCTTAGGAATGCTTCACACAGGCATGTATGCTTATACACACCCCTCATCCATGGTTGGTGCAGAGTACATGCACAGAAGCAGGCTTTTGCAGGGGAACCTCATCAACCACAGCTGTTACATAGACAGCAACAAACCTGCAAATATGGATCTGGAATTTCACAGGGATACAGCTGAGGGGATATAATGAGACCAAGAGAGAAAGAAAACTGGTGTGTGTTTGTGTGGGGGGGGGTGTGTGTGTGTGAGTACTTGCTACCCTTCCATCCCTTCAGTCAAAGAAATCACCTCAAGCTTTGCCAAGAAGGGTTTCAGTCTTCAAAAGGCAAGTTTATCATCACCCTTGTATAAAGCACAGGGATTTCTGCTTCTGGAATTCCATTTACAGCTCTATATTTAAAAAAGGATAATGCAGAGCTGGAAAAAGTACAGAAAAGGGTAACTCAAATGATAGAGCCTTTTTCTATGCAGAAAGACTGAAGAATCTGGGACAGTTCAGTTTAGAAAAAGGGCAGGCTAAAAAAAAATAGAGAGAAGCTTTCCCCCTTCTCCCATGATACGAAAACTCAGAGAAGTTGATGGGCAAAAAGGTATAGGACAGACAAAAGGAAATATTTCTTTATTCAACAAATAATTGAATCATGAAAATCCTTATCAGTTGAGGGAGTGATGGCCACAAGCATCGACAGCTATAAAAGGGTGTTAGCTTCATCACAGAGAGGTCCAGCTACTATCCATGCTGAGTAAAGATAACGTTCTTATTCAGAGAAAGTAAATCTCTGAAACCCAGTGCTAGAAGGCAACATCAGGAGTTGGAGAAGGTCTTGAAGTCTGTGTTTATAGTTTGTTGGTCCTTCAGGACAACCATGTGAGACAGGATGATGGACTAGATGGACCACTTGTCTGATACAGCACTTCCTATAGTCTTAAGGGGCTACTGGGGTTTAGATTATGAACTTAAAATATTACATATGGTTTTGTTATTTATTTCTTAATGTACTCTATTGCGGCCAGTAGCAGAAGCAGGGGCAATGGCAAAGGATAGTGGAGAGGAATACAACCTCTTCTCATTCCTTCAGTTTATGCTGCTCAGCCTTTCTCAGTTCACCTCTGTTTTCTTTTCCATCCGCCTTGTTTAATCAGTGACTGACAATGGTGCTCCCTATTTATTTGCACAGTCTTATTGAGCTTGTAATTGGAGACTGTCTGTGAATTTGTATTTAACTAACATTAAAAAATACCTGATCTTATCTAAAGTCTTTAGCTGTGACTGAAATCCATTCCAGGAAGAGCAGTGAGTCAAGGTGTTGTGGTAGAACTGGACAATCATTCCCCTCTCCCCCAATGGGTTTTGCAACAATAGAAATCCGTCAAAAATGGTCTGATGGAACCCATGAATACTTGCAGACACCACGCTCGCTGTCCGTTGTGCTCACTTTCTGTGCAACCTTGTGATGCTGGACTCCTACCCCTTGTTGACTGCTAAGGTCATCAGAGCATAGAAGCTTCCTACACATCTGTGTTAAAGTGGTAATCTTCAGAAATGCTGAAACAATGCTTAAACAGTTAAGCTTTACAGGCAATCTAATTTTCCAATATTACTCATCCAGTAAAACATGCTTCATTCACCTACCACTAAAACTTGCAGAACTATGGCTATACCTGCAACATGTGAACTGTTCACACTTCTCCAGCCTTCTAGTTTGGCTGATATCTCCATAGGTTCAGAGACGGACCACTTCACATTTTAATTTCATATCACAATAATGTATCAGGAACAGGACTCCCCGGGCTTACACGAAAATAATTGATGCTATTTACATTTTGCATTCTAACAGAGTCATAACAAGCTCTCTGAAGATTTGCCCTGAAATTGTTTTCCCTCCAAAGTCTCACAACACAGCGGTAGTATAATGACATTTTAATGGGGTCCCCATAGCACAGGCTCTCAGAGAAATTGCAGGAGAAAATTGTGGCAATGTTAATTGAATTGGGAGCTAATGTTGTTGATTTAAAATGGAACAGTAATCACTCTGCAAGGAGGAATGGGGGGGAATGGTGGGGACTGATTCTACACACATTGATATGACAAGCTAATCAAAGCCTTGTGCATTCCAAGTTTCTTCCTCCGGGTAGAAAATCTGCAGGATTTTGCATTGGCAGCTATATTCAGCAACCTGGGAAGCTGAGCTTTCTTTCACAAAATAATACCAGCCTTTTGGTACAACCCTTATGGCCTTTGAGTGTGTGGTTGGTTGTACATGCTTGAAACACTTGCTGCCTATGATTTTTGTGCTGGTTGTGCAGCCAATGAAGTCCTGGAACCCCTAACTGTGGTGGTGCCCCCTAACTGCAAAACATTGGCAGGGAACTTTTAAGGCCTACGTGCTTTGCTATCAGGATCCCATTCATTCTTACAACAATCCTTTGAGGTATATAATCAATTGGGGTTTCCAACTGGCTTGGAGAAAAATGTCCTGTCCCCTTAAAAGAGGCTTAATGTGCAGAAACAGGAAGCTGAAGCTTTTCATGCCATAGAGCAGTGGTTCTCAACCTTCCTAATGCCGCGACCCTTTAATACAGTTCCTCATGTTGTGGTGACCCCCAACCCTAATATTTATCCATTTTACAGATGTAGAACACTGATGCCCTCGTAACTGCGGGACCGTCTTGCCCCATATGTCCTGAGTCGGCCTCTGCACTCAGCAGAGGCCAATTTGCTGGTGGTCCCCACCCCCTCTATGATGCGGCTGGCCTCCACGGGCCAGGGCCTTTACAGCCCTGGTCCCTGCCTGGTGGAATGCTCTTCCTCCAGCTGTCCGGGCCCTGCGGGATCTTGGTGAGTTCCGCAGGGCCTGTAAGACTGAGCTGTTTCACCAGGCTTTTGGGGAGGCCGGCCGCTGATTCCCCCCCTTCTTTATAACATCAGTAGACCCTGCTGCCCCGCCCCCCCCCCCCGCTCTTAAGGGGATTAGGATATGAGATGCCATCTATTGTGTTTTGTAATTAGAACGCCGTGGTTTAACGGGGTTTAGTTTTAAAATGTACAGAGCCACAATTTAATTATTACTGGTTGTTGTTGATTTTACCTTGTGCTCTGATTGTATACTCTGTGTTCACTGCCCTGAGCCCTTCGGGGGAGGGCGGTATACAAACGTAATAATAAATACATAAAAATAAAAAATGCAGAGAGTCTTATGCGACCCCTGTGAAAGGGTCGTTTGACCCCCAAAGGGGTCGCTACCCACAGGTTGAAAACCACTGCCATAGAGGTTAATAACATCACTTGGTAAATAACACCCCATTTATTAAAGGGACAGGGCATCCTTTTTTTTTTTACCCAGGACTGTTGGCAGCCCTGTTGTCAATGTGTCCAGATACAGGAGCAAGTCCAAGCAGATCTCCTCAGAAGTATGTCCCATTTTCTTCACTGGGGCTTACTCCCAGGAAAGCGTTCTCAGGATTGCAGCCTAAGTGACTTTTCCCAGAGCTGTAGCTTGACATTTAGGACAGGAATTCAGTGACTATTGACAGCATGCCAGACCCTCTGCTTAGCTAAATATAGTTAGATGGGATCAGATGCAAGTAGCAGGGCGACAAAGTACTACATATTTAATCCTGTTTAGCTTAGAAAATGAATACTTGAAAAAGGTATGTGTTAGGGAAGGAGTCATTGACCTTCCTTTGCCTTGAGCACAGCCCTCAGCAAGAAGGTAGTACAGAGATCAATGGAGTAAACAAACGGTGGCCTGATAAGCTGTTTTTGTTACACAAGCCCCAGAATTATTGATCTGACCTAGAATTCATGCAGCTCTAGTTTTTCAATGACTCTTTGCCTGCACAATGGGGGCTTGATAACTCCAGGCATTAGTAAGGAGATATAATACAAAGGACTTTAAACACCTTAGCTGGCAGAGTGGAGATGCAAGGGCTCCTGGGTAGGTGGGTTTCCTAGCTACTGGGCACACACACATAACGCCATCTCATTTCTTCAGGCAAACTTTCCTGGAGCTCAAGATGGTATACAGCTGCCTCATGCCATATACCATTGATCAGCTCAGTCTTGTCTACTCTGATTAGCAGCTGTTCTCCAGGGTCGTAGGCAGAGGAAAAATCTTCCCCAGCATGAGGCTACCTGGAGATGCTAGGGATTAAACCTGGAACCTGCTACATCCAGACACAGACCAGGCCTATTTAGCTTTAACAAGGTTCCAATCACAGGATTTCAGACCACACACCTGACCTAAATGTCAAACACTTGATTGACCATACATAGCACTTGGTGTGCAAGGGCCCCTTTGATCCATCATGCTCTTGCCTAATTCAGCCCTACAACTCTGTTTGTGGCTGCAGGTTCACTCATACGCAATCCACAAGAGAAATTTTATGTTATGGTTGTTTTCCTTCCAGGAAGACACAGGTAGTATCTATTTTCTCTGCACAATCCTGAGACATTTTCCAGATAACTATCCAGTTGGAAGTAGGGCTGCTCATACACCCACTGGTTGAGGCCCAAGGAACTGTTCAGTCAGTGATTATAAATAAAAAACTATACTTTGAAAAAAAATGCCATTGTGAATTATTCTTATAGTGCAGGAGTCCCAGTGTGTTACCTGTTGGAAGAGAAGGATCTTGATGCTGTTTCCTGCCTTGACCCACAGAGGGGTTTTTACTAGATAGCCAGTGGCTAGATAGAGACCTAGGAATTGTCACCTTTACTCTATCATGCTGGTTCTATCCCTTTGAAGTTAGACTGATACTCTTACCGACTTCCATCTTTCTGCCGTCTTCTCGCACGCTTCTCCATCTTACTTCACCATGCCTAGAGGGAGGATGGGTCCATCCGTCTCCATCCAGCTAGATTAGGATAGATTAGCGAACCTATCTACCTACCTTTCTATCCAGAATGGAGTTCACTAATAAATACTCTTTTTATTAGACTAGAAACTACAACTAACTCAGACTTTCTTTTGTGCAAACTTACACGCATGTTGGGATCCGCACACGTGCGCATGTATGGTAAGGCTTTGCTGCGCTCTAGCCTCCTGTGCACTCTGCTTGATGTGAACTGGCATAATTTTCACTACGAGGAGATTATTCAACATTTCCCATGGACATCATGGCACTGGCTGAAATCTTTCCTGGCTCCTACCAAGTATTTATAGAAAGAAGGGGGTGAGTTTAGCCTTTTGTCTAGCAGATCTTCTGTTTGGTTACTGGAAAGCTGATTGGCTGGGCAGATTTTTTTAAAGTTGTTTTAATAGCAGCTGATACTACAACACAAGGATCTTTCTGTGATCTGTGAGCTATTTGTGCATTCAACAAAAGGCCTTTAATTGATATTATCATTTCAAAAGGCATCATATGAAACAGAACTTCTACCTGAAAAGTTACTGTTATGCACAATATCCCTTCCTGACATTTTGTTGTTGGTCCACCTCCTGATATAGCCATTTTGTGGTTGCACCAACCACCCTGTGTCAGAATGTGATTGCAAGCTCAGGAAGATTGGGGAGCCTTTCTATAGTGCAACATACATTAAACTGCCTTAACCACAGTGAGACCATTGGTCCACTCATCTCGTCTACTCTTTTATTGGAGAAGCTGGGAATGGAACCTGGGCAATATCCAACAATCCGTGGATGCAATCTATGGCTTGGTAGGACCTGCACTCAGAGGTGGGATCCAACCAGTTCTCACCACTTCTCTAGAAGTGGTTACTAATTTTTTCTGAGTGCAGAGAAGGGGTTACTAAAGCAACCTCCCTGCCCAATAGGGACTGGAGGTGTGTGTGTGCGGCGGCTCCACTGTTTGAATCCCACTACCATCGGAACCTGTTATTAAAATTTTTGGATCCCACCACTGCCTGCACTCCCAAAAAACCTTACTCTGTCTAGGCTGGATGAGTACAATAGTTTGAGATCCCCCTCTCCTCAGTTGCTCCTGGTCCTACTATGCACAGCACAGTAAAACAACTTGCTTTAGGGTGATCCCATTGATGTGCTGCTTATTTCTTCTCTACAGAGGATTGAGGCTGAAATCCTAAAGATGTTTTCCTGGGAGTGACATGGGGGTTAATTCTGATTAGATTGCCTTTCTCCTCACTATGACTATTATAAAACAACATTTCTACCCTATTTTTTTTTCTGTTCAGGTCTCAAGTGGCTTACAAAATGTAAATTCTTAAAAATGCAGGAGTCATAAATCTAGTGAGCAAAAAACATCCACAGGTAAGAGCCCAAACAGAATCCTGCCAAAACAAACTACAAGGCACAGATCCCTTCAAAGACTGGTGGTGGAGAGTACTGTCAATCATGACTGGTTTATGGTGGTTTGCTTCTGCATAGTAACCTTCGACTCCCTTGGTAGTGTTCCATCCAAGTACTAACAGAAGTGACCCTCCCTAGCTTCCACAATCTGATGAGATCAGGTTAGTCTAGGCCAGTCAAGACCTCCCGAGACTAGACAATGGCCAAAGAACTCGACCACTACCAAAGACTCTTTTAAACAAAACATCTCTACAAAACTTCTGAGACCCAGTCAGTGAGAACCACATCTTGTTCCTTTAGTTCAGCTGTTCCAGAAGACTGACACCATAGCCAAAAACAATGCAGTTTAGGTTGGAGTAGATCTGAGAAGGGAACAATTAAGTAAACTCTACTGAAACCCATGTTGGCATATTGTAGAGAAGATAGGTATTTTCAGATGGGCCAAACCTTCCCCATTCAGAGCCTTGAAAACGTTGTGACCCAAGAGAATACAGCTGTTTCTGCTAGAACTGGAAAAGTTCCCCCTTATCTGCTTTACAGATACGATAGGCTGAATCTAGTGGTAATTTTCCACCAATGGAAGGAGGGAGCTAGTTTCAGTTATTTTCTGAATAACTGAGCAGCAGTGGTGTAGTAATTAAGAGCAGGTGTACTCCAAACTGGAGGAACGGGGTTTGTTTCCCCACTCTGCTGCCTGAGCTGTGGTTGCTTATTTGGGGAATTCAGATTAGCCTGTACACTCCCACACATGCCAGCTGGGTGACCTTGGGCTAGTCACAGTTCTTCTGAGCTCTCTTAGCCACACCTACCTCACAGGGTGTTTGTTGTGTGGGGGGAAGGGAAAGGAGTTTGTAAGCCCCTTTGAGTCTCCTACAGGAGAGAAAGGGGGGATATAAATCCATCTCTTCTTCTTCTTCTCTGCTGCTACAGTTGACCTCCCTTATTGGTGTTTCAGAGGGTCAGCTGTCCCCTAAGAATTGCATTTCTGGGAGCTTAGCTGGCTGCAGTGGGAGAAAAGAGGCAGGAAAGCCCTATTCCATTAGTGGGAAATTACAGCTGGATTCAACCTAGTAGCTAAAGGGTGGCTGTAGAATACACATTTATATTTCAAAAACAAGCTCCTCGCCTTTAAACAGAAACTTTGGGGTTTTTAAGAGTCTTGGGGCCCAGTCACAGGCTCCTCTCTTGTTACAGTTGTCTTTCAAACATTCTCTGAAGAATTTTTCAATCTGCCTGGTTGGAAACTTAAAACAAATAAAAAACCAGGATGCAATCTTTGTACTAAATTCCATGCTTCTAGTGAAGAAATCACAGAAGCTCTGTCATGCTTTTAGAGAGCAGTTTGAAAGCTTAATGGAGACGGTGACATGTAGCTTGTTACTAATTTCTGTTTAGTCACCTTTTCTAAGCAGAACACACCTCACAGGGTTACCATAAAGATTAAATGGAATTAGGGAAAAATATACACCCGTCTGGGCTTCTTGGAGGAAAGGTAGGATTTTTAAAAAATTAGACAGGTTGTGTTTTGCTTCTAGACTTAGAAACAGGATAGCTTAAGAAGCAATCCTATGCACATGTACCTGAGAGCATGATCTAGCCCTCACAATTTGTCAGTGAGTCAGTTTAAAAATGTTTGGGCTGTACTATTTCAGACTATAGATGGGAGCAAAAAGACTGAATCTTCCCTTACATTAAAAAAAATCTACATGTGAAGGAGAAAGGTGATTGCTTAGCCTTTTTCACGTACTAGTTTGTTGAGCATCAGAACTGTTTTTCCTGTAAAGACATTTTGTATTTTACCCTTCTTCCTGACAAGCAAGATTTCCACATGCAAGGATTTTTTTTAAATGGAAGATTCAACTGTGTGAACCTTCACCAGTAGTCTGAAGTTGCACAGCCCATGTTTACAATATCCTATATTATTTGCAAGAGAAACAGGTTTATATCCTACTGAATGCAGTGGGGATTACTTCTGAGGAAACATGCATGGATACATACATACATAGTGCACAACTGCAATCTTGTGCAAGTTATTCAGCAGGAAGGCAGCAGAACTCAATGGAATTTTCTGAGTAAATCTGTGTCAGATCAAGTTCTGAGCTTACAATGTTGTGACCCTGTCTATCCAGCTTGTCTTTTGCATTTCCTGAAGTGCCTCTAAGATGAACACGCTCTGAGTGAATTATTGTACAGTGGGAACCGACAATCAAATAAACTGCTAGTTCTGGAGAGTTATTAATTGATAATGAATTGCACTCCATTTGTGGGACCCATTCCAAGTCTATTGCAATCAATGAGAGGACTTCTATTGACTTCCTATGGAATTGGATCAGATCCTATAGCTGTGGAAGCTACTGAAAAGGTCATTTCATTTAATTCCTGGCCTCCTTTTATTGCCATTGTCGCTAAAAGGAAAAGAAGTGATTTTTAATCAATGTCCTGTGTGCCTCTCTTCTCACATGTGGAGCGTTCAAGGGGTTTTTCATAGAAAAGAAGGCTGAAGTAAGCCATACTCCTGTTGCTTTCCTTGTCAGGGTTGCCAGCCTAGCAGAGAGAGAGAAAGTAAAAATCTTGTCCTGCCAGGTTTTGGGCCCTTTGCCCAGTTGCTAAAATTTCTGGGGTCAAAAACAGAATTTGACGCTGGCAGCCAGAATTTTTTTTTTTGTGCAAAGCCAAAGTTATATTGCAAGAGTTAGCAGCAGCAGGTCTCCCCAGAGTTTCCAACTCCAGCTTGGAAAATTCCTGGAGATTTGGGGGCGGGGAGTGGGCAGTGATTGAGAGGGCAGTGATTGAGGAGCGACTTCCCATAGAGTCCACTCCATTCCCAAAGACTTGGTTTATTCCATAAAACACCAGGGACTGAATCTGGGACCCAAAAGCGACACTGGTGGTTTTCACACAGAAACAGGCTTGCATGGATTCCCCGTTGCTGGTGCAGCTGCTGATACCTCACAGTGACTGCAAGGCTTTCACATGGGAGCTTCTCCCACAGTTTCCATGCTCCAGTCACCCAGCAGCAGTGGCTCACACCCTTCCCTGGACCAGCGGAGCTTTTTTTGATTAAAAAAAATTGATCAATTTCTTATCATTATAACAATAAGTGTAGCAGGTTCTGCTCCCCCCCTCCATGATGTAAGCTTTGCTGTGCCCTGACTTGGATGGCCCAGGCTAGCCTGATCTCATCAGATCTCAGAGGTTAAGCAGGGTCAGAAGCCCACCAAGGAATACCAGGGTTGCTATGCAGAGGACGGCAATGGCAAACCACCTCACCTTCTTGCCTTGAAAACCCAACTGGGTTGCCATAAGTCAGCTGTGACTTGAAGACATTTTACACTATAAGCTTTGCTGAGTCAAAGCTCAATTTGTCAGATATTTGAATACCCTGGAAAACTATGTTGGTCTTTAAGGTGCTACTGTACTCGAATTTAGTAATTATGAAACCAACCCAATTTGTTAAGAATTTGCTCACTTCACTGGAACAGTGCTTTAATTGAACGGCACTCAGAAGAGCCACAGGTGGCATGTGAGAGTAACAGATGGCTCCAAAACCACTGGGTATCACTGCTCTATGATATTTAATGTAGAGATTTGGAGAATTCCTACAGTGTTGTCACAGTGTGTGTATGTGAGATGACATTACTCTCACATTCTTACCTGTAAGTGTCATAAAAATGTCAGCAATGCTTCCCCATTGCTGGACTCTGCCTCCAAATAGTTCCAAGGAATCATGGACATAGACTTGGTAACACTAGCAATGGTTGGCATTTCTATTCAAAACTACTTAAAGTTTAAGGGCTTCTTCAGCTATTTTGTCATGTCGAGCAGGTCTGCCATCCTTTGTCTCCCCCCACAGGAGCTGGTGTTATCAGCACTTCTGGGGCTTGGTGACAGAACAGGTCCAGAAAGTAATGAGTGGCATATGTTATGTCTATTGCATTCTTCCATGCCAGAGGATACCATAAGCAAGTTGAGCCCTAGGAGCAGGTGAGCCCTTTCCTGATTGTGCTTGTCAGACCACCTCCTTAGGTAGTTTGGCTGGAAGACTAACTCTGCATTTAATCAAGGTCAATATCCAATGTGATAATTGGAAATGAGGAAACTGGGGCCAGCTAGAGAGATCACTGAGTACATGACATTTGAAGTATGGACTTCTGTGCTAACACTTTTATAGGGTATACCTAAGTGGAGTTACATCCAGCTAAGCCCATGGACTTTGTATGGTTTAGCTGTGTTAGCCACTATGGCACATTAACACAGTAGGATCAGGCAGTAAGTGGTGGTTTCCTTGCTAAGTAAAGAGATGAGATTAGTAATTACCAGAGTAATTTTTCCCATCAGTGTGGTTGGAAGAATAAAACAGTGCTCTAACTTTTATACACTTAATTCAGGCGATAACATCATGAAAAGATTCTGAGCCTGACCCTCCTAGCAAGATTTTGGATTGCAAAACAATCCAAAGGAAGAAAAGTACTATTGTTTAAAGGATGATTTGCTTTCAGATTCAAACATCATTTCAGCCAGGATATGGCATCATGCTACCTAATGACAAGCCCTGAGGATTCAGCATAAGTTCAGCAACAAATAATACACTAAAGCTTTAACTCAAACCTGTATTTGATTCAAATTAGTCATGCTGCAGTAGTTCAGCTATGCATCCCTCTTTCGATATGCTTGATCAGAACTGGCAGGCAAAATACAGCGAGTGGTGACAATTAATCTCTACCAGCAGAGAGCAGAAAAGGAGCTGGACGTGGGGGTAATCTTGCAGCCTGCTTTCTAGCAACATGGGCTGCTTGGGTCAATACATCACCCAGAAGGAGGTCAGATAAAATGATTTGTACAGGTAATACTGTGACCTTTTAAAGCTGCAGATCAGGAAGGAGATGTGAACTTGCCTTCCCAGGAGAAATGCCAATCAAATGCCAAGCAAAATGCTGACCTCCATTTCTGGCAATGCTCCTTGTGGCTTGAATTACTAAAAGCAAAGGGAAATTGCCACAAGTGCTACAGGTAATGCTAGAGGGAAGAACATGTCAAGGTTTTAATAGCATCTATTATAGAGTTTGTCTTGTCACCGTGCCTTGGTAATAGCTTGGGATTATAAACAGTTATTACCTTATACCTGTCCACATTTTTACCTGGGATGGAGCTGCCACTGAAATGTGCAGAACTGATACAGTGAATACAATCCAGGTTTCTGCCAAGAGCAGAATGTGCCAGGGGATCT
Source organism: Sphaerodactylus townsendi (assembly GCF_021028975.2). Lineage (NCBI taxonomy): Eukaryota > Metazoa > Chordata > Lepidosauria > Squamata > Sphaerodactylidae > Sphaerodactylus > Sphaerodactylus townsendi. Next base: position 49,763,346 of record NC_059425.1, on the reverse strand, counting down.
CTCTTTCTCCCCTCACCCCCGCCCGCAGTCTCTGCCATCAGAAATCCATTCTTTTCCAATAGAAATCAAAATGTATATTGAACCACAGAACACTCAACAACAGACTGAAAGCTTTGTACTGTGGCGGCAATCAGCTTAAAACTCATTGCATTTGCAGGATCAGAGCTGTTTGAACTGCATGAAAAATCACTGCTGCCCTAAACCAAAGAATAGTGCCTTTTCTTGACCTTTTCTAAGGAGTTTCTCAATTTTATCCATAACCAAATGAAGATTTAGGCCCTTTTTTGGTACTCTCACCACTATACCCCACTCACTCAGGATACCTATCTGAAAGTATTATTCTCATAGCCAATTAAAGATTACTAAGTTTAATAAAATGGACTTGTATGAAAAAAATGTCTTCACCCCATCTCCATCAAAGTTTATTATAATGGCTCTGCATTTTTCCCATGCCAGGGCCCTGTATATGCGGAGAAGGATATATGGCTCATCTAAGGATGGAGGGACTCCAAAAGATGTTGATGAACATAATTTTCCTGAATTCCTTCTAAAATGTAAGACTTTCAACAAGAGAGAAAAGATACCAAGAGTACTACCAACCAAGCACTGTATTATTTTCATCTGTACTATTTACATCCTAAAGGGATAATCAACAATGCATACAACAAGGTGCAATGTACAATGCATTGTACAATGCATACAACAAGGTGAAATGCTAGAACAAGATCTGCCAGACCATGGCCACACAGCCCGGAAAACCCACCACAACCAATACGTACACTGACAAAAAGGAAGTAGATTCACCAATTGTGAAAAAAATGGTGTAAATTTACTGGCACCTCCACTCGCAGTTTGACACATGGTGGACAGCATGGGCTGATGCTGTCCATCCACTGACAAAGAATCTTCCAGGTATCAATGAAGCACTGGAATGTGACCCAGAGTGGTACTTTCCCCGTGAAGCACAGTCACAAGTAGAATAACCGAAAAGCTAATTTCAGCTCATTTTTGATGGCCTTTTGATGGCTAGCTGTCTGGTACAAATTTCTTCCAAGTATTATTTATTTATTTTATTTATTGTTTAAACTTTTATACCGCTCCCATCCCCGAAGGGCTCTGGGCGGTGTACACACAAAGTATAAATACAGGTAAACACATTGTTAAAACCCTTAAAACAGCGATAACAATAACAATAAAGTCCAGCCAGCCCCAATTTAAAAAAAATTCTACCCAGAAAAAAAAAAAAGAGAGGGAGGTGGAGAGTCATGTTGGATGGTAAAGCAGAGCATAAACGGTTAGGGGAGCCAGCTGGGGGGGGGGCACCATCAGCGGCTGGGTCCTCGAAGGCCGGTGGGAACAACTCGTTTTACAGGCCCTGCGGAACTTCGTTAAGGTCCCTTGGAGACCAGTGCTGGAGGAAGGTGTTCCACCAGGCGGAGACCCAGGGCGTAAAGGCCCACAGCCCGTCTTAACCCGCATCATTGAGGGCCAGGGACCACCTAATAAGTTGGCCTCCACATGGAAGCGAAGAGGCAGGTGCGGGACATATGGGGGGGCGATGCGGTCACCGAAGATGCGAGGGTCCCAGGCAGCGTAAAGGCCTTGAAAGGTCAACACCAATACCTTGAAGATGATCGGAACTCCACGGGAGGCCAATGCAGCTGGCGCCAACACAGGCTGAATAGTGCGTAAATGGCTGCTGCCTGTGAGTAGCGCTTACATGCATCGTTGAACCAGCTTTAGTCTCGGAGCAAGCGCCAAAGGCCAGCGTGGGGCGAGTTACAATAGTCTAACCTGGAGGTGACGTTGCATGGATCACAGTGGCTAAGGTCTGCTCGGGGGGAGGAAAAGCCAGCCGTCGGGCCTGGCGGAGGTGGAAAAAAGCAACCCGGGTTGTATGGGCCACCTGGGTCTCCATTGAAAGAGACGAATCCAGGTGGACCCCCCAGGTCAACGCCGGAGAATCCGGCGTAATGGCCCCCCTCCCACACCCGGCGGCTGAAGAGCCCTCTCCCCTCACGGCCAAGCCAGAGGATCTCCGTCTTCGATGGGTTCAGTATTAAGAATAGAGACAACATTTTACTAGTTAGAAGAGTCTCTCATTGCTGATATTATTAAAGCAATGAAATAATCCTACTTAATAGAAGTGGTCCAAAATTCTGTGGAAAGCACATCAGAAAGCTTGGGACTTTTGGCCCAGCTGCCAAAACAGAGAGGGATGAAATGGAAATGATTTCATGATGAGAAATGTGAACCTGAAGAATCATGTCTTACAATTTCTGGTGAAAAATCTTTATTCAGAAGGAATATTTTGATGGTATTTTGGATAATGTCATCCGAGGACAGATTCTAACCAGCTCATAACTTCTGTTTTCCATTCCATGCATTTCTCAAATATGTGACAAGAGAGCTGAGGAAACTGGGAAAAGCACTAAGTGTCTGCTTCACACGTGCTGCTGCTGCTGAATCACGCTGACAACTCAGAGTTCATCTGTACCCCTAGAATTCCTCATAGCTTGGGGTAGGGTTGGGTAGGGTAGAATGTGAGAAGGAGCAGGGCCAGATGAAGTCAGACTCATGTCATAAGCACAGTCTAGCCTTGGTGCCCCAGCCCTTCCATTTCCATAGGTGCACGCTTATCTATATACCCATACTATACTGTGATAATATGTATACACAAGTAAACTGGT